>NC_138768.1:674880454-675292954 GCF_965119305.1 Pelophylax lessonae | reverse complement strand
GAGTTAAAACTAATGTCAACTTTTTTTTTACCATCTGTTTCTCATTGGAGATATTTCCCTTCACGTCTTGTCCTGTATACTCAACAGGAAGTAAAAGGATATCTTTAAATATAAGTAAAATCTCCTCTTAGTTGCCATGGAAACATGTGTCCCCCTTTGGAAGATTTCCCCTCTATTCCTGTTTTGGTGGAACACATTTTGGGATTTACCTTCACTTTCATTCCCAGTTTCATTGATAATCAGGATAGTTAGAGAGAGTTAATCTTCCTAATAGGGACACAGACAGCAATAAAAACTTGACAGGAGTTCTAACCTCTCACCACTCTATCCAAAAAGGTTTTGCCTTCAACGTTATACTTTAAAGTGGTTGTAAAGGCAGAGGGTTTTTTTTTAATCTTAATGCATTCTATGCATTAAGATAAAAAGCCTTCTGTGTGCAGCAGCCCCCCCCCCCTCAGCACCCCTAATACATACCTGAGCCCGATTTTGATCCAGCGCTGTTGCAACAGAGACTTGGCTGCCCGAGACTCTCCCACCTCATTAGCTTAGACAGCAGTGAAGGGCCATTGGCTTCTGCTGCTGTCAACCAAAGTCAGTGAGCCAATGAGGAGAAAGAGGTGGCAGGGCCGGGCCGGGCTGGGCCGTGGCTCTGTGTCTGAATGGACACACGGAGCTGCGGCTTGGCTGCCCCCATACCAAGCTGCTTGCTGTGGGGGCACTGAACAGGAGGGAAGGGACAGAAGTGCTGAAAAGGGACCCAAGAAGAAGAGGATCTGAGCTGCCTTTGAAGGAAACTTGTGTTAAGAAAGAAAAAATGTAGGCTGGCCTTCCTCTGTTAATTGCCTGGCTTTCACTGACCTTCCAAAAAGCATTCAGCTAATAAAGTCAGAGGGAAGTCACATTTCTTTTGGGTCAGTGACTCAAAGACGATTGTTTACCAAAACTGTAGTGGAAAATCTGGTGCAGCTCTGCATAGAAACAAATCAGCTTCCAATTATTTTTTCATTGCCTAGTTAAACAAGTTGAATGTAAAAGCTGATTGGCTGCCATGCACAGCTGCACCAGATTTTGCACTCTTCAGTTTTGGTAAATCAACCCCCAAATGGCTTTTGATAAATCAGCAAGTACTCTATAAATATAACTACAGCTAATAAGACGGCCATGGGTATGAAGGGTTTTAAGGCTACTTCAAATATGTTTAATGACCTTTATATTTGTTCAATAAATAGTCAGCGGATGATTTTGAAGATGCTGGTGCTACTGGTCGTGGCCCCAGAATTCTGGAACAGAAAGCTTCTGCTGGCTGCAAGCAAGAGAAAAACTGGCCAGTGTGTTCAGATGATGATTGGGTAAGTAAGCAATATTTTATTGGCAAAGCCCTTGCACCAGCAGTTACTATATTCTTATATACACCATATAATGCACCTTACTTCAGAATATACTCCCTAACCTTAATGATTAGCTCTCTATACATGGTGACACGTCAGTGTACTTTATATTTTACTACTACTTGGACAATTGCTTCGGTGTCTATGCTTAGTGATTTTCAATTTAACATAATTTTTTTCATTTTGATAAAGTATATGTAAACATAAGTAGATAACTGGCAAGTTATGTATAGCAAATGCACATTCAGGTTTCTTATAAAAAAAAGAATAAAAAAAATCAATCCCCTCTTCTCATGGCTCTGTTGAGGCTAGGTGTTCAATCTATGTGTATACTCTGTGTCAGAGCTTACACAGGGTTAATGATTTCCTGATAGTGTCCATGTACAAGTACTGTATAGACACAAGTATTGCTTCCTGGGAAAAAGGTTTGGAGTTTACTTGCTCCACATATCCAGAGCCACAGGGTGTTCTCTGAGCACTCCAAGGGTACAAGGGTCCTGAGTATCAGTTCGTGGGTGGGCAGTTTGTTTTATAAAGAGAACCTGTCAGTGTAACCTGAGTCAGCCCTAGAACAAATGAAATAGCAATGCCCATGGTGGGGACATGATTAAATGTTATAAGACAGGGCCAAAAGCCTTCCAAGAATCTAGTGAAGAATAAGAGGCAAATCGCGTTAAGGAGACCAATAACTTATTAGCTGTAACCAAGAAAATATTTTAGCGCATCTTTTTTTCTATTAGGTGCTATTTTTTAATACCAAAAATTTACTGTGATAGTAGGCAACACCCCTAATATTGCACAACAAGGAACAAAGAAAAGAAAAAAGATGGGATTTTGAAGGCCTTAAATGGGATGATCATAATGTACAACACACTTATTTCATAAAATCCATATTTATTAAATCAAAAGTAAAAAGCATGTGCATATTCATGCCATAAAAAAGACATACATCAATTGAAAAGACATAACAGACATATTATACATCAATACGATTACTCCTCCAAAGGGAGCATCGGTATCTAATCCATACAGTAGGTATCAAATGGAAATGGTAAGGAATGGTCCCTGCACAGCCATCGCGTTTCGCATTGTCGTGCTTCTTCAGGGCTAAAGAGACCAAAACCAGACAGTATTCTATAGAAATATACAAGAATACAGCAATAAGTACATTGAATGCATAATACTATACTATTGCATATCAGACCATAATATGATTTGGAACAACATAAGAAACAATATAAATGAACCAGAGTATTACTAACCCCATTAAAAGAGAGAAAAGGCAGGCAATTGTTGTCTGTGCAGGCATCGGAAGCGAGCCACAGTGGATAATTCAAATGGTATCTCATATATTTGGAGATGTAGGTAAAATTCTTGCTTTCGTGTAATCAGAATATCTATATATTCAGATTCATGAGGTATACTTCTCATTCAAATAATCCGATAGTATTATACGTTTATCCACCTCCACATCAATGATATTGTATGTAGACCTAATAAGAGAATATGAGATGGCAGTATGAGGGACTCTGGATCATCCATGGGATTAACTAAAGTTATTTGATCAGTGGTATCCTATGTATCATATCAAAGATTACCTTAATAGAAATATATAACGCCCCAGGTAGGTATTCCTCTATGTGCTCACCACCGGGAAATATTGTCAGCCAAAGGAGAGAGGCACATCAAAACTTTAACTTTAGGATTTGTGTTAATTTTATTAGTGAAAAGAGGAAGTATTAAGATACAAACAGTATATTATAATAGTACAAATACAGTGAGCTATGAGTTGTAACGAACTTCCTTTCTTTGTTTCAGGCTTGAGAATTTACATGTGAATGTCTGCAGTATGCTGACATCCATCCTGTATTACAATGTCAGTTTTGCTAGCCATAAACTGCCCATTTGATGGATCAAAATTCAGCCAGTACAGCAGTGACTGGCTGAATTTTGATCCATCTGACCATCCATTGACCAGTCCTGTTTGACAGAAGTTGATATAACGATCAATTTTTGTCATTCGGGACTGTTGAAAGACTTTTGTCAACTAGTGGCATGCAGCCAATCAACTGCATCCACTGATCATTGTGTTCTCACAGCAGAGGGGTTCTGCTGTCAGAATACAATTTCACAGCAGGAAGGATTCCTCTACCAGGGGTCCTCAAACTATGGCCCTCCAGTTGTTCAGGAACTACAATTCCCATCATGCCTAGTCATGTCTGTGAATGTCAGAGTTTTGCACGCCTCATGGGATGTGTAGTTCCGCAACAGCTGGAGGGCCGTAGTTTGAGGATCTCTGCATGTGTGGATGGGGGAATTTGTTTTTTTTTTTTTTTTTTTATGATCAACCTACTGGCTGGTAGGAAAAAAATAAACTGTCTATTAGACATCAAACAGGTAGTCTAACTGTAATACTGGATATTCTATAACATTAATATATCATACATTACCTGTAGGGCCCCAAATGTCCTTCTGGATGCAGGATTGAAGGCCTAACTACTCAAACTGACAAAGAGTTTGGCAAGAGAATTGAAGCCATTAAACAGAAACTAAAGGATGGAGAAAGCAGCTATAAAAGCATTGATGTCAAAACCAAGGAAACATATGAGATGGTCAAAGGAAATCTGGTTTCAGCACAACGTACGTATTAATCCCACAATTTTAGCAGCATTTGGCTTATTGCATGCATTGTGGTATACTGTTCCAGATCATGTTTTGTCAATGTAGTTTTTTACAAAATATATTCTTTTTTTATGAGTAGGTTTTATTAAAGGCTTTGTTGAACCATTAGTGGGAACACCGATTGCAGTACATTATTTTTATTATCTAAGGTGCAGTTGCCATTAGCAGTGATTAGGGAAAGTCTAGTAAAGTATCTCTCTTCACCTCCATAACATCTCTAAAATTCGCCCCATTTTAACTAATGAAACCATAAAGCTACTCATTCACTTCCTCGTTATCTCTCGCCTTTACTATTCTAACGCTCTCCTCATAGGCCTACCTCTCCCTAGACTATCCCCTCTTCAGTCTATCATGAATGCTGCGCTGCTGACAGACTCATCTACCTTGCCAACGCTTAGTGTCTGCTACCCCTTCCTGCCAATCCCTACACTGGCTTCCAATTGCCCAACAAATTCAATTCAAAATACTAACTAAAACATACAAAGCAATTCGCAACTCTGCCCCGAGCTACATCACCAATCTTTTCTCCAAATATCACCCAAACCATCCTCTCCGCTCCTCCCAAGACCTCCTGCTCTCAAGCTCCCTTGTCTCCTTCTCCCCTGCTCATCTATAGGACTTGTCCAGAGCCTCTTCCATCCTCTGGAACTCTGTACTTCAATCTGCCTGGTTATCTCCTACTCTGGTTGACTTTGGACGATCCCTGAAAACTCATCTCTTCAGGGAAGCCTACCATGCCTCCAACTACTTTTGTCACTTCCATCAGCTCATTCCCCACAGTTATAATCTTTTGTACCACTTGCCCCACCCTCCTAAATTGTAATGAGCAGGGCCCTTATAACCCTAGTGTATTTTATTGTATTGTAACTGTACTGTCTCTCTTTTATATTGTAAAGCACTGCGTAAACTGTTGGGGCTATATAAATCCTGTATAATAATAACAATACCACTAAGAATTATCTATCTATCTATCTATCTATCTATCTATCTATCTATCTATCTATCTATCTATCTATCTATCTATCTATCTATCTATCTATCTATCTATCTATCTATCTATCTATCTATCTATCTATCTATCTATCTATCTATCTATCTATCTATCTATCTATCTATCTATCTATCTATCTATCTATCTATCTATCTATCTATCTATCTAGCTATCTAGCTATCTATCCATTCTATCTTTACTTTCAGTTATCCACAATACCAATTTTTTTTTAGTTTAATTTTTACTTTTTTTTTAATTTATTTTAACATTTTTTTTATCCCCGAATTTATACACAAATAACAGTGATGTATTATTCTAGTTGATATATAGCATGCCTGTTATGAAACTACTCTAAATATAAAAGTATTCATTTGAGCAGACAGAAAACAAAGATAACCAGTTATTAACTGATTTTTTTAAAATGGGATCTGTTACAAAAATAAAACAGCTTCCACTTAATGGAAAGCTCTATTGTAAGCTGGCATCCTTTTACTCACAGGTTGTGCACTATGTGAGAAAAGATAGGCTGAGCATATTCAGCTTCCATTCGCTGGAACAGAGTGAGAGTAAAAACTTGTTATTTTACCATAGGAAGGGGCATAGCTAAAAGCATGATTGAGGTAGCAACTGCCACCAGGACCAAGAGCCTGGGTGGGCCAGAGTCTCAAACTGATTCAAGTTTCTTTCCTAGTACACTACTTGAAGCATCATCTTCATATATATTTTTGCTATGTTTATACCGTCTGAAACATTAGAGTTTGTTGTGGGTTTTTTTAGTTTGACATTTTATGTAATACCAACAGCAATTTTACTATGGCCATCACCAAAGACCTAATTAAAAAAAAGGCCTTTTTGCATATTCAGTTAAGGATGCTGTCAAATTACTGTAACAATAACAATACATTTTTTGTTTCACATCTTTAGAGACTGATGGCGCATATAACCAGGTAACTGAAAACCTCAGGAGAAAAATTGAGTTCTTGAAAACTAAAGTTACCACTCAGATTGACAGAATCAAATTGCTGCAAAAGAACATCAGAGACCAGGTGGTGGAAATGAAGCGCCTTGAGGTAAGGGAGCAGCTGTGTACTGAACAAGCAGGTTTATTTATTGTGCATTATTTAAAACACACGGCACTCTCTAATCGATTGCTCTTTTCCAGGTTGATATTGACATTAAACTTCGTTCTTGCAAAGGATCCTGTGCAAAGGGCGTTGACTATAATGTGGATTATGACAGCTATGAAAATATCCAGAAACAGCTCTTGCAAGCCGAATCTACTGATCTGAGACCAAACGTTAATGCTATACCTATGCTGAAGATGAGACCAATTAAAGATGGTCCTTTGGTTGATCCACGTTACAAGACACTTGCCCAGCAGAAAAATGAATATCCCATATTCTCTGAGATTGAACAATATGCATTTGTACTAGAAGGGAAAAGTAAAGAGGTAAGTGGACAATCAGTGTCCACTTCAAGTGTCTCTCAGGGCTTTGGTGGCACAAAAGGGCAACCCACCCAAACATTTGTTATTTCCGGGGATAAAAGTACACAACCAGTGAAAGTATCTGAAGGAGATAAGACATCTGAAACAACTGGACGAGTCATAACATGCACAAAAACCATTACTAAGAAAATAGTTCATGGGCGAGATGGACCTAGGGAAGAAGTTTTTGAAACATACAGTGGAGATGAGTGTCAGAAATTAGAAGAGCTAAAGAGAGAAGGAAAGGGTGAGTTTGACGCTGATGGCACGTACACTCTGAAAGTAACTGGAAGTAGCAGTGCAGGAGGTGTCCACATCCCAAGCTGGGATGACTTTCTTAGTGGTAAACAGGTCAGTGGTAGCAGCGTTTCTTCTGGCAGTTCAACCTCTAAAACTCAGAGTTCATCATCAAAAACTCAGACTTCATTCGCCCTTGGAGAAGATGAATTTGATGATTTTAGCCATACAGACCTTGGTCCACCTAGTTTCCAGCCCATTAAAACACAAAGCTCTTCTGGATCCACAGCATATTCCAAGACTGTAGTAAGCAGCAGCAGTGGAACCACAAAGGATGGAACCGAGTGGGGTACCAAATACAAGAGTGGGCCAGTATTTGAAGATCTGGGTCCAATACAAGTTGACAACAGTGAAGAAGACACGCCTGATTTTAGGGCCCGCAGTGTGAGACCAGGAGGAGTGAGACAAACATCATATAACACTGGAAGTGGTAAATAAAAGAAAAAGCTACAGTTCTGTGGTCTACCCTAATTAGGCCAAAAACACATAATTCAGCTTTAAAAACTGCAAAACAATGCCACCAGGATAGTTGTAGGGGACAAAAAAAAATAGACCCAAATTATCTGTGAATCGGGCCCCAAACTCTAGGTTATATAAGGCAAAGAGCATAGTTTATTAAATATCACTTAAAAGTTATACTATCTTGCCCAGTATTATTACACATTGTAACTGAAAACATAACAAAAATAATATAGTAGCTTTTTAACACATATTACATTTTGTCTTTGCCAATTACATTGATACATACCCGTTACATTGACTTATCAATAAATGTAGTTAGTACACAAGTGGCTTGCAATGCTTTCAGATAAATATTTTCAAACAGAAAATAAGTTTAGGACATCATTTCTTACATTTTCCATCATCCTGGCAAACTTAGCAATGTGCAATAATAATCAAAATATGAATCCTAGCAAACAAGATAAAACTGCATTTCTTTTTAGACTGTGCCGATATCCTCCAGAAACACAGTTCTGGCGGCAAAAGTGGCATTTTCAAAATCAAGCCAGAGGGATCTCAAACAGAGCTGTCAGTGTATTGTGACCAAGACACCCAGCTAGGAGGATGGCTCTTGATTCAACAGAGAGAAGATGGATCTGTGAATTTTAACAGGACATGGCAAGACTACAAGCATGGATTTGGATCTGTGGATGCAAACGGGAAAGGAGAACTTTGGCTGGGAAATAAATACATACACATGCTGAGCCAGAACGAGACAATTCTCAGGGTTGAGCTAGAGGACTGGTCTGGGAAGCAGGCTTATGCGGAATATATCTTTCGCTTAGGGTCAGAATCAGAGGGTTTTGCTCTTCATGTTAGAAATTATGAAGGTTCGGCAGGAGATGCTCTAACAGAAGGCTCTAATGATGACAGTGAAAACACCTCTCATGATAAAAAGAAGTTTAGCACATACGATAGGGACAATGACAAATGGGAGGAGAATTGTGCAGAAATGTATGGAGGTGGGTGGTGGTACAATAACTGCCAAGCTGCCAATCTGAATGGGGTGTACTATACTGGAGGTCAATATGATCCTAGGAATAATGTCCCTTATGAGATTGAGAATGGAGTTGTTTGGTTGTCTTTCAAGCCAGATGATTATTCTCTAAAAACTGTTAAAATGAAAATACGGCCCATGGAAACTGCATAATAATATTTTTGCATAGTACTGCACTCCCCAAAATATTACTGTATTATGTGTTTTTTTTAATATACTTGGCTTAATGTATAGACACTGTAACTGAGAAGAAAACTAAATGACTTACATTGACTTACCGTTGTTGTGTTTTTGTTATTACACTATGTAACACTGGTTCTTTTTCATATACGTATGCTTGACACATTTAAATAGTCAATTGTACAGCACTATAAACCCAATACACTGGGGGTTATTTACTAAAACTGAAGAGTGCGTGATCTGGTACAATTCTGCATAGAAACCAATCCGCTTCCAGGTTTTACTGCCTAAGCTTAATTGAACAAACTGAAGTTAGAAGCTTATTGGCGCCTACCATGCACAGCTGCACCAAATTCTGAGTGCACCAGTTTTAGTAAATCTACCCCACTCTGTCATAAAAGGTCAGCACTAGATCATTCATGATATAACATAATCACAAATGATCTTATTTATCGCTGTCTGAAGGAAACTTGTTTCTCATAGTCCACCCTATCCTATCGGCCTTCAATTAATCCTATTGGATCATATGGGTGATGAGAATCACACTTTTTTCAGATACATTGATAAACAAAGTGCAGTTGGGATTTGCAAATGAAAAGCACCAGATAAAAAAATGTGATGTTGTCTATAGCAACCAACTAGTCAAATGACTATATTATTTTTCTAGTGATAATATAATTTTTTTCTAACCCATTTTCTGACTGGTATAAATGGTGCCAGTATTTTCCTTTAAACTAATTTTCAAGTACATGCCACATCCCTTAGTCTTACTTACAGCCAAAGTGCATAACCTAGTTAACTTGTAAGGTATAACTTCACTGTAGATAAATCACTGCATTATCAGTGTTGATTAGTTGCTTTGTAATAATTATAATATACAGAATAACCCTACATATGTAGGGTACCCTAGATATCTTTTTTATTCTTTCCAAACCACCAATACACAAGTAATAACCGAATAGTAAAAGCACAGCAGGCAGCTGGATCAGTACATACCTATCTCTACATGTATTAATAAGCACATTCTGAAAAAGCCAGAAAAGTGATCAAAACTCCTCTTATTAGCAGGTTACCAACTGCCCAAATGGGTGTAGGGTACAAGGCCTGATTACCAAATTTGAAAAAGAGTTTGTCATTCGAACGGAAACTGCAAAACAATCCTGGATGACAAGTAACCCCCAACACATTATAATCTTTTCTGAAATAAAACATCTCCATGAAGTTGTGCAGAGAAACATACTTAAGGATCAAGGCAAGTACACCATTAATCTGACTTCACAGAGATTAAACTGCTTCTAAATAGCTAACCCCTTATAAACAGACACCATTAAAATGGTCGCAAATGTTACAACATAGTTGTACAATCTTTGTAAAACCTTATATGGATTTACAAACAACTATGTAGTGCCAGGACCTACCTAAACAATCCGATCAGTTTATATTCAATCAGTTAGGCCCTCATACTGCATAGTTATTGGTAAATCTAATAGAGATTGTAAAAATTAAGTAATAGCCTGATGAGATATGCAATTGCAGGCGGTAGTTTTGTAGACTGAGTCAGTATTAGGCCCCTTTTACACATACGGTCCGTTCAGTTCTTCAGTTCAGTGACGTCAAAATGTATCAGTTTGCCATCCGTTTTTTAGAAATTTTTCATCCGTTTTTCCTCCGTTTTTCTTCAGTTGTCATCCGTTTTTCCTCAGTTGTTATCTGTTTTTCATCCGTTGTCATCCATTGTCATCCGTTTTTCATCCGTTGTCATCCGTTTTTCGTCCGATCCGTGTTTTTTTTTACGGATTAAAAATAGGGCATTCATCCGTTCAAAAAAACGTACATTGACGGAAGCGGATGAAAACGGATGTTAACGAATGATCATCCGTTGTCATTTGTTTTTACATATAGATACATTGATGTCAGTTTTTCATCTGTCAACGGATGGATGAAAAACGGACAAACGGACAGCATGTGTGAAAGGGGCCTTAAGAGAAATTAGAAACTGTATAAACTATGTTTTAGTCCACACAATAAAAACCTCCCATAGTTATATATGAACTTCAAAAAAACACAAGTACTGTATTTTCTGGCGTATAAGACGACTGGGCGTATAAGACGACCCCCCTATTACATCATCTACCGGTAATACTTATACCTAGGTTACCTTGGAGATATTATACTCGGCGTATAAGACGACCTCCCATTTTTGGGGGATTTTTTTGAGGTTCAAAAGTAGTCTTATACGCCAGAAAATACAGTATATGCAGGTCTGGACTTGAGGAAAGCCCATAAAGGCCAAGTCCTAGGTCCGCAAAATTTAATGGAGTTGCAGAGTGCCTCTTAGCATTGTTGCTGCAATTATTTTTAATTCTAAGTGTATTTTAGGAAAAAGAAAATAAAACATATACTATATACCACTGCAATAGATGCACATTTAGCTGTGTACTGATCCTGGCAGAGATGCAGTCAACCCCTAATTTCTGTTGTGAGCTGACAACATAGTGCTTGTACTGGCCTGGAAAAGCAAGGAATGGTGTCAGCCAGGCCCAGTTGTCTTTTGATGAACTGCAAAACACCTCCCCTCCTCTTCATCTCAACAGCATTTGAAGAGGTGTTTTGTAGTCCAAGAGAAGAACTGGGAGAGCTGATACATTTAGAGGACAGCTCTAAATTTCTGGCAGAATCAACTGGTATTTCTTGCACTTATTGAACAGATAGAACAAATCCCTTTCAAATCTATGTTTAAGAAGTAAAAATTAAGCAAATAAGAGACTTACATTGTTAGGGTTTGCATACACTTTAAGACAACAAGGATGAAAGAAGAAGGGTCTAATATTTCCATGCATGAGGTTCAGGTCACAAAGGTTTAAAACATGGATCTTTATTTTAGACATGGGAGATTCATTTTCAAATCTCACTGGACAAATGAAAGTATCCTTATTTTGGTGTGTTAGTGAATTGAACCTATGAAGATTACATATATTTTATACATAGTACAAGGAACAGCGTGCCCACAGAAATCTATGGCCATAGGGTGCCAGAGTAAAACAGCTGAGCGCACTTAAAAATAACAAGCCGTGTTTAATTAATGCCATTTGGCAAAGGAGAAGAGGTAAAATATCTCATCTACAAAATCTCTTAAAGTTACTGGCAAATAATTCTGCTATTAACCTTTAAACATAGACATATTCATCCATGATACTCTCTTTTTCATTCACATACTTATATAAAATGGCGATGAGTATGTCAGGAAAAAAGCAATATGTGTATGCAGAATAAATTAAAGAATACAGTGGCTTAGTCAATAGGACTAGGATCAATGTGCCAAGTGCAGTAAATAATAACAACTATTACCATTAATTCATGGCAGGGGTATAAAACCTTTTGAAGAGCGAAGGTCAGGTAAGTGATTTGGTAACCAGTCGTGGGCCACAATGAACTCTGGGGATTTACCTCCCACAAAACCGCAAATCTAAACAAGCCCTTACTGTCCTGAGCCCCCTATAAGGCTGCTTTCACACTGATGTGCAAATATTCAAAAAAATAGGCGCTAATTCATAAAAGGTGCAAATAAAATCCAGCAAAAAACATCAAAAATTATGAGATAAAGGAACACCTAAAATACTGTGATCACAATAAAGTATAAATTGTGCACAAAATATTAAACAATATTCAGATGGTGATATATGTGCTCCAAAAAGGTGATGATAATAGTAGGTGCACAAAGTCCGGTGATGTCCAATAAATAATAAAAGTGCTCAAAAAGTAAATCAGCAAAAATAAGTCCACAGAATGGTGAAGAAGGTGATATTTAACAGTGTTGCCAGAAGATGTGTCACTGCAAAGGGTTAAAATGAATGTGCGCAATGGCCGCTCACCTCTATGCACACTCACAGAAAGCGTGTTAGAACCTCCTTATGTATATCCCGGACCTCTTATAATGCAAAAGGGACCATGGATATGGGATACAACACCTCTCTCCCCTCTGTGGAAATCACTCCGTTATCTTCCGCCTCTGGATGCATCCGGGATCTCTTATGGTACAAGATGATGAACTTTGGGATAAGAAGCCCCTCTCACCGTGGGGATAACCAGATAGCCAGCCGCTGGTATATTTACCAAGTAAATGGGTCTTAAGCTGTGAGGAGTGACAGCCAATCACAGAAGTGCAGCTGTGATTGGCTGTGGAGGTCTGTCACTCACCTCACGGCTTTCTCCTCAGGAGTTCCCACATCTCACCTGCACTTCTGTGATTGGCTGTCACTCCTCACAGCTTAAGACCCATTTACTTGGGAAATATACCCTATCTGGTTATCCCCACGGTGATATCTGGCTGAGTGCTTTGTCAGATTCATTAAAAGTGTTCCAGCTGTGTTTGTGTTTTTTCTGCTGTGCATGTAAAGTGCTGGAGGAAGAGAAAGCAGTGTAAGCAGCTGTATATAGGAAGAGTTGTCCCTTAAGAGCTTTATTTTAAGTCAAGAGGGCATCCCATAATATCCCTACTCCCCATCCAAGTTTTATCCCCTCAATAACATACAAAAAACAAAGTGCTGGATTGTTTCCTGTCTCAAGTGTGCCTGGGGAAATGTGGTATGCCTGGCTGTGCAGGGTGGCGGTTCCTAAGTGGGGTGCGCTACATAAGTATCAATACATTGATAGAATTATTTGCTTCTGTCGAAGATTTGAAGATTTGTAGCATGGTAGACAGGAATATAGGTTACAGTACACAGGTTACAGAGGGTTGAATTGCCCCTTTTTCTGCTGGAGGGGTGCTGCAGACTGGAATAAGCTGATATGCTGGTAGTTAAGTGTAGCAACCTACAAGGTAGGTGCTAGGCAAAGTATAGTGGGCCTTGGCTACCTAACAGCAGGGCCATTATTTTCAGCTGGGCTGTCATGTCTCCCAGGTGTAGCTGTTGAGACTGGGGAGTCTCCCCACTGTGCTCCATGAGAGGGTTCTCATTGGGCAGTGGAGGAAGCCCAGCCAATGACACACTCAGGCCTGTAACTACCCCAGAAAGGCAGATTCTGCCGCACAGGATCCTGGGAGTGGGTATAAGTTTGAGGGGAGCGCATGACAGCTGTCTTTCCTCCTGTCAGCAGGATCGGGTGTCCTGGGCGGCTTGCCTGAGGGGACAGAGTGAGTTGAGCTGAGCTGCAGAGAGGATCCGGTGTGCCGAGGACCAGCGCAGCAGAGGGGGTCCAGTTTCAGGAAAGCATTCCAAGTTCGTGAGTACTGTAAACTGCTCCTGGGGGGTCTGTCTAGCAGAGGGGACCACTCCAGTGAAGGTCCAAGGGATTCAGGAGCCAGCTAGTGGTAAAGGGGGTCCCAGTGTTGACCCTAAAGTGTAGAGGGGGTACCTAGTGAGAGGACCCTGAAGTTCAGAGGGAGTGCCTAGTGAGAGGACCCTGAAGTGTAAAGTGGGCGCCAGCAGTTGGGCTCTGAAGAGATACGTGTACAGTGTGCAGTGTACAGTGTTGAGAGTTGCAGCAGCACAAGCAGTTACAAAGAGCTACCTCAGTCAGTGGAGGGCTGGAGGGAGCTGTTTACAGAACTTTTTAGCTAATCAGAGTGTCAAGAGTCAAGTCTCAGTACAGTCCAGGACTTTTTGAGCTAACCAGAGTGTCAAAAGTCAAGTTCAAGCACAAGTTCAGCAAGTCAGTATTTTTCAAGCGCCGGCAAGCATTGGTCGGCATTCAGCTGGCGTCAAGACAGCGCTAATAGGCATTTTTTCTGCAAAGTGTCCCATTTGTACCTAGTTGAGCCAGAGGAGTATCCCACTCATTCCCTTCTCCCATCCCCATTATCAAATAAACAAAACAAACCAAAGATGCCTGAATGGTTATTGTCTCCAATCTCAAACTTGGGCATTCAGCTTAAATGGGCTGAAGGTGTCAAAACCTGCTACATAAGCTATATACAATGCATTGAAAAAGTATTCATACACCTTTGAAATATTCCATATTTTGTCATGTTACAACCAAAAACGTAAATATATTTTATTGGGATTTTATGTGATAGACCAACACAAAGTGGCACATAATTGTGACGTTGAAGGAAAATGATAAATTGTTTTCAAAAGTTTTAACAAATAAACATCTGAAAAGTGTGGCGTGCATTTGTATTTAGCCCCCTTTACTCTGATACCCCTAACTAAAATCTAGTGAAACCAATTGCCTTTAGAAGTCACCTAATTAGTAAACAGATTCCACCTGTGTGTAATTTAATCTCAATATAAATACAGCTGTTCTATGAAGCCCTCAGAGGTTTGTTAGAGAACATTAGAGAACACACAACATAATGAAGGCCAATGAACACACCAGGCAGGTCAGGTATAACGTTTTGGGGAAGTTTAAAGTAGGGTTAGGTTATAAAAAAATATCCCAGGCTTTGAACATCTCACGGAGCAATGTTCAATCTATCATCCAAAAATGGAAAGAGTATGGCACAACGGCAAACTTACCAAGACATGGCCATCTACCTAAACTGACAGGCCAGGCAAGAAGAGCATTAATCAGAGAAGCAGCCAAGAGGCCCATGTAACTCTGGAGGAGATGCAGACATTCACAGTCCAGGACTATTAGTCCTGCACTCCACAAATCTGGCCTTTATGGAAGAGTGGCAAGAAGAAAACCATTGTTAAAAGAAAGCCATAAGAAGTCCCATTTGCAGTTTGGGAGGAACCATGTGGGGGACACAGCAAACATGTGGAAGAAGGTGCTCTGGTCAGATGAGACCAAAATTTTACATTTTTGGCCGAAAAGTAAAACGCTAAGTGTGGCGGGAAACTAACACTGCACATTACCCTGAAAAACACACCATCCCACCGGGAAACATGGTGTGGCAGCATCATGTTGTGGGGATGCTTTTCTTCAGCAGGGACAGGAAAGCTGGTCAGAGTTGATGGGAAAATGGCTAGAGCTAAACACAGGGCAATCTTAAAAGAAAACCTGTTAGAGTCTGAAGAAGAATTGAGACTGGGGCAGGAGTTCTCCTTCCAGCAGGACCACGACCCTATACATACAGCCAGAACTACAATGGGATGCTTTAGATCAAAGTATATTCATGCCATAGAAAGGCCCAGTCAAAGTAAAGACCTAAATCCAATTGAGAATCTGTGGCAAGACTTGAAAATTGCTGTTCACAGACGCTCTTCATCCAATCTGACAGAGCTTGAGCTATATTGCAAAGTAGAATGGGCAAAAATGTCACTCTCAAGATGTGCAAAGCTGGTAGAGACATCCCCAAAAAGACTTGCAGCTGTAATTGCAGTGAAATGTGGTTCTACAAAGTATTGACTCGGGAGGGCTGAATTAAAATGCACGCCAATCTTTTCACATATTTATTTGTAAAAAAATTTAAAAACCATTTATCATTTTCCTTCCACTTCCCTATTATGTGCCACTTTGTGTTGGTCTATCACATAAAATCCCAATAAAATACATTTACGGTTTTGGTTGTAGCATGACAAAATGTGGAACATTTCAAGGGATATGAATAATTTTTTGGGCACTGTATATATCGTATACTTTGCTACATGTCATGGATTTCCAGAATCTCCTGATGAAGAAATTAATTGTCTGAGAATTACATGGAGAATTCTCCTCACTGCCCTGCAAGGATCAGTTTAATACCCGGTTCACACTAGCGTGACTTGTCAGGCGACTTGGTCGCCTGACAAGTCGCAGTGGGTCGCCTGCCATAGATTAGCACAGGACCTGTTCTAATAGGAGCGACACAAGTCACTCCGACTTAGAAAAAGGGTCCTGTACTACTTTGGGGTGACCTGGAGGCGACCTGCATAGACTTCAATGATATGAAGTCCGTGCATGTCGCGCCGAGGTCGCGGTGCATGCTGTGCACCGCGACTTCACTGGTCGCCCCTATGTGGACGGGGTCTTAAAGAACATAAAATAAATGGTTGCAACAACTAATTTATATTTATATTGATATACAATAGCTACCTGCTCTCTGTTCTGACTTGCAACCATAGCATCTGACAGAGGGAAGTCATCCAGCACCAACTTCCTTTTCAGCTATAAGGGAAGATGATGCTGGAAGATTTAAAGATGTATCATAAAAAATGTAATTTAGGAACACCTTTAACTGTGGCCACCAATCATTGGAGCACAATCAGAGAATGGCTTATATACAGTTTAATTTCAGGATCAATACATTGCTGTTAAATATTAGTGGAATATAACATAATACTGTATAAGCAATACAGTATGTAAAGTACAGATGTCTGGAGGTTTTTTACAGACCAGTAAAACTGACTGTAACACCATACTGATACTGTAAATACAAATGTTTTGTTACATATTGTACCTTTGCTTCCTAGATTTAATTAATTCTATATATTATACATCATAAATGCATTAGCGGTATTTTAGTAGTTCCTATTCATTTTAGACACACTGAAAACATTCGCTCATGATGGAAATAAGTTCAAAAGGAGACTGATGCCACTGAAACTACAGGTGAAGGAGCAAGCAATAAAAATCGAACAATTACTTAGTGAGCTTCAGGATCAGCTTACAGAGATGAAGAGGCTGGAAGTAAGTGTTTTCAATTCTAAAAAATACATTATTATTCACATTATTAAGTCCTTGAATATACTGTAATTATTCACAAGAATAACACGACAAGACAAGAATGATAATGTATAACTTCCTATTCCTATCGATTGCAATCAATCAGACTTCAGATTAGGCTGATTTATATACAATGTATTCTGATTGGTTTCTGAAGGGTTATGCACTTTGTACAAACTAATCCTAATTTTAAAGGATCAAAAGCAGAAAAAATAATGTAAGTGGATACAAAATGTAATGATAGTTTTATTTACATTCCTTTTATTTATAAAAAAAACTTTTAAGTGTCAGACCATCACTGGTTTAGGGTCCTTTCACGTGAATGATCTGTCAGTTTTTTAGGTGGATCTGATCGGATCCTCCATGCATTCCTATGGAGCAGCGGATGTCAGCGGAGACATATCCGCTGACACCCGCTACCATCCGCATCCGCTCCTGTCTGTGAAATCCAGATGGATGGAAACCCTATTTTCCATCCGTCCAGGGGATCGGATCGGATGGGATCGGATGAGAGCGGACAGGCGGTCCGCTCTCATCCGATTCCCACATAGAGAGCAGCGGGGCTCTGACACCTCCCTCTCCGCACACAGTTGGAGAGGGAGCTGTCACCCGCCTCCTCAGTGGGGATCAGTGTATCGATCCCCCGCTGAGCAGCATGGAGTCCGCCGACAAGGGCAGACCGTGTGAAAGGAGCCTTATGTGTAAAGGAGAATATTTTCTTCATAATGGAAACAAGCATTTCACTAACAGCTTTGGGTAAAATAACATTTACTAAAAATACCAGTGACATAAGACCAGTGTTAATTTCATCTTCTAAAATATTTTGGTGGACTAAAATACGACTAAAACAATTCAGATGACCAAGATACAACTAAAACTAAAATGGCATTTTAGTTAAAAGACTACGATAAAACTAAATCGAAATTTTACGTCAAAATGACATTGCACTACCACATAAGAATAAGTTAGGGGGCTCCTAAGCTGCTAAAAGTATAAAAATTATGAAAAAGGCTTCGCTTATTTCTTTCCTATTATTTAATGTTTGTAATATATTCAGGTAATTTGTGCAATGGCATTACAACAAATAGGGTTTACAGTTCTTTTTTTTTATTATATTTTAAAGTTGCAATTCTGTTTGTCAAAAAGAAAAATTTTTGTTTATCTATGAAACTTGTTTTTGTTTATAAAGACGTTACATATCACAACTGCTAAATCGGTGTCTGCAGCGCATGTTCAAACCTTAAGGGCTCTTTCACACGGTCCGCCTCCGTAGGCGGATCCGTGTTGCTCAGCGGGTATCGATCCGCGATCCCCGCTGAGCCGGCGGATGACAGCTCCGTCTCCGCTTGCAGTGCGGAGAGGGAGGTGTCTCAGCCCCCGCTGCCCTCTATGGGGGATCGGATGAGATCGGACCGCTTGTCCGCTCTCATCCGATCCGATCCGATTACTGAACGGATGGAAAAATAGGGTTTCCATCCGTCCGGATTTCACGGACAGGATCGGATACAGATGGCAGCGGGTGTCAGCGGAGGTGTCTCCGCTGACACCCGCTGCCCCATAGAGCTGCATGGAGGATCCGATCAGATCCGCCTAAAAAACTGACAGGCGGATCTGATCGGATCGCCCGTGTGAAAGAGCACTAATACTATAAATAATAACATGTTATTCGATTTTTACTACAGGATTGTATAATAAGTTTGGCAATTTTAGAGAAATGTGAAAGAAAATAAGGTGCGCTAACCATACAATTATGCGGCAGCACTGAAATGGGGAAAATAAATGGGAAAAAGGGTATAGTTCGCTCAACACAATCATAAATATTAAACATATGACATCTGAGATGACCCAAATATTATGGTGATCATCATACAGTGTGAAAAACCATATGTGAAAATTCTTTATGCAAAAACATATCATTTATTACAATCGTGAATATATATATATATATATATAGATATAGATCTATATCTATATCTATATATATATATAAAGTTCTCCAATTGATCCAGATAATCTCAAATAGCCAAAGATCAAGCTTCCATCAATAGTGGATCTTCAATCTTGCTAATCTTAGACCGATATGTGAGGGTGAAATAGAAGAAATAGCCTCTTACCAGATAACACTAAACAGTTAGCCTTATTGGGGAATAGGCACTTTCCACATGTGAACAACTGAAATCAAGTGAGGTGACACTTCGGTGGTAGTGCAAACTCCTTACCAGAAGTATGTAGAGGGTAGGCATAAACCACTGTTGTTTATACGGATGCACCAGATAGAAGGTATCCAATGGCGGCTTCAATGCGTGGGCTGAATGTTTCTCCACTCCACCATATCCAACTCACCGATGTGGCTGGCAATACTGTACTCTAATGTGGCTCCCACATAACAAAAGATATAAAGTGCCAATAGTGCATTATCCTTTTAAAAATACTTTATTAAAAAAGAAACACACTTACATGGCAAATGGAAGGAACTGGGCATAAACAATGGTTCCAAGTGTACCAAACGTGACCGCCTGCAGTGCGGAACACGTGGTGTGGCGTGACGGCGTGGCTACTCCCCCCCGACGCGTTTCTCCTTATCAGGCTTCAGCTGGGACTGGAGCACAGCATGCACCGTCACTTGCGGTCTTAATATACCCTCTACATGAAGAGTACTTCCGGTTGGCGCCTATACAAGACCCTGCATACACCAATGGAGGTTAGCTCAGAAGACAACACAGCGCACACTTACTATGATTATGCCTACTGCAAACCAGTTAAAAACCGATTATCACATTCATTTGTGCTTTGCCATTATATTTTAGGTAGACATTGACATCAAGGTGCGTTCCTGCAAAGGATCATGTAGAGATGTTCAATTGAACGTAATAAACCTGGACAACTATGAGAGCTGGAACAAACTTTTGAATACAGTGAAGAACTTCCATCTAGCTGAAGATAAAGGCATGCGTTTTGTTAATCTAACTTTAGCAAATGTCACTGTTACTAGCTTCAATGAACTGTTTCCTCTAATGCAAGGAAAGGGTTTGAGCCTCTTTGAACATATACCCCAGTATATGCTAAAATTAGAAGATGATTTTAAAGAGAATGAGAATGCAATGTAGCAATTGCTCTATTTATTTACTTTAAAGTAAATCTGTACTTTTCCCATACTAGTCATAGGGTCCTTTCACACAAACGGTCCGATCAGATCCGCCTGTCAGTTATTCAGGTGGACCTGATCGGATGCTCCATGCATCCCTATGGGGCAGCGGATGCTATCCGCTTCCGATCCTATCTGGGAAATCCGGACGGATGGAAACTCTATTTTCCATTCGTCCAGCGGATCGGATGGGATCCGATTCCCCCATAGAGGTCAGCGGGGATCTGACAGCTCGGTCTCTGCACACAGACCGGAGACGGAGCTGTCAACCACCTGCTCATCGGGGATGGGCGGCTCGATCCCCCGCTGAGCAGAGAACTGACCTCGTCAGATGGTGCATCGTGTGAAAGGACCCTAAGGGTCCTTTACACGAACGATCCGATCAGATCCGCCTGTCAGTTTTTTAGGCCGACCTGATTAGATCCTCCATGCATCCCTAAGGGGCAGCGGATGTCTGCGGAGACATGTCCGCTAACACCCGCTGCTATCCGATTCCGATCCTGTCCGTGAAATCCGGACGGATGGAAACCCTATTTTCCATTCATCCAGCGGATCAGATCGGATGAGAATGGACAGGCGGTCCGTTCTCATCCGATTCCCCCATAGAGGACAGCGGGGATCTGACAGCTCCATCTCCGCACACAGAGCGGAGACGGAGCTGTCATCCGCCTGCTCAGCGGGGATTGGCAGCTCAATCCCCGCTGAGCAGAACGGAGTCCGCCGGTGGAGGCGGACCGTGTGAAAGGACCCTAAGTAAGAGATTTGTTTTACAGAAGGGAGTGTAAACTGCCTATACTTATTTTCCATTCACTTCTCCACTGATCCCATCTGGTGCCCTGTGCAATGAAGTTCTCTACTGAGTCTAATTCTATTGTGCTTACACCTTCTGCTCCCAGGTAATTCCCTCCACCCCAAAGTGGTGGGTATTTTCTGGGCTGTGATGGTGGAATGGGACAGAGAAGCAAGTGTGAGGAAAGTAAAAGCTTCCAACAAAGCCCTCTGTAAAGTGAAACTGTAAATTTACCTAGTATTGGCAGAGTACAGGTTAGCTTTTAATAGTTATTTTATTTCAATCCAAAATTAAAGTGCAACTAAAGGCTCCTGTATGACAGTCAAAGCAAGTACCAAATCCAGTTATTTTGTGATAAGCTACCTTTACCGTTCCTGATTGAGCTAAGTCACTGCAGCCTACAAACTTGTTAAGCCTACCTGAGGGTGACAACTTTTAATTCAGGAACAGTGCAGCATTGTTGCCACACCATCACAGAAAGCTGGATTAGGTGGACTTTACTGGCATGCTCAACAGGAACTCTAAGTGCAGATACACTTAAAGTCAAGTGCTGCAGCACATATATTCTTTAATGAGAGGCCATAGTTTTACTTTAAGTTTGTGCAACTTGATTCTTGAAGCGTATACATATATATTGTGTTTTCTCCATTTCTAATCAACATATACACACCAAATGTTTGCTAATGAAGGGTCTCAGGGTATATACTCATGAAGATTCCCAGAGACCATATCTGTTTTTGGCTGGCAGTCACACATCTGCCAGAGATATAATACATCTTTTTGAGAACAGGGTTATCTGGGCTGTGATAACACTGACATGTTCTTCTTTTGCTGTTAAAATCTGAGATGCCTTCACTGATAGTTGTGAGTGAAAACTAACACTTGCATTCCCCCATAGCAATGTATGTATCACTGTAGGCAGGGCCATCTTTAATATTGATTGGACCCTGGGCAAAAGAATTCTTGGGTTCTCTTGAATCCACTTATCAACTATTTGGGGGCTCAAGGGGCAGCTGCTTTGGGCTCCACAACGATGACTGGACCCGGGGCAGCTGCCCCTTTTGCCCTGTGTTAAAGACAGCCCTGACTGTAGGATATGTTTGGATCCTGTCTTTATCACCTTTGAGCGCACACTTCTTCAGGCACACATGGATTCTGCTGAAAGTATCCATGAGCACAGCATTACAGTGGCAGTCATTTCTAAAATGGGACATGGTAGAAAACTGTCTTAAAGTGGCACCCGCTAGGTGTGAAATGCTACAAACTTCTTGTCTGCTGGGCTTACATTTTGTCTGGAAAATACAGAATTATTTGATACACTGCCACGTTTCCTCAATATTAATTTTAGCAAAAAAATAACCCTGTTTGTGAGGAATGGAAGCTTGTTGTGGTCTGGATTATCAAGACAGTTTAGAGCAAGCATGTCAAACTGGAGTGTTTTTGGGCCACATGCGGCTCCTGCACTTCTTTTTGGCAGCTCTCAGCCAGTGTTAGGATTTAAATTGAAAGAGACCCTAAGACCCCGTTCACACTGGGGCGACCTGTCAGGCGACCTGGTCGCCTGACAGGTCGCCGTAGGTCGCCTGCCATAGAGAAGCTATGGACCCGTTCTAATAGGAGCGACACAAGTCGCTCCGACTTAGAAAAAGGGTCCGGAGCTTCTTTGGGGCAACCTGGAGCGACCTGCATTGACTTCAATGATATGAAATCCGTGTCGGCCGCTCCGAGGTCGCGGTACGAGCTGCGCACCGCGACCTGTGAGGTCGTCCCGGGAAGTAGCGTCGCCCCAGTGTGAACGGGGTCTAACTGATCTCTGGTTACTGGCTACATTTACTTCCTTTATTTGTAAAAACCCAAAAGGGATTCCCCACTCTAAAAATAAATAAATAAAGTTTTGGCTTTGGGTTAGATTTTCATGGACATGCCAGTGTTGCAGCACTCCTATGTTAGCACTCTTCTGACTTAGCACCATCCTTTTTACTCCTACATAAAGCACTACCTTGCAATAATAAACATATAGGTCAAGCATAGAAAATGGCGTTCCTACTTTCTGTAGGCCTCCTTTGAACTGGATGCCATGATATACTTCATATAGTGAATGCAGTTCATCAAACAACTATAATGAACACATTTTCAAAGTTATACATCCAAGTGAACAATATATCCAGGGATAATAGAACATTCAAATAAAAAGCTATCTGCTGCTCCACAGATACCAACCAACTCCAGATACTTTGATAAATGAAGATCAATGTATTACCTTTGGACAGATTTCTAATTACTGTTTTGTGCATTTGATATTGTTATATCTGTTTTACAAAGTGATGCTGTTATTCTCCCTAGTGATGGCACAGTCTGTTTGCCATTCCATGGTGCTGTCTATTTATTCTTCAAAAATATGCAATAAAAATTATTATGGTGGTTTATAATTATGTGACTTTTTATTTGTAAAGAGAAGTGTCATTAACACGTTCTAAATAAATGTATAAGTCCCCATTCACACTAGCGCGACTTGTCAGGCGACTTGGTCGTCTGACAAGTCGCGGTGGGTCGCCTGCCATTGATTAGCACAGGACCCGTTTTAATAGGAGCGACACAAGTCGCTCCGACTTAGAAAAAGGGTCCTGTACTACTTTGGGGCGACCTGGAGGTGACTTGCATTGACTTCAATGATATGAAGTCCGTGCATGTTGCGCCGAGGTCGCGGTGCCCACTGAGCACCGCGACTTCACAGGTCGCCCCGGCAAGTCGGGCCGCCCCTGTGTGAATGGGCTCTAATACAATTTAAGAAACATGAAAGTAAATAAAAATCCACAAATTTGCTAAATATCCAAGTGTGGTGAGATACACTGGAATGCAGTAAGGGTACACTGGAAAAAACAAGCATGCACACATATGTACAGCTACACCAACTAGTACCACTGACATTATGTCAGAACAAATGTAAAGAATGAAATCTTAGGTAACCAATGCAATCGTGTATGCTCATGGAATAAGTAAACAAAGGAAAGAACACCTCCTGGTCATTAAATAGAGATGGTTTGTTATTCTGTTCTCTTGGGGTCTAAATGTCTACATTTGTTATTTACCGAAGAGTTCAATGGACTATGCGTAGGCTGAATCTGCTGAAAAGTGTCCTTGAAACAAGATGGTTTATCTGATGTGATTGTGTAAGAAACAAGGTAAAAAAACATCTGCACTCAAAAGCAGAGCAGCTATATGAAATGGAAAATTTGGGGTAATAAATGATCACATGCACCTTTACAGAACAAGTGATACTGCTGGAAAGAAACATTTTACAAAAAGCTTTTTTTAACCGCTTTAGGACCGGAGGATTTTCCTGCTTTACGTCCAGGCCACTTTTTACGATTCGGCACTGTGCGAATTTAACTGACAATTGCGCGGTCATGCAATGCCGTACCCAAACGAAATTGACGTACTTTTTTTTTCCCACAAACAGAGATTTATTTTGGTGGTATTTGATCACCTCTGCGCTTTTCATTTTTTGCGATATTAATAAAAAAACGTGACAATTTTGAAAAAAATAACAATATTTTTCTACTTTGACAGTTAAAAAGTATCCAATATATTAAATTTTTGTCATATATTTAGGCCAAAATGTATTTAGCTACATGTCTTTGACAAAAAAATTCTCAATGAGCATATTTTTAAGCGCTTTAAGACCGGAAGATTTTACCCCATTCCTGACCAGGCCATATTTTGCGATTCGGCACTGCGTTACTTTAACGGACAATTGCTCGGCCGGGCGAAGCTGTACACAAATTAAATTTATGTCCTTTTTTCCCCCACAAATTGAGCTTTCTTTTGGTGGTATTTGATCACCTGTGCGATTTTTACTTTTTGCGCTATAAACAAAAAAAGAGCGACAATTTTGAAAAAATAACAATATTTTTCACATTTTCTTATATGAAATCCCCCCCCCCCCCCCCAAAATGTAAAAATCTAATTTTTTTAACATTTTAGACCAATTTGTTTTCTGCTACATATGTTTGGTAAAAACAAATCGCAATAAGCGTATTTTGATTGGTTTGCGCAAAAGTTATTGCGTTTACTAACTAAGGGAAAGATTTTTGTCATTTTTATTGTTTTTTTTTTAACAAGTAATGGCGGTGATCTGCGATTTTTTTGTGGGACTGCGACATTGCGGCGGACAGATCGGACCCCTAACTGACATTTTTGACACTTTTGGGGGTACCAGTGACATTACTACAGTAATCAGTGCTATAAATATGCACTGTTACTGTAAAAATGACACTGGCAGGGAAGGGATTAACTTTATTGGAGAAGGAGGGGTTAAGTGTGTCCCTAGGGGCGTGATTCTTACTGTGCAGGGATGTGGCTTTTCATGTAACAGTAGAGACATACGATCCTACATAGCAGGACCGTATGATCTCTGCTGTTACACAAGGGAGAATGACAGGCGGCTTTGTTTACATTAGCCGCCTGCCTTTCTCCCTCGGGTCCGCCGGTCACACGCGCGGGGATTACAGTGAGCGAGCGGGGGCGGGAGCGCGCCTCCGGCGGCGCGCGCTCGCCCCCTATTGGCTCGCAGGTTAGTGACGTACCCATACGTCACTTTGTCTGCACGGGGCTGACCGCCGCAGTATATGTACTTGTGGCGGTCGGCAAGCGGTTAAACATTAAACACAGCTGATCGCTCAGTTCTCCCCTCCATTCTGAGACTGTTAGTCTCTGGCTCTCTGCTCTCCCCTCCACCACTCACTGGAGTGCTGGGCTGTGCAGGAGGTGGGAGCGGCTGGCTCAGGCTTTCGGTGGTTCGCTGGGTTGGGACAGGTACCGTCCAGGCTTTTGGGTGAGTCCCGACCATATGGTCAGAATCTTTTCAGAATCTGGACTGTCTCTGTGATGTTAAAAATGAAACCCCACTGTCGGCTGAAAACGAGTCACAGGAGTGCAAAACAAACTACACTGCTGTGATCCATAAGATAAATACAACCAAAACAGCTTTAGCTGTACTTCTCCTTAACAGTCAGTGCTTTTTTATTTTTTGTCTTAGCAAATTGATCACAATAAAATACACAAGAAAGAGTTAACAATGGACAGTGCAGTCTTCAGTCAGATTGTGAGCTTGAAGAAGGGAAAGGGGGATGGGAGAAGCAGGGCACAGCCTTGTCATCCTAGGCTATGGGGCTATGTGTTTCTACTGATACACACAATGTTGCTGCATGGGTGGCTTCAGCAGCTCCCTTCCTCAGTGACAGTGAGTGACTGCAGTGTCACACCTGTCAACCGGGCTTGTTTCCATCCGAGGTGTAGCAGTTCTCAGTATAGACACCCCCGGCACTCACTATGTGCTCACCGCTGTCACTAGTTCTGAAAACAGAAGCTGATTTCCTGTGCTGGCTTCTGTGTTTACAAGTGACAGCGTGCCTCTCCTTGCACTGAGCAATCCAAACATGACAGTTCAGCCGCCCGGCAGCCACTCCTCCTGCACTGAGGACTAGGTAAATAGCTGGGGGTGGGGTTGGTGGAAGAGCTCTGTACTGGGGGAGGGAGAGCTTTGTATGCAGGGACATTTTTCCATTCCATTGATACCCCAATGCAGGGACATTTTTCCATTCTGTTGATAACACCAATGCATCGACATTTTTCCTTTACAGTGATAACACCAATGCAGGGACATTTTTCCTTTACAGTGACAACACCAATGCAGGGACATTTTTCATTCCAGTGATAACACCAATTGTGGGGACATTTTCCCATTCTATTGATAACACCAATGCAGGGACATTTTTCCTTTCCGGTGATAGCACCAATGCAAGGACATTTTTCCATTCTATTGATAACACCAATGCAGGGACATTTTTCCATTCTATTGATAACACCAATGCAGGGACATGTTTCCATTCTATTGATAACACCAATGCAGGGACATGTTTCCATTCTATTGATAACTCCAATGCAGGGACATTTTTCCATTCCAGCGTTAACACCAATGGATCGACATTTTTGCTTTCCATTGATAACACCAATGCAGGGACATTTTTCCTTTACAGTGATAACACCAATGCAGGGACATACTTACATACTATTGATAACACCAATGCAGGGACATTTTTTTCCTTCCAATTATACCACCAAGGCAGGAACATTTTTTTTTTTTTCAATGACACCACTGACTCGTGAACATTTTTTCTTTCAGTGACATTACTGATGCAGGAACATTTTTTTATTCCAGTGACACCGCCAACTCAGGGACATTTTTTTTCAGCTTCATCACCTACTCCAGAGTGGGAGGCACTCTAATACAGAAGGTGTGTTACTGGTTACTGACTAGACCAGTGTTTCTCAACTCCGGTCCTCAGGGCTCACTAACAGGCCAGGTTTGCAAGAAAACTGAAATACATCGCAGGTGATATCATTTGCTGCTCAGTGATTGCAGTATTCTAGACTGCATCTCCCTAAGGTAATACTTAAAATCTGGCCTGTTAGTGTGCCCCGAGGACCGGAGTTGAGAAACACTGGACTAGATCACCAGGTGAAAACAGAGGGTAAAAACAGTTGATCTATATCTGCTAGTCCATCTAGCACTCCCTTCTCCACACACTGACAATGATGATGTCCAAATATGCCCCCTGTGAGCCTTCATCCAGAGTGTGGGCACTCTAATATAGGAGGTGTGTTACATAACAGATTAGCAAGTGAAAACAGAGAGAAATAAGCCTAGTAAAAGAAAATTGACGTAGTCAGTACAACTAATGATTGTTAAGCTGCAATATATTACATTTTTGGTTTGGGTTTTAATACTGCTTTAAATGGTTTATCTCATCCCTGTAACTGATACATCTGTAAGAGAGTTTGTTCTTTTGAAAAACAACCAACTTACTGACTGGATCACCAGATAAAAATAGAAGAAAGAAACAGAGTTTAAAAATGAAAATTAATGTACCCATCACATCTAAGAATTAGTAAGCTGCAATTGATCAATATTTGGGTTTAATACAACTTTAATATAGATTTTCACCCCTGGTACTGATCATTTCTTCCCCTTTTATACTCCATATAACACAATAACACTTCTATAGCAACTTACACATATGTGTTCACTCATCTAAAGTGTATCTATAGTCAAAATGTAAAATCATATATTCATTTCTACATTATATTTAATTTACACAATATTGTCAAAAGTATTGGGACATCTGCCTTTACTCGCACATGAACCTAAATATCATCCCAGTCCATAGGGTTCACTATTGAGTTGACCCAACCTTTACAGCTATAACAGCTTCAAATCTTCTGGGAAGGCTGTCCACAAGGTTTAGGAGCATGTTTATGGGAATGTTTGACCATTCTTCCAGTAGATCATTTGTGAGGTCAAGCACTGATGTTGGAGAGTAGGCATGGTTTGCAGTCTCCTCTCTAATTCATCCCAAAGGTGTTCTATCGGGTTGATGTCAGGACTCTGTGCACAGGCCAGTCAAGTTCCTCCACCCCAAACTCGCTCATCCATGTCTTTATGGACCTTGCTTTGTGAACTGGTCCAAATCATTTAGTAGACAGCCTTCCCAGAAGAGTTGAGGCTTTTACAGCTACAAAGGGTGGACTAACTCAATATTGAACCCTACAGACATACACTATATAATATAGTGTATCTCTAGCCTACTCTTATTAATCAAAATGATCTTGAAGTTTGTAAACTTACTTTGTAAACTCCCCACACATTTACTTCCTTGAATTCTATGATGTATTTTTCTATGTCCTATGAGTAGGCACTGTTGTGTCATAGAATTCACAGAGCCTGCCTTCTGCATTGGGTCAGTACAGGCAGTGTCAGCTACTTGCAGACACCAAGGTACCATGGGATATGTAGTCCTTAGAAACTGAAAGTAAACAGTAGAGAAGAAGCTGCAAAGCATACAAGGAATCCAGGAAGTTGTGGAAAGAGATGGCAAGCAGACATGCAGAACGCAAAGCATGAAATATTTTTCAAGTAAGCTTATATTGGATTGCCAAAAATACATATTGTTTGTATTGTTATTACAATGCTGATGTTATTAAATAAAAGTGTGTGCTGTGACCATAGATCTCCTTAAAGACCCTGCTTGACATTAGCAATAATACCTAGTTTTTGTCAGTAGATCCATACCATTTTTTGTGTTCTGGATTTTTGTTTTTGATTTTTAGTGCTTGCATGCGGTATTTGCTTTAGTTATACCATTATGATAGACCAACAGTTTTATTTTTTGTCCAAAGCCCACCATGTTCTTTTAAGGCAGCTTTGGCCAAAATACATTTTTTCAGTTTTGCATTCCCACTGTCAGGTTGAATCACATTCCAGCTTCTTATAGCTTTGGAAATCTATAGTGGCAAAATCCCTGCTGGAATTCCCAGTTCTGCTAAACTGCAATGGACAAAACAAATCTAAAGAAGGTGCTACATTTCTCCAGTGAATAACCTGTAATGCAGAATGAGCAAATAATTAGAGAGCCTAGCAGCGCAAAAGAGCAACACAAAAAGTATGGCTTTTGGGATGGGGGGCATAGATGCATACAGGGGTGTAAATAAGGGGGAGGGGCACAGAAGGGTCATATTGAGCAGGTGCCTGGAGCACTAAATTGTGGCTGCTGCAAAAGGCAGTAAATCCTTTAATCTGAAAGTGTGTTAAAAAAATCTGTGAAACCCCAGCCTGCCATAATATAGTGCTTGTCGCAATCCACAGGTTGCACACCATCCCACCTACTCTACCCCAAACTTGCCCCCCTCAAAATGCAGGGGGTTTGGACAAGTTGGGGGTGGAGGAGGTGGGATGTTAACTGTGTTACCTATGTAAGAATTTTGGTATAGCTTATTAAAGCCCCTTATGAGGATAATGGTGGTGGGGTTGGTGGTGGGGGTCTCTGGTGGTGTTCTCTGGAGCTGGGCTAACTCACTGAAAGGCCACTCAAGCAGGATACTATCTGTTTGTATTTTTTTCTGTTATACAAGGCAACGTTCTTTGGGATGTCCCCGTGCGGTCCAGTAGCACCCTAGGAGACCAGATTGGGGGCTTTTGATTGATCATTCGGTGGGACAACTGTGATGGGCAAAGGATATTTTCAGCTTGTAAGTGTTAATCACATGCCAGAGTGTGCGTCCGCTGCCGCGGCCAAACCACGGCTCTCGACTGGCTCGGTGGGCAGGGGAAAATAAACAACAAGGCTGGCCAGCCAATGAGGAGGCAGGGAGAGTGTCCCAGGTGTTCACTCTCAGGCCTGGGCAGAAGTTTCCCGGAGCTGACTGGTTGCCAATAGCAACTTAATACAGACCTTTTATTTTTCAGTTGTGTACTGTAGTAGAGGAAGGAGCTGACAAGAGGACTCCCGGTTGGCTGCAACCAGGGACTAATGAGAAGCCAGGACAAGTGCACATGTAGTCCCAGAAGACTATGGCTCTATTTTAATTAACTGAAGGAAAACTACAGCCCCAACATGCCCTGCAAAAATAAGAGGGGGGGGGGACGACGCCTGGAGCGCGGGGAAAAAAAGGGAGAGCAAGGGTGGGAGGAGTGTGGAGACAAGAGTGAGAGGAGGCTGATGTGGTTCAGAAGGGAGAGAGCCCAGGCCACAACAGCCCCTGGAGTTGAACCAGCCAGTGAGGAGCAACAGGACGATGCTGAAAGGACATGCTCAAAAGTGAGGAGGGCGATTACAAGTACCAACAAAAGGGAAAGCTGCTGCCAGGCACACGGACACTGGACAGCGAAGCCGGGTGAATGCTAAACTGACTACAATCCCTCTTGGGGTGGGCGATTATCACCAGTGTTGGCACTTTGAAATAAATAAGTTGGTTTTGTGTTGCAATTTGGGCACTTGGGCTCAAAAAGGTTCACCATCACTGATGGAAAGAGTATAATGGAGAGTGAGATTCTTCTACATGCAGTTGAATTCATCTCCTGTAACCCTGTGTCATGTCCAGTTAATTAAAGTGTTAAGCTGTGTCATGTCCAATTAATAAAATGGATTTGAAGCTGAAAAATGTATTTTAGTTTTTAGATAGAGTGGTAAAGTTTGTATCCCAGTCTGGTTTGGGTAGCTGCACTCTTTTTATTTGTTTGGGTGTCTGACATCACCAGGTGTTGCTTTCAAAACCAGAATAGAGAGGAAACACTTCTTCTGCTGATAACTGTTATAGATGGGAATTCCCCTACATTGGAGAGATTTCTTAACACTTCCTGTTGTCTCTACAGGACAGGGGCAGGTGAGACACAGATAGAAAAAAAAACTGACAAGGATTTCACTATTTCATACTCTACTTAAAATAAAAAAACAACTTTTGCTTTTAAGTGTACTTTAATACTGTGATTACCGTGTATGCCCGTGTATAATTTTCTAGTAAAAACAAAGGTTTTGGGCTATACTCACCGTAAAAGACTGCCCCCTACCCCATGATGGGGTCTTGTCTAGCAGCCATTTACACCCACTAATCAGACAGGAGTATAAAATGTGAACCTTAAGAGGAAGAGGACTCCAGGTTTAGGGCTACCAAGTTGGCCCAAAACGAATGTTCCTAATCTGTCAGCCCGCTTGATGTGCGATAATACCATATGTACCGTAGCTTTGGCTACATACAGTATACTGCGCTGAACCAATCACGATGAGTGATGTATTCTACTAATTAATAAAAAGCCTGCTCAGATTGGCAGAGTTAGAGAGGGGGGCTGATAATGTTACAACCTCTGACTCAGCCAATCCGAGCTGGCTTTGTATTTATTAAAAGAATATATTGCTCGCCATGTTTGGCTCAGCGCGGTATACTGTATGTAGCCAAAGTTACGGTACATACAGTATTACCGCACATCCAGCAGGCTGACAGATTAGGAACATTCGTTTTGGGCCAGCTTGGTAGTCCTAAACCTGGAGTTCGTTAATGTTCACATTTTATACTCGGCGTATAAGATGACCCCCCATTTTTGGGGGAAGTTTTAAGGTTAAAAAGTCGTCTTATATGGAAGCATATACGGTACATTGCCCTATTTTTGCATGGCAGTTTACACACTACATACAATTAATATTTTTTTTTTTTTTACTTATACATTTTAACTTCTAAAATAGACCAGTGGTCTCAAAGCTGTGGCCCATGTGCTGGATTCAGCCCTTTGCTTGCCTTTATCCAGGCCTTAGGTCACTATTCCTGCCCTGATACAAGGCATTATTCCTCCTTGACACCAACACCAACCTACTAACATTATGCCTCCCATAGACATCAATAATGGAGCACTATTTCTCCCATTAATATCAATGACGAGGTACTTTTCCTCATCCTACTGACCATTGGCATTATGTTTTTTTTTTTTACTCTCACTGACCACCAAGCCTGAGGTATTGGTTACTTCCACTGATGGTGGGGCATTTTCCAATCCCATTGGGCACAGTCCTGACCCCCTAAAAATGGAAGGACTGCAAAGTGGCCCTTTTGTTCAGAAAGTTTGGAGACGCCTCATAGAACCATAATTTATCTCTTTTTTTATCTCTCTTTTCTATTTCAAACACATGCACTCATGCACACATATAACAAAATTGGAGTTTGTCTGTTGATGGGATATTCCATGTAACCATTAAATTTGAAGTTTAAGGTTAGAATTTGCTGAGGTCTAATTGCTTGCCCTAATATTTGAACAGCTACATAAAGAGGACAAATATGATATGTGTCATAGATTTAAGCTAATGGATAAGTTAACCTTTGTAAAAAAAAAATAAATGCACATCTTTTTTGCAGGTTAAAAAATTTGCATTTATTATCATTTTTACTTGAAGTCAGCAAAGCATTGCACCCGCAGTCGACAGATCGCGAGTGCAATGCCTGGATCTTGCAGACTGTTCGTGTATCTGTCTGCCCGTACCTTATATAAGTAAGCAGTTACACAATGACAGGAAGCATCAATGAACTCCCTCTAGAGCTCATAAGCACCCTGGTAGTTAATTGAGAACGTCAAGCCGTCAGCAGTACTTCTTATAGTTCTCCCATGCACAGAACTCTGTAAATGAATGACATGGTTGGGTGAGCGGAGCCCCGCATGGCTGCATTTTTTTAAAATTGTGACAGTGGGTGTAGGGAGGGGATCCCCGGCCTGCTGTCACAACAGGGAATCTGAAGGGTGCAGGGGCTTCTGCAACAGTAACATGTTTCATGTTACACGCTGAATACGGGTTCAACTTGTCCTTTAAAGAACTTTGTATTAATAGAAGCTCAAATATTACAGAGTAAAGATTTCATAATTTGCTTCTTGTGGTGTTGAAATATGGTTGACTGCTTTAAAATTACTTCTTCACTCATCCTAAAGTTATAAAACCTTTGGTTCTTCTACCTCTCTCCACATTTACTGAGTTGACTACCTCCTCATGGTTACAGCTTGCATCTCTTTGATCCCACTCCCTGGGTCATTGACGTTATCGTTATTACATCTGTAATTCTGGTTGTGTTTCATTACTTTTGGTGACATTGCCTTTCTATAAGGACAGCAGACCGCAGGTTGCGCCTCCTTCCACGGGCGCAGCGAGCTCCCTTTTAGGGGTGCCTGAGTGTTGGCTGCACTCGCTGAGTCTCCCATCTCGGTCACCAATTTCGCTAACCCTATACCTGATTATCGAAATGGCCTGTCACATTTACAGTAACCAGTTTAACTCTGTTATTGGTATTACGCTAGTTCTCTCTCCTTTGTAAGTTGTACTATGTACGTTGTATTTACCCAGATTCTTGAATAAAATGTTTGAACAAGGAGAAAACCCTTGGTTCTTCTATAGCTATTATATTCTCTAACTGAAAAGATGGGCATCTGTAACTAGCCAAAGAGTATGATTCACAAGAAGGGTAAGGAGCTTTGATGCTGGTGTTGAAAATCATACTGGAAAGAAGAACATGCCAGAAGTGGTAAGATAAAGGTTCAGTCTGTCTGCAGGCAGTTACTGTTCCCACAATGTGATCACAACTAAATGTATTTAATACATGTGTATGCTTACAAAAATGAAGTAGCAACTCTCCGTCAAGCCCTATATGTTAATTTCCAACACTGCATTGAGAAACCATAGTTGGAAGTGGAAGGTGAATTGCTTCTGGAAACACAGAGAATTATCCCAGAACTTATGAAAAATAAAACACCAAATAATGTACTGTATATGTATGCAATCAGCAGAAAAAAAATATAAATATTTTTGAGATGCATGCTTTTGAAAATAGCTGAATTTCATAAAAAAAAAAAAAAATAATAATAATAATAGATAATACATTTTTTTAAAAAATTTTTTTTTTTAAACAAACTTAACAGAATCAGAGAATTCTTCAGTGGCTTTATTGTTATGAAATTCATTATCAACATCAACTTAACAGTATGTTTTATAAAGTTTAGTCGTCGCAATGATGGATTTAGATAGAGGATGTTATTTAAATTTGACTGAACACTCAGAGGCAGATTAACAAAAACTAGAAAACTGGAGCAACCGTTGGCAGGAACTAGTCAGGTTTCACCTCTTAGTTGAAGCAAGGCATTTGACAGGTCATTGTGGATAATTTGCACAGCTTTCTTTACTCCACTTTTTTTTTTAATTGTTTCCACAGTATCCTAAACAGACTATTGAATTTTCGTATATATATACCGTAGTGACTTGCTATGCATGTCTCTTGGAGTTAACATCCATTTCCTGTGTTCCTTTTAGGTTTCCACTGCAATGCCATGTATTATATTATCAACAATATAAGCCACTTAAAGTTGATTCATATGTTTTTGAAGCCCATTGGTATTTCTTTGGCTAATGGTTTACTGCTTTTCTCTTGGGCACCGCTCTATTTCTTCCCACTTATTAACTGAAGAATGGTCTGATCTTTATGCTCATCTTCTTCATTGAATACCAAGAACCCTTCCAGTTCATCCATACCACACCATCATCTGTTCCATGCCTTGTCATATCAAATGTGTAACTACCACCCCAGTAATATCTGCCATTGGGGTTAGCAGAGTGGCATCTATTGTACCACCATCCACCACCATCTTCTTTAGAGCACTGTTTGTTTGGATCTGCAGTTAACCTAGAGATAAAACAAATAGTATAGATTACTACCAAATGAATGAAACAATCTGCGCAAGATTTAATGATATTTCAGTTGTCAGAGAGGCCAATACTGTTTATCATTGTGGCCTTGCCATATTTTCGGTCGCTAGTTATTTTCACATCATTGATTGTCTATGCAGCGCTGTTCTATTTCAATATCAAATCCCGAAAATGTTATGTTTTTTTGGCCTGACCAGACTGGCCCTAGAGTGTATGTGGTTCTGCTTAAATTTGCGTGCTAAAGGAACTAAATTGTAAGCTCAAGGTAAAAGTAAATATGATTGGTCCATCGTAGTTCGTAAAGCAATGCATTACATCTCTGAGCCATATAAATATACACAAATTGTAAAAGAAAAAGATGAACTTCGTACTTACCATCCATCATTGTCTCTGTCGTATGTGCTGAAGTACATGCCATTGTGTATTGTCATGGTTTTGTTTTCTCCTTTCAGTTGTGATGCCCCTTCTAGAAGTGCATTGCCTGCATTTCCTTTGTAGCCACTGACAGAAAGCTGATATTTATTTGCCTCATTTTGTACAGTAAATGCGGTGTACTGAGCAGATACTTTTTGGCCATTCCAGTCTTCCATTTCAATCAAAGCTTCAGTGGGTCCCAGATTTGTAAGTTGACTAATCTTGTCATTACCCACCCAGAATTCACCTAAGAAAGCAATAAGGGCTTAGTATGATTATAATAACTTCCCTATGCAGTGTTCTGGTGTTGCTTAAAACAACAAACTTAAGCTTAAAGTAGTTTAGAAATATCTGTCACTCAAAGCTCTAAAAAGTTCTATAGCAGCCAGGAAGTGTTCATAAAAAGTGTTCATAAAAATATTTCTCAGTATTTATTTGTGAAACACTAAGGCATGCTTATATATATATATAGATCTATATAGATATATATCTATATCTATATAGATAGATAGATATATAGATAGATAGATATACCCTTGTATTCTACAGTGCGCATTCACTAATGTGCGAATTACTGTAGTATTAATTAGCACATAAAAGAAAGTATCTTCAATAAGAATTTTATGGGCACCACCAAAAAAAGATGACTGCTAAGCTCCACAAGTCATTAGTCACTCAGTACAACAGCTACAATCATTGATTCCAGAAAATCCCTGCTTAAAGTAGTTGTAAAGAGTAAAGGTTTTTTACCTTCATGAATTCTATACATGAAGGTAAAAAACCTTCAGTGGGCAGCGCCCCCCTTAGCCACTCCTAATACTTACCTAAGCCTCATCCCAATCCAGCGATGTGCACGAGAGCGGAGGCTGTCCCGGGTCTCTCCCTCCTGATTGACTGAGATGCAGCAGCAGGAAGCATTGGCTCCCACTGCTGTCAGTCCCAGCCAGTGAAGGGGGAGCAGGGGGTGGGGCAGAGCCACGCTCTCTCTGTGTCTGGATACAGAGATCCAGCTCAGGAATAAGCATGCATGAGTGACCCAATAGTAAGCGGCTTCCTATATGGGCCCTCCGCAAGGGGAGGGGCCAAGAGTGCAGGTGGAGGACCTGAGAAGAGGAGGATCAGGGCAAAACCATTACACAGAGCAGGAGAGTATGACATGTTTCTTTTTTTTTTTTTTCCTTTAATCACTTTAAGGGTATCAATCTAGACTTTTTAGGGCCTGTGTCGATGGGCTTTGGACTGTGTCAATGAATTCTCAATGATGCAAATTGATGTAAAAAACAAGCTTGAAGCTGCTTTTGTACTCCCACTGCCTTGTCTTGGGGGAGTATGGTTCTGACACAAACAATAGGCCATCAACAAAGGCCTTATAAATGCTTGTCACATATATAGAAGAAAAGATTTTTAGATATAGTCTAACAAAAGTAGGGAACTCTGCTACTACAACTCTGTACCTCTTATGCAAGTCTTTTCCAGGGTCAGATATTCCCTTTACAATTGAAGTTAAAGGGGGGATTTACTAAAATTGGAGGGAGAAAAATCTGGTGCAACGGTGTCAGCTTCCAGGTCTTGTTGTCAAAACCTAATTGAACAAGTTGAAATTAGAAGCTGATTTGCTACCATGCACGGCTGCACCAGATACTGAGTGCCCCAGTTTGCGTAAATCCCCCCCTAAGTGTCTTACGTAATGATGCATTTAGTAGGATGTCAAGGTGCATGGCCTTTCTAGGTGTGCTCTGCCATCATTGGCATATTTGCCCATGTTTGGACTTATATTAATTCCTGTTTTGGACAGTATTTCAAAGATTCTAATTACATCACAAGTAAAATACAAAATTTTTACAATATGTTATCTCCATCAAATTCGCTTGTTCATCTGCGATTTCTGGTTTGGGCAGATTGACTTACTTATCCCATGTGGTGCATATTTAGAATAAAATAGATACCTTCAATTTTCACCTATGTAACGTATTCTGTTGGAAAAACCTGAAATGTATATAAATTAAGCATACCTGGCATGTCACAGATTCCTTTTCCGCCATCACGAGCAACATTTCCAAATCCATTCTTGTAGGAATCCCATGTTCTACCAAAGCCAACACTGCCATCTTGTCTATTCTGGATCAGAGTCCATCCTGAGAGATTGCATAAATTAAAGGTATTGAGTATACAGTATATGAAACACTTCTAATTTTTCTGCATGCTTCCAAAAGTCCTAATCCACAAAACATGTGCAGAAATATACAAAGAACAGGAGAAAACTGATATTAGGCAGTGGTCAGATATAAGCAAGCAATCCAATTGTAAAGTAAACTCGGTAAAGAAAAGAAAAAACTAGCACATTATGTGAAAATTATCCCCTAAACGAAGCCCTATAGCGTTGCGTTGTTACCGCTTACAGGGCCCCCATCTTCACCAGGTCTTCCTTATGGGTAGACGGGCTTTGGTCCTTTGATTGGACGAGCTGCTATGACATCACTCCTGTGCATGCGCACATGAGCCGCTGTTCATGGCACAGGGCTCTGAACGCCACAGATGCTATTTCTTCAGAGCGAATGCACCGGCGCATTCACAAGTAGATATCTCCTAAACAGTGCATGATTGGTTCATATTTACTATACCTATAGTTAAGCTTTATTATAGGCTTACCTATAGGTAAAAATCAACCAAGGGAGATTACTCCCACTTTAAAGCAAACCCATGCATTGTCTATACATTGCAAGACAACAGGTTCAGTTATCGTCACATACTCACCTTCTTCTCATTCCCTTGGTTCTTTATTCAGCCACTCGGGGGGAAGAGACAAAACCTTGAGTAAGGTTCAAGATGTGATTAAGAGAGGGCTGCAGAATCATAAAGGGCTGCAAAATCTACCCCTGACCCCATGCTCACCAAGCTTTAGCACTGTCATGTGGGGTGAAGAGGAATTCGTCATATGCTATGTTATACCTGAAAGTATTTTATTTACTCCTGAAAGCCAATCACATAGCCAAAAGCAAGTGGATGGAGAATATGTGCTGCTGGGAAAGGGCAATTTACGGTGTGCCAAAACCCTAAAGTTAAATTTAATACAGGCATGCCTCCCTTTCAATAAAACTTTTGATGTCCTCTTTTTTAAAGCAAGTCTTTTATTGTGTCTAATTTTATCTGGTGATTCTGCCAGGCAAAATCCCGCTTCAGAACTTTCTCTTGTAGGTATGAGTGTCTCACTGCGGAGGAGGTGTTGTTGCCCTTTGCAGAACTCCTGAGAAGAACTACAGGCTGACATGTTGACACATAGGGGTTGATTTACTAGAGGCAAAAGTTCTTTGCACTTTGCAATGTACAGTTGCACTCTGCAAATGCAGTTGCTTCAGAGCTTAGTAAATGAGCAGAAACTCTGCTGACTTCTATCATCCAATCATGTGCAAGCAAAAATACTGTTTTTTTGTTAATTTTCCTTCCATGTGATTGGATACTCTTTGCAAAGTGAAGCCTTACCTCGTTTACTAAGCTCTGAGGCAACTGCACTTACAGGGGACAACTGCACTTTGCAAAGTGCACAGTCTATTTACCTTTAGTAAATCAATCCCATAGTGCACTGGCACTGTGTGACAACAAAAGAGACCAGCCTACTTATCACAGATTGTATGCAGGCCCTTGATGCATCATGGGACATATGGATCCATGGTATCTGAGAAGTGTGGTGCAATCATAGCTAGCTGCTGAGATCATGCTTTTATAAATGTCTAGTAGTGTATAATAATTTTTAGTGAAAGGCTTTACATGTACTTTAAATTAATATATTGGTTTTTCTTGTGATCTATTGCCATCTACAAGCTTTGTATTAAATATGTCCTATTACAGTACAACATGCACTTTTAGCTTCTTACCTCCATCCTGTGTGGTCATGTCACAGTAAACTTTGAATGGTCGGAAGAATCCATCTGGTTGAATGAGGTACATCTCTGATGTCTCTCCACCCTTCCTGTAGATTTCTTCGCACTCTGCAATAATACATGGACATTTAGTTTGCAATTGATAGAAGAACAGCAAAGGAAGATGATTATTCACTTAGAGGACAACTTTTGTTTTGTTGCCAATTGTGGAGAAGCTGGGCACTACCACATTTTTAATATGTAATTTTTTTTTTTTTCAATTATGCTAGGACAAGCAATTAGTGCCATTGAGCTTTTCCTGCAGCCAGGAGTGAGTTTACAGGGCTGTACTGTCAAGGACATAGTATTAATGTCTATGGCAGTGAAAGGGTTGATATATCATTGGAAGTATTTTGTTATGTCTGTTTGATAAGTGCAAAAAAAAGTTGTCAGTAAGGGTCCTTGTGAAAGGTCCGCTGCGGGACTTTTTTTTTTTTTTCCACGGAGCGGATGACATTGTGTCATCCGCTCCGTGTGCCTGCATATCTTCCTATCCGTTTGCGGATGATATGCGGACATAATGTAAGTATATGGCACTGCGGATGTCAGCGGATGACACCGCTGACATCCGATTTTCCTTCCTTTCCGTTTTTTACACGGAAGAAAAAATGGGGTTCTGTTCCATTCGAAAAAACGGAACAGAACTGAAAGGAGGAAAATCGGATGTCAGCAGATGGTATTCCGCTGACATCCGCAGTGCCATTCACTTACATTATGTCCGCAAATCATCCGCAAACGGATGGGATGATTTGCGGACACACGGAGCGGCCGTGTGAAAGGACCCTAATTCAGAGCTGTCCTGTATCCATCTCCTGAGTTATCTAAAAGAGCCCTCCTAGTTATTATCTTGGACTACAGAATAATTAGTCTTTGTGTTGTGGGGAGCTGACAGTAGGAGTGGTTGAGTGGTTTAGCAAAAGACACTGGGCAGGATTGACAACACTCAATCCACAAAAAGCTGTGTGTTGTTAGGACTTAGGAATTCCATAGACAATTTGATTTTCTTTCCAGCACAATAAATCACACGGTATCACCATCAACATAGTTAGTATTGATTGGGGGAATGCCTTCCCTAGTGCCATTGTGTTCTGCCGGTGGGGGTGGGGGTGTTGGCGCAGGGAGGCTTACCAGCCTGGTAGAACACAATGGGGTTGATTTACTAAAACTAGATAGTGGAAAATCTGGTGGAACTGTGCATTGTAGCCAATCCTCTTCTAACTTCATCTTGTTCAGTTAAGCTGATAAAAAAAAAACCCGGAAGCTGATTGGCTTCTATGCAGGGCTGCACCAGATTTTGCACTCTCCAGTTTTAGTAAATCAACCCCAATGATTACTGCTAGCGGTTATAGCTGCAAGTAGTAATTGCATGCCAAAAATCTGGCAGGCTGGTTGTACTGAAGTTGATCAGTGCCCATACATGGATTGAATCTTGGCCGGTCCCTGCTGAATCGGCAGAGATTCAATTCATGTATAGCGGCTGGGTAGGAGCTGAATGAATTTCTGGCAGACCAAAAGGCTTCTTTAAGTTTAAACATGGGAATATGTGTATGTATTGCAGACATGTACTGCAAATATTTTGTTTACATTGATATATGCTTTAACAGCATTTCAGTATGTGTATGACTAAATTGCAGTTATGCTTTAAATTATTTCAGAAAAAAAATAACTGGTTTTAATATATATATATATAAATCCTAAAAAAAAATCTAATGCTATTACTTCTACATTCTTCTTACTGATCTGGCTAGATTGTGTGCAGTAAGATAACATTACATGAAGAAATAGGATATAGAGTACCTTTGCCAGATACCACTGGAATATTGCAGGATGAAACACATGGAGACTTGCAGTTCTCGACCTGGGTGGATATGGTGGCTTCCAGTTTCTGGATTTTGGATCGTAGGTTTTCCAACACCTGGCGGAGGATACGGATGTTGGATGGGATGCTGTTGTCCAGATTTTCTTTGATATAGGTATACTGCTCCTCCAGATCTTCACTGTATTCATTTACAACATTCTGATTATCTGATAAAGAAAGATGTCACAGTTAAACTATCACATATAGCAATGTGATCATTGAAATTAATAGGAAGCACCTCTAAAGCGCCTAAAAAGCGCTTCAAAAGTGGCTCAAAATGGTTCTTGAAGCAGTTTTCGAGTCATATGACCTTAAAAAAAAGTGCAGCGCTAATTGTTTTTTTTTTTAAAGCCCGTGATGTGTGAAACACACTCAGACAACAACCAGGTGCAAAAAAAAAAAGTGCACACACAAAACGTGAGGACACAAAAAGTGCACAGGACGTACACATGGACCTCCTCCGAAGAGGGGGGGCCCTTGCCCTGACCACCCGGGACTCATGGCTCCTGACAGGGACTGAGATACTCACTGGTCCATCAGCCGAAATCCGGCTGACCCCATTCTCTGGGAGGTCTGCCAAAACAGACCAACCCCAAGTCCTAGGTGGGGCTCCCCCAAAGAGAGACCCCATGAGATAGGGCAAACTAAGCCAGAAGGCCATATCCACCCCCTCTCAAAACTTTCAGGGCAGGCAGAGGACCTACACCCTACTAATAAAAAAAAATGTGACAAACACACAAATAAAAGTGGGGAAAGGGAAGTGGAGAAGTGCAATAGTACCATGGTGTGATATCATGGCAGGCCCTTCATCCAGGAATCAAAAATTCATCTGGTCCTAGCCAAAAGGCCCAGCCCTAGAGTCAGGTGCGAAAAAAGTTTTTCATGGGGCAGTGGCCTTGGTGCCAATAAAATCAAAGTGAACCCTATACGCAGTGAGTATACAGCACCCCTGGACAGCCACCCCCAAGGGGCCCAAGGGGCACATACACCATGGGCTTCTTTCACAGCCCAGGTCTTCCACCAGACCATTCTCTTTCCATTCCACAGGAAGGTATCAGAACTTAGAGAGCTTAGGGAGAGCCTTGCCTACAACTGGGGACAAGCACAAGGAGGAAAAAGGTCCTCCCACCGCCCCCACTGTTCCCACCTAATTACATCAGGGAAATACTAATTGGCTCCCCAATTGGCGAAAGGGAGTCATGCTTCTTTCGATGCCGCACTTGATCTTAGCCAAAAGGCCGAGAAGCAGTGCCTAAAAAGCGCATTTTATGGGCAGTTTTCAAGCGCTCAAGTGCCTCAGTGTGAAAGGGCTCTAAAATTTATATGTAAAGCTTTTGAAGCATTTTGTAAGCATTGCTGTATCTGTCATGATTTTTTAAAACCATATTTGTAGATTTTAGGGAATTTAGACACAAGTATGGAGGAAAAATCTAAAATGCAAGAAAATGGAACTCCAAAAACATACAAGCACAAAAGTGAAAAAAAAAAAAAAAAACACATTTTAAAAAAAGGCACATATTTGCTTTGTGTTTAAATTTTGCAATGGAATGAACAAAGAATGATGTGTCATTTGAGTTACTTTGAGATTGCTGCTGTCTTTCCTTCACTTTGTCTCCAAGCAGGGAAGCATACTTGTAGATATTGGTTGATGAGTGTGAAAGAGTCTCTACTCTGGGCCGTACTGAAATCAGGGCATCTTTCACAGTCTTCTCTTGTTTCAGAACAGCCTTCTTCAGTTCACAACCAGTTGGACATAATACTCCCTATAGAACAATGAAATAACAGACCATTAAATATAAAGGAAAAGTTGCCAAAACACCTAACTATAGGCTACCCCATTGTCACTCACTCTGTAGAACTGACACCTTGTTATCAGACTATTCCAATTATAAAGATAATTATTTTTTAACCACTTGACTTCCGAAAGATTTACCCCCCCCTCATGACCAGGCCACTTTTTGCGATACGGCACTGTGTTACTATACGGCCATGCAACCCTATACCCAAACAAAATGAATGTGTTTTTTATTTTTTTGCGATATAAACAAAAAAAGACCAACAATTTTGAAAAAAAAAAAAAACAATATTTTTTTTTCTTTTTGCTCTAAAACATATCCAATTAAAAAAAATGAAAAGATTTAGCATATATTGATTGGTTTACGGGAGCGTTATAGCATCTACAATCTATGGGATGTATACTGGAATATTTATTTATTTTTATACTAGAAATGGCGGCATTCAGCGACTTATAGCAGGACTGCAATATTGCAGTGGACAATCGGACACTAACTGACACTTTTGACTCTTTGCGGAACAAGTGACACTAACAAAGTGATCAGTGCTAAAAATATGCACTATCACTGTACTAATGACACTGGCTGGGAGGGGGGTTAAACATCTAGGGTGATTTAAGGGTTAACTGTGTGCCTAGCCAGTGTTTGTGTGTACTATGTGTGCTTCTTTTGCTAGGGGATGAGATGAATTTGCGCCCCTGCTTTGCAGGGACAGAGAATTAATTCCTCCCACCCTGTCTACATAGGCAGATCCCTGTTCTGTGTTGTATACTGCAGATCGGCTTCTGCTATGAATACTTACAGCCGAAGTGGCGCGCCAGCGGCACGCATGCGCCCCCTGCTGGGCGGAAGTGCGGGATCAAGTACATATATACATGATCTGGTACCAGTTCTCTCTTTTAAGGATCCTATAACGGTTTGCTTTTCATCTTTACATTTCTTTGAAGCATAATACAGTCTTACCATTTCTTCATATGCATGTGTACAGCCTCCTTCATCAGGAAATACAACGGCTTCCTTCTTCTGTCCTTTTGCTGGAGGTTTGGTGGGACGTGGTCTGTAGCCACTTCCACTTACAGGAGGTGGAGGGGGTCTTCGAGTGGGTGCTGGTCTTTGCCCAGATTGAAGTGGGCGATGTCCTCTGGCATCAACTCCTGATTCTGAAACCACCTAAAATGTGCCAATAAATATTCAATAAATCCCTAAATTATTTCCTTCTAAACTTTGCCTTCTTCTCCCTCACACAATGTAGAAATTGCACTATGCTTGAAACAGAGGAATCATGATAAATGTATTTTCCTTATGAAGGCTTATTTATGTATTTAAAAAACAGGTCATTGATTAGCAGTATTCTATTTATTTACTTTCCTAATTGAGAGCCCATTCCTCCATACACCTTTTTTTATCATGAAACTCAAACAAACACGACTATGACTCATAACAAACAATCATAAATCATCTCATAAAATGGAACTTTACCATTATCCTAAAAATGACAACAGAGTCTTCTTAAATCCAGCCATACATGGATAGAAATCCGTCAGTTCAGCAGTTTCTGTCCGAATTTCAATCCATGTATGGGCATCCTGGTTGTACACATGTTGATCCATCGGTTGACTTGAGTACAACCAGCCTGTTGGGTTTTTCTTGAATGATTCGTACCACCGGTTATAACCGGCAACAATTATCAATGTGTTCTGCCGGCAGGTAAGACTCCCCGCCAGCAGAACACAGTAGCACTGCGGGAGGGATTCCCCCATCAGCATTGACTGGGGAATCGACAAATTTTCATTCCTTCCACCCGTGGTGGTGGAAGGAAAAGCAATTGCATAATGTAGGGCTAACCTTAGAAATGTTTAGTAATGGCAATCTACAAATGGATACTTATAGATAATTACAGGCTTTTTATTCTTTGCGTACCTTATTTTTCTTTTCCTTACCATTCTTCTTAGCAACCATTTTTACTAAGGACCTAGAACTAAGGACCTAGAATTCTAGACTTCCTAGAATTTTGCCTAAAACTCCGAGTCTGCCTCCTGGAATATTGGACAGGAACTTCCCAGGATGCAGCTTCGAGGCCATAGTTATAATATCAAGTGCCTCACTCAACCAGGAAGTGGAAAAGGTAATTGTAAGCAAAAGCAAAAATGTTTGTTTAAAGCGGAACTATACTCACCTTGGCTCCAGCGAAGCGGTGTCCTGGAGCTCCCAGCCAGCCACTGACATCTTCGAGCGGCCAACTTCTATGTATCGATCACCAGCCACTTTTATTGGTTGGGCGATATGACGTCACTCCTGCATGTGCGCGGGGGGTGCAGTCAGCATTTTGGAATTTATTCAGTGAGTTGCGCATGTGCAGCTCACTATACAGGGTTTAACAGGCAGGTAGGTAACATTAATTGCAGAAGAGATAGCATGCCTCCTCTGCATTAAAAATCCTGCCTGCCTGTCCATTTTTATTTCTTACATAAAGTTCCACTTTAATATGGTTCTAAAGTCTAAAGGTTTTTTACCTTAATGCATTTAGTGCATTATGTTAAAAAAAAAACGTTTGTATAGGAGAACCATTCCCTGTCCCTCCTTATACTTACCTGAGCCCATTCATGATCCAGCGCTGTGCATGAGAGCCAAGGCTCTCCCGGCTCTCCGGGCTCTGCCCCTCTTCTCTGGGCAAATAGATAGCAGCAGGAGCCATTGGCTCTAGCTGCTGTCATTCAAATGCTGTGATGAGGAGAGAGGGTGGGGTCGAACCGCCCAGACTGTGTCAATTGACTCGGGAGAGGTGTTCCCATAGGGAGCAGCTTCACATGGGGGCACTCGCTAAAGAGGAGGAGCCAGGAGCGCTGGCGGGGGAACCCAGTAGAAGAGGATCGAAGCTTCTCTGTGCAAAACCAGGGCACAGAGCAGGTAAGTATAACATGTTTATTATTTTGATGTCACTTTAACTACATAATGTAAGATAATTTCATATCAGCATGCAGAGCTGTAAACTGATGTGGTTTTTAATGAAAGGGAGAAAAGGTCCATTATAACTGATCTGACTACAGATAACTAAAATATGATTGACTTTTTGGGAATGCTGCACTGTTTTATTAAATGAGCTTGAAAACAGCCCTGTGGTTGCTATTGTGCATCAATGGCTAGTTTATCTAGCCAAAGATATAGCAGTGATGATATATATAAGTACCAGTGATGATTTATACTGTATATCTCTTCACTCACCCTTATACATTATTAGACTATATGTCCTAAAGTTTTGCTATCAACAAATATTCAGTTGTTCATTTATAACTTTTGTGAAATGAACTCAATGGACATATTAACAATATAACCCCTTACTTAGCACCATGTGCACTGCTTGCAGGCTTAAATGTTATCTGTCAGGATAGAAAATGGGAATGGCCATTGCAGAGGAAATCAGAGGGTTATCTGAAGTCCCATAGCTGCTGTTCTGTCCAGGGCCGCTGATAGGGGGAGACCACCAGTCCACCTGTAGGGGGCCCGGGCATACAGGGGGACCCCAAGAGCATGGGGAATTGGTGCGGTCGGGCGGAGGGGCAATTACAGAAGGAAGCCCTGTCGGGCTCTCTGCAGCAGCTAAAATCCTCTCAACAGGACGCTTTGAAAATCTATGTTTTAAGCAAATACTGGGACTCACAGCTTATTTATCACATCTTAAAATACTGTAAATCTCAAGCCATAACTTTTTTTTTATAGTTTTGGATAGAGTAGGAGGGTTTAGCCCCTCTGTCAGGTTTGTGTACCCTATGTGTACCCTTTGGGGAGATATCCCTGCAGTGGTGTATTTAGGTTTTGTGCTGCCCTAGGCCTGACTAAACTTGTGCACCCCCTAATTTAAATAACATACGGGCAGGTAGCAATGCGATCACTTTATGGGGTTGCCAGACTGATTTGCCTCCTGGACCCTGCCCTTCTGGCCCAATTCGCCCCATAAGACTGGCACTATACTAAAAGTGTAACGCAAGCCGGTGGGGACCTTTTTTGTGCAGGAGACGGGAAGAGGCAGATTTTTATTTAGTGTGGGGTGCATCTTTTTTGCTGCCCCCCCTGCAAAGTGCCGCCCTAGGCCTGGGCCTTGTCGGCCTAGGCCAAGATACAGCACTGTATCCCTGCACTTCCTGTCCCCAGAGGGTGAATTTCTAAAAAAACATTAGGGACATTCCAAACTTTGACAGCTAGCCCTGTAACAAGAATTCCCATTGGATGATATCCCCTCTGCCCCATATTCTGGTGACAGCCATAACATTTTGGATTCTCCCTTAAAAATAATAAGGTTAGAGTTTCTAAACAGGGTTATCATAGGTGGGCGCACAGGGTGTGTCGGATGTGCCTTGGCACACTGTAATCACTCCGTGTGGAGCAGATTCCCTCTGCTGCTTGTGCCCTGGTCCATTTAAACCCCTGATAGCTCACTAAACCCCCCCCCCCCCATGGAGCTTGTAAAAAAAAAAAAAATAATAATAATATTGATATTGTAAAAACAATAAAAAAATGAAATTGTGAAAAAAAAATAATAAAAATAAAAAAACTACTGACACCATCCACTACTACTGACACCAACCTCTGCCTACTGACACATCCACTGGTCTACTGACTGACACCATCCACTGTCCTACTGTCACCGTCCACACATACATGGGTTTGAGCTTTGGAGTGCACACCCTAATGCAATAGGCTGTGCGCAACTATGAGGATCACAGACAAAAATAAACATCTGAACGGGGTTATAATCCTTCCCCATTCTATCCTAAAATAGCAAAAGTTTTGCCTGAAGTTATCCTTTAAGTAGAAACAGTTCTATGTAGGCAAACAGCTACCATTCTGGAACTCAAAAATGACAGTTGAACAATAAAATTTGAATAAGTATATTAATAGTGTGGATACACTAGTGGTCTTTAATTAGGCATGGCAAATAAATGATGATGCTCATCATAGTAATTAATCAGATTTCACCTTTTATCGTGTTAGAGTGATGATTGCTGATTGATTGCTACAGGTTAGCGGCATTCCACCTCTTGCGTTTTACACTTGAGAGTGCAAAATCTGGTTCAGCTCTGCATAGAAACCAATGAGCTTCCAAGTTTTATTGTCAAAGCTTCATTGAACACGCTGAAGTTAGAAGCGGATTGGCTACCATGCACAGCTGCACCAGATTTTCCACTCTCCAGTTTTAGTAAATCAACCCCACTGTGCACTAGGTACCTTTAGGCTCCATTTCCACTATTGCGGCTACAAAGTCGCGCTACTTCTAGCTTGTTTGCGGCTACTTCCGGGGACTTCAGTGCGACTTGTCCCTCATTATAGAAGGAAGTCACACTGAAGTCGGCCCAAAAGTAGTGCAAAAACCTTTTTACAAGTCGCTGTGACTCAAGTCGCAGCAGTTAGAACGGGCCTAATTGAAAATAATGGGTTTTGATTTGTTGTGCGACTTGACATGTGTCAAGTCGCACTACAAGTCTCAATAGTGGAAACGGAGCCTTAAAGGGCAGATGAGGAAAGAGCTGACAGACTTTCTCAAACAATATCATACAAAGAACTCAATCTACAGAGCTTCCTTTAAATGCAACCCACCCAACCTACAATATACTTACAATTAAAACATTTGTGCAATATGAAAATATCATTCTTCAAAATATATTTGTATCAAATTCACTAATTTCTTTGAAGAATGTTGCTGTCACATTGTTAATGTATTAAATAGATGTTATAATTAGAGATAAAAATGTATTAAAAAGATGTTATAATTAGAGATAAAAATGTATTAAATAGATGTTATAATTAGAGATAAAAATGTATTAAAAAGATGTTATAATTAGAGATAAAAATGTATTAAATAGATGTTATAATTAGAGATAAAAATGTATTAAATAGATGTTATAATTAGAGATAAAAATGTATTAAATAGATGTTATAATTAGAGATAAAAATGTATTAAATAGATGTTATAATTAGAGATAAAAATGTATTAAATAGATGTTATAATTAGAGATAAAAATGTATTAAATAGATGTTATAATTAGAGATAAAAATGTATTAAATAGATGTTATAATTAGAGATAAAAATGTATTAAATAGATGTTATAATTAGAGATAAATCTACACTGTATGGTGGGGAAGAGTGTTTCAAAAAAAATGTGCAGTATATGAATTGTATTGAAACTGTCAGGTGTCAGGGGATCAAGGGCAGTATACATTGTCTTTTGTAAGTGCAGTATATCTTTATGCAATTTAAATTACTTGGTGTTGCTGATTATTTGACTACAGCTGCTAGATTGGCATAACTCTTATATTTAGGTTTTGTTCATGTCATATAACATTGATTTACTAAAATCATCACTTAATTATCCTTCCAAATTTTTAGGAATATTTTTTTTTTTTTTTTTTTTTTACTATTTATAGTGAACAAATGCTAGAGTGAAAATTACTTTTTTAAGCAAATGACTGCCTATATTTATAATTGAGATAACAAACACAAAAGCAGTAGCAGTAAAAATGATTGTATAATTACCGTTTTTGTTGGGGAATCCTGCAAGAGAACAAATAAAAAAGAAGAATTAAATGATAAACCATTAGATAATCTTTTGGATTATAATAATGATCATTATCAAACATTATCTTTAACATAAATACACTATATTTTATCATTATCTAATTACCCCATCGTCCTCATCATAATCGCTAGCGCACCACACCGCAGAGGCGCAGAGGACTAGTAACACGACCACCCTCATTAATTTAGTCATGATTAGTTGTAATAGTACCTTAGAATCTGAACTTTTCCTCTTATAGCTCAATGGCCATATCATGTGATGTCTGTCTGTTTTCTGATAGGATGACCATTGCACAAAAATGTGTTAATAGATAATCTGTTCTCTTGCCCTGTTTACTGGAATTCTGAGGTTAGAAGCGGAGGTGGATTGAGTCAGTGGAACTGAATCATTGCTTCAAAAAACAAAAAAAGTTTATGGACATTACGTTCTGAAACATGAGAGAGTCAAATAATAGCTTTTGAAGATGGAGACACAATATTATATATATGCTGTATATACTATATATACACACACACACATATATATATATATATTATTGTGCAATAGTTTTAGGCAGATGTGATAAAATCCTGCCAATTAAGAATGCTTTCAGAAATAGGAGTGTTAACCACTTTAAGAGCGGAAGGATTTGCCCCCTTCCTGACCAGGCCCTATTTTGCGATTCGGCACTGCGTTACTTTAACGGACAGTTGCGCGGGTGTGCGACGCTGTACCCAAATAAAATTTATGTCCTTTTTTTCCCACAAACAGAGCTTTCTTTTGGTGGTATTTGATCACCTGTGCGATTTTTATTTTTTGCGCTATAAACAAAAAAATAGCGACAATTTTGAAAAAAAAAAAAAAAAAAATATTTTTCACATTCTGCTATATAACATTCTCAAAAAAAATTTTTTTTTTTTAAAAATCAACATTTTTTAACATTTTAGGCCAATTTGTTTTCTGCTACAAATTTTTGGTTAAAAAAAAAAATAAGCGTATTTTGATTGGTTTGCACAAAACTACGGAAAAGATGTATGTAATTTTTATTGCTTTTTTTATTTTTTACTAGTAATGGCGTCAATCTGCGATTTTTTTCGGGACTGTGACATTGCGACGGACAGATCGGGCCCCTGGCTGACATTTTTGACACTTTTGGGGGGACCAGTGACATTACTACAGTAATCAGTGCTATAAATATGCACTGTTACTGTAATATTGACACTGGCAGGGAAGGGGTTAACATTATGGGTGTTCAAGGGGTTAAATGTGAGCCTAGGGGAGTGATTCTAACTGTGGGGGGGGGGGGGGTGTGGCTTCTGAAATGACCATAGAGACATGTGATCCTATATAGAAGGATCACATGGGCTCTGTGATCATTCCAGGGAGAAGAACAGACAGCTGTGTTTACAACAGCCAACTGTTCTTCTCTCTCAGCGGGGAGCGATCGCGGGTGTCAGGCGGCAATCGGAGCCGCTTGCCCGCAGCATCAGCTTCCCCACTGACAAGCGGGGGCGGGAGCGCTCGCCCCCTAGCCTCCCGAGAGCGAGCGCCGTATATGTACGGCAATTTGCCTGGGAGTGGCTGCCTGCCACAGTATAACTGCGGAGGGCGGTTGTAAAGTGGTTAAAGTGATACTAAAGTCTCGTTTTTTTTTTTGTTTAAAAATAACAAACACATTATACTTACCTGCTCTGTGCAGTTAGTTTTGCATAGAGGAGCCCCGATCCTCCTCTTCTTGGGTCCCTCTTTGGCTCTCCTGGCCCCTCCCTCCAGCTTGCTATGGGGGCACCCGAGCAGAGCTGCAGCCCCCTGTGTCCATTCAGACACGGAGCCGCGGCGTGTCCCTGCCCCCTCTTTCTCCATATTGACTCACTGACTTTGATTGGCGCTGTGTTGCTATCTCAGCCAATAAGGAGTGAGAGTCCTGGGCAGCTGAGATGCTCCTGCAACATCGCTGGATCAAGATGGGCTCAGGTAAGTATTAGTGGGGCTGCTGCATGCAGAAGGCTTTTTCTCTTAATGCATAGAATGCATTAAGATGAAAAAAAACCTTCTGACTTTCAACCACTTTAATAGTTTATTTTAAGCAATCAATAAAATGGAAAGTAAATGAACAGAAGAGAAATTCAAAGCAAATCAATATTCAGGATGACCGCCCTTTGCATTCAAAACAGCATCAATTCTTCTAAGTACACTTGCATACAGTTTTTGAAGGAACTCGGAAGGTAAGTTGTTCCAAACATCTTGGAGAACTAACCACATATCTTCTGTGGATGCAGGCTGCCTCAAATCCTTCTGTCTCTTCATGTAATCCAAGACAGACTCAATGATGTTGAGACCAGGGCTCTGTGGGGGCCAAACCATCACTTCCAGGACTCCTTGTCCGTCTTTACTCTGAAGATAGTTCTGTATGTTTGGGAAGCTGTGTCTTTGGGGTCGTTATTCTGCTGCCGATAAAATGGCATGATGGATCTGCCTGCATTTCACAGCATTGAGGACACCATTGACACTGACCAAATCTCCAACTCTATTTATAGAAATGCAACCCCAAACTTGCAAGGAACCTCCACCAAGCCTTACTGTTGCCTGCAAACACTCATTATTGTACCGCTCTCCAGCCCTTCACCAAACAAACTGTTTCCTGCTGCAGCCAAATATTTTACATTTTACCCATCAGACCAAATAACCTGCTGTCATTTTTATGCACCTCAGTTACTATGTTTTTATGCATAGTTGAGTCGCTTAGCCTTGTTTCCACGTTGGAGGTATGGCTTTTTGGCAGCAATTCTTCCATGAATACCATTTCTGGTCAGACTTCTCTGGACAGTAGATGGGTGTACCTGGGTCCCACTGGTTTCCTTGGCCGACCACTGCATCTACCGTCCTCAACATTGCCTGATTGATGGTGTCCACAATGCTGAGAAATACAGGCGGATACTTATCCATAATTCCATACCATCAGGGAGGGTGTGATTGGCCCCAAATTTATTCTGCAGCAGGACAAGGACCCCAAACATACAGCCGATGACATTAAGAATTATCTTCAGCTTAAATAAGAGCAAGGAGTCCTGGAAGTGATGGTTTGGCCCCCAAAGAACCCTGATCCCAACATCATTGAGTCTGTCTGGGATTACATGAAGAAGCATAAGGATTTGAGGAAGCCTACATCCACAGATGATCCGTTGTTAGTTCTCCAAGATGTTTGGCACAACCTACCTGCCAAGTTCCTTTAACAAATGTGTGCAAGTGTACCTAGAAGAATTGATGCTGTTTGAAGCCTAAGGGTAGTCACTCCATATATTGATTAGAATTTTTCTTCTGTTTGATCATACATTTATAAAAATAATAATTAACATATATTTTGAAAGCATTCTTACTTTACAGCATTTCTTCACACCTGCCTAAAACTATTGCACTGTACTGTATGTATTTGCCACCCCTTGCTGCCTCTCTGAAAAACAATGCGCAGTTGATCACTTTTCAGAGGACGTTTAACAGGCAGTTGGGAGGTAATATGTAGCTTCCTCACCCCCTGTTTTAATTCTAAGGAGGATGAACCACCATGTTGCAACAGTGTACAATTGTGAACAATTGTGACATACCCCAATAGACATAGAAAGATCACATTTGGTGATGGTACTGCCCATTATAGGCAAACCTTTTTTTTTTTCATTTTGGATAGAGCATGAAAGACTTATAACCCCTGTCAGAATTTTTTTCCTTGCCATCTGTGTCCCATTTCATAAATTTTTCTTCACTTCCTGTCCCACAGCCAAACAGGAAGTAAGAGAAGATTCCTGAAAAATAAGGGAATTCCTTGGAGGAACCCCAGGTCACCAGAACTAGTGTCCCATCAGAAGATTTCCCCTCTATCACTTTTCTGGGGACAACCCAAAATGTGGGATTTTCTTTACTTTCACTTTCAATGATAATGGTAAACAGGACAAATATAGTGGGCAAATCTCCTTAACAGGGACACAGACAGCAATACAAACTGACAGGGGTTCTAATGCCTTTAGTTATACTTTAATGTTTGCCACAGCCAAGAAGCAAAGCATAGCACAATCACAAACAGCACGATAGACAGATCACAGCTGTTTAAAGTGTTCTATACACCATCCTGAGCAAGTGACCAGTGTAGCGCCCTGAAACGCGTTGACAGTGTTTTATACTATTCTGCGGGTGATAAATATCAAATTATTGAAAAATCTACTTCTCAGCTTCTCCTTCACATTTGGGTGCCTCTGCTGACACCACTTTGCCATCAGTAAAACTGCAGTGGGCAGTTGGCAAGTGGTTACTGTGCATGCAGTAATGCAACACAACAAAATGCACCAGTGTAAAGGGTGTTTAAGTGACATCATAAACTGCCACTACTGAATAAGTAATGGTACTCAGTGTTAAAGTGGTTGTGAAGGCTAAAGGTTTTTTTACCTTCATGTATTCTATGCAAACTTCTGTGTGCTGCTCCCCCCACAGCCCCCCCTAATACCCACCTGAGCCCCCTCTTGATCCAGCGATGTACACAAGAGGTTTGACTGTCCTGGGGCTCTACCTCCTCATTGGCTGAGCCACTAGCAGGTGCCATTGGCCCCCCCTGCTGTCAATCACAGCCAGTGAGCCAATGAGAACAGATCAGGGCTCGGGAGCGAGCATGCACCAGTGCCCCCATAGCAAGTGGTTTGCTATTGGGGACACTGGTCAAGGGGGAGGAGCCAGGAGCGCCAGTGGGGGTCCAGGGAAGAAAAGATTTGGGGCTGGTCTGTTCACCACTGCACAGAGCAGGTAAGTATGACATGTTTGTTATAAAAAAAAAAATTACAACCTTTAACCACTTCAGCCCCGGAAGATTTTACCCCATTCCTGACCAGGCCCTATTTTGCGATTCAGCACTGCGTGACTTTAACGGACAATTGTGCGATCGTGCGATGCTGTACCCAAATTAAATTGACCTCCTTTTTTCCCCACAAACAGAGCTTTCTTTTGGTGGTATTCGATCACCTGTGCGATTTTTACTTTTTGCGCTACAAACAAACAAGAGCGAGAATTTTGAAAAAATAACAATATGTTTCACATTTTTTTATATGAAATTCCCCCCAAAAAATGTAAAAATCAAAATTTTTTAACATTTTAGGCCAATTTGTTTTCTGCTACATATTTTTGGTAAAAAAAATCACAATAAGCGTATTTTGATTGGTTTGCGCAAAAGTTATTGCGTTTACTAACTAAGGGAAAGATTTCTGTCATTTTTATTGTTTTTTTTTTTTAACGAGTAATGGCGGCGATCTGCGATTTTTTTTTGCGGGACTGCGACATTACGGCGGACAGATCGGACCCTTGACTGACATTTTTGACACTTTTGGGGGTGCCAGTGACATTACTAGTACCAGTGAGATCCCGTGTAAACCGAGCCTAAAAGTTGGTAGTGCAAAATCTGGTGCAGCTCTGCAAAGAAACCAATCAGCTTCCAGGTTTTTTTTGTCAAAGCTTCATTGAAGTTAGAAGCTGATTGGCTACCATGCACAGCTGCACCAGATTTTACACTTTTAGTAAATCAACTCCACTATGACTAAAACTCGAAAATCAAAATTTGACGTCAAAATTAACACTGCACTTCTACCTAAGAATAAGAAAGGGGCATCAACTAAGCAGCTTGAAGTAAAACAAAATTAGGAAAAAAGCTTTTTTTATGGTAATATATTCAGTTAATATGTGCAATGGCATTACAGCCAATAGAGTTTACAGTTTTTGGGTTTTTTAATATTTTAAAGTTGCACTTCTGTTTGTCAAAAAGCAATATGTTTGTTTGTTTGTAAAACCTGGTTTAATTTATAAAGACGCTCTATATCACAATGGCTAAATCTCTGTCTTTAACCACTTAAGCCCCGGAAGATTTTACCCCCATTCCGACCAGGGGGTTTTTTGCGTTTTTTTACTGCGTGACTTTAACGGACAATTGCCCGGTCGTGCGACGCTGTACCTAATCGAATTTCACGTCCTTTTTTTCCCACAAACAGAGCTTTCTTTTGGTGGCATTTGATCACCTGTGCAATTTTTTGATCATGCGCTATAAATAAAAAAAGAGCGTCAATTTTGCAAAAATAACAATATTTTTCACATTTTTTTATATGAAATTCCCCCCAAAAAAAATGTAAAAACCAAAATTTTTTAACATTTTCGGCCAATTTGTTTTATGCTACATATGTTTGGTAAAAAAAATCGCAAAAAGCGTATTTTGATTGGTTTGCGCAAAAGTTATCGCGTTTACTAACAAAGGGAAAGATTTTTGTCATTTTTGTTGGGTTTTTTTTAACGAGTAATGGCGGCGATTTGCAATTTTTTTTGCGGGACTGCGACATTGCGGCGGACAGATCGGACCCTTGACTGACATTTTTGACACTTTTGGGGTTACCAGTGACATTACTGCAGTAATCAGTGCTATACATATGCACTGTTACTGTAAAAATGACACTGGCAGGGAAGGGGTTAACTGTATTAGAGAGGGAGGGGTTAAGTGTGTCCTAGGGGCGTGTTTCTAACTGTGATGGGACATGTCTCCTATTGTAAAAACAGAGATCAACGGTTCTACATAGTAGAACCGTGTGATCTCCATTTTTACACAGGGGAGAATGACAGGCGGCTTGTTTACATAAGCCGCCCGCCTTTCTCCCGCTCTGCCGACGATCGTAGTGTGACCGGCGGACATCGGGTCCGCCGGTCACACGCGCGAACTCCTCCGTGAACGAGCCGCGGCGGGCGGCACAAACCGGTCACAGGCTAGTGACGTATATATATACATCACTTTGCCTGGCCGGGGCTGACCGCCGCAGTATATCTACTTGCGGCGGTCGGCAAGCGGTTAATCATGTTTAATTTTCAATCATTTTTATTGATTTTTAGAAAAAGTACAACAGAGTGTAACGAGCCAAAATGGCCCAACCATAGACATTGAAAACAACATGGAGCACATGGTGCAGAAAGCATTAAATGTGTACAAGTAAATATTGTGGATAGCAGGAGTCGAGAAAAAAAAACAAATAATAATAACAATGGCAGTCAAACCAGTGTGAAGCAGGTACTGATCGCTCTCTTCAGTGCTTAAAGGAGCGGGCCGTCCAGGCCCCCCCCCCCCGGGCGCCCCTTACGGGAACACACTGCGCCCCCAGGGGGAAGCGGAACCCGACCCCCACCCGCAGTCTCATGGACCTGACTACAAAATACGACATCCCGCCATCAATACACAACAAAAGAAAAGAGAAAGCAGAGAAAGGGAAAAGGAAAGAAAGGAAGGGAAAACAAGGAGAGCGGCAGCGGCTGGTTAAGAAGGAAAAAAGTCGACATCCAGGTTCAGCACCCTCCCAGGGAACGAGTCCCCGGAGCGTGCGGTCCGGCAATAGTAAAGAGCCGGAAAAAATCCCCCTAAGAGGGGCCTGCCAAATAGCGGATCCACGGTTCCCAGGTCTTGTCAAATATTTTCATCTTATCATTCAATATGGCTACCATCCGTTCATTTATCATAATCCAAGACAGCTTGGCTTTGAGCAGCTCGAGCGGCACTACTGAGGTGCGCCAGGATCGTGCGATTGCAATCTTGGCCGCTATAAACACGAAAGCTATAAGGCGTTTGTTATGCTTAGAAATCCCCGCTATCGGTTTGCCCAGGAGAGCTTGCAGGGGATCCTTGGTCAAGTTGACTTGCGTCAATGAGTAAATGAAATTGTAAACACGAATCCAGAATCGGCGCACCTTAGAACAGGTCCACCAAATATGGAGCACCGTGCCTGCCAGACCACATCCCCGAAAACAGTTGGGAGACGCAGTGTGGACCGCTGCAGCCAGCCTGACCGGGACCATGTACCATCTCAAAAGTACCTTGTAATTAGTTTCAATTAGAGAGGTGTTAAGGATGGATTTAGAACTACATTGAGCTAGAGCATTCCAATCAGCCCGGTCCAGGTCCTCACCCAGGTCCTCCTCCCAACGCTGCATATAAGACAGTTTAGTGTCATCGCTCTGCAATATATTATAAATCGTGGATATGTAACTCTTTTGTTTATCTAGCGTTCGGCAGAGGTTCTCCATCTGAGAGGAGGTGGTGATATCACTGGTACGTTTAAGGGAGGCAGCAAAATGGGATATCTGGGCATAACGATAGCTCTCACCCTCAGGGAGGGAATGGGTTTCTAGTAATTGGGCCCTGGTGAGGAGGCCCCGATGGTCGCATAGATCCGCCAGCCTGAGGAACCCCTTGTTTGTCCACCATTCAAACGCTGAAGGGGTCAGGCCCGGTGGGAACAAGGGGTTGCCCAGCAGGGGCGCCAATGGGGCATGGGGGGACCGGAAGGCATGCCTGCCCGACAACCTATCCCAAAGACCCAGGGAGAGAGACAGGGCGGGACAAAGTATGCCCGTTCTGTCTCTGGCCCGCAGCCACATCGCATGATGAATGGGGACCCGCAGATGGGCCGCCTCCATTTGCATCCAGATGGGGAGAGGGTCCTGGGAATGGAAGCGAATCAGATGAGCCAATTGGGCTGCGTAATAGTACTTGCCCAAGTCCGGGACCCCCAGACCCCCTCTCAGCTTTGGGGTGAAGAGAGTGCGCCTATTGACTCTGGGCCTCTTGTCCCCCCAAATAAACCGGAGAACTATCCCCTGAAAGTCCCTAAGATCAGGCATATTAAGCATCACAGGTGTTAATCATGTTTAAACCTTAATACCATAAATATTAACACGTTATAAGATTTTTTCTCTAGGAGTATATAATGAGTTAGGCCCCTTTCACACTTGTGCGACTTAAAAGTCACATGATTTTACCGCAATTTTGTCGCGACTTTTTTGCCGCGATTTTGATTCGATTTTGATGCGATTTCGACTGGGCTTGAAGCAATGCCTATGTCTTTGGACCTTTAAAATGCATCAAAATCGGGCCAAAGTAGTGCAGGGACTACTTTGAAGTCAGTGCGACTTCAAGTCGCACAGATATGAACAATACTCATTGGAAATAATGGAGAACGACTTGTCATGCGATTTTGCAGTCCCAAATCGCATGACAAATTGCACAAGTGTGAAAGGAGCCTTAGGCAATTCTAGAAAAATGCGTAAAGTGATTGTAAACAATTGCCATGTAAAACAACTCATTCAGTTTAAAATGTAAATGAAAGACAAAACATGTTTGTATATATATATATATATATATATATATATATATATATATATATATATATACATTATAAACACCTTTTTTCGCTTTTTTTAAAGTGATCAGATTCCCTCTTTTCTCAGCTGCATAAGAGCTGGGGGGGAGGAGATGCAGCATCACACTGAGCTTCCAAGTGAATGGCTGTGTCAGGACACGTCGGATCATGGGAGAAGAACACACTGAGTTCCCAGCATAGCTATAGAACTGACCATGGTGTGCTCTCCTGTTTAGTGTGGTCAGTTTTTTTTTTTCGAAGGGTAATTGTGTGCCTAGAGAAGTGTTTTCTAACTGTGGGGGGAGGGACTTGTGAAATGATCATAGAGACCTGAGTTCCTATATAGAAGGATCACAGGCGCTCTGTGATCATTTCAGAGAGAATAACGGTCAGCTGTGTTTAGAACAGCTGACCGTCTTTCTCTCTCAGCGGGGAGCCATCCTGCCACATAAAAACTGCAGCGGGCAGTCAGGAAGTTGTTAACCACTTCAATACAGGGCACTTTCACACCTGCCCAGGCCAATTTTCCCTTTTTAGCGCTGTTGCATTTTGAATGACAATTGTGCGGTCATGCAACACTGTACCTACACCAAATTTATGTCATTTTCCCCCCACAAATGGAGCTTTCTTTTGGTGGTATTTGATCACCTCTGGGTTTTTTCCTTTTTGCTAAACAAATAAAAAAAGACCGAAAAGTTTGAAAAATAAAAAAAGTTTTTTTGTTTTTGTTATACAATTTTGTAAATAAATAAGTTTTTTCCTGCACTGATGAGCACTGATGAGACTGCACTGACAGGCACTGATGAGGAGGCACTGATGGGGTGGCACTGATGGGGTGGCACTGATGGGCAATAATGGGCACTGGTGGGCGACACTGATAGATGGCAATGATGGGAACTGGTGGGCAGCACTGATAGGGAGGGCACTGGCGGCACTGATAGGCTGCACTGATATGTGGCACTGATAGGTAGCACTGATATGCAGTATTGGTGGGCACTGATAGGCGGCACTGCTGGGCACTGATAGGCGGCATTGATGGGCACTGATAGGTGGCACTGATGGGCACTGATGGGCACTAATGGGCACTGATAGGCATCACTGGTGGGCACTGATGGGCACTGATAGGCGGCACTGTTTGGCACTGACGGGTGGCACTGATAGGCGGCACTGATAGGCGGCACTGGTGGGCAATAATGGGCACTGGTGGGCAACACTGATAGATGGCAATGATGGGAACTGGTGGGCAGCACTGATAGGGAGGGCATTGGCGGGCAGCACTGATGGGGAGGGCAATGGGGGGCTCCCTGAGCCCTGATTACCATCCCTGTTGGCCATAGTGGGCATCCCTGGGGTCAAAGGTGGGCATGCCTGGGATCATGGGTGGGCATCCCTGGTGGTTCTAGTGGCACCCCCCCCCCCGAGGGTCTGCACTGGTAATCAATGATCTGATTACCAGTGCCGACCCCCCCCTGTCAGGGGAGCCGCCGATCGGAGCTCCTTTACTCGTGCCTGTCAGGCACATACTGAGGAAAGCCGATCAACGGCTCTTCCTGTTTACTATGTGACCAGCCGTGATTGGACAAGGCTGGTCACACGGCTGGTCTTTACCGAGATCGGAGATGCAGGGAGTCAGACTGACACCTTGCATCACCGATCTCCGCTCTGCGCGCCCCCGGGGGCAGAGCTGTATTATCCTGCCGCCATCATATGACGTCCGGTCAGGATAATACAACCACAATACCGACGTCAAACGCCTATAGGGCGGGCAGGATGTGGTTAAGCAAGCCATAGGATGCATGGGAATCTACTCATCCAACTCAGTGGAACACTGGGAGAGATTTACTAAAACTGATTCACACAAAATCAGCTTTCCATAGTAACCAGATAGCTTCTAGGTTTTGGGCCTCATGCACACTGGACATTTTTGCAACTGCTGTTTTTGGCGTCAGACTTTTTTTTATGCAGCCAATAAACTCCCCAGCATGTTATCCTATGGGTCCATGCACACATAGGCTGTTATCAGCAGTTTTTGGCAGGGGTGTTTTCAGGCTGGAAAAAAAAACAGAACTAGTGGGTTTTAAGAGGCGTTTTTCAGCTGTAAAAACGCTCTAACTCTGATAAAAGCTTAAAAAACGCTGAAAAATTCAGCTATTTGGTGTTAATCAATGTTTTTGAGCCGTACGCTTTTGTGGGATTATAGATTTGCTAAAAATCGCTGAAAAAAGCTACTGCAAAAAAGCTGAAAAAAGCCTTCTACAGCTACAGCTTTCTACTGACGTTTTGATAACCTCCAGTGTGAATGAGGCCTATTGTCAAAGCTGAATTGAACAAGCTGAAGTTAGAAGCTGATTGGTTACTATGTACAGCTGCGCCAGATTCTGTGTGCACTGGTTTTAGTAAATCTCCCCCAGCTTGGGAAGTGTCTAACGGGCCAGAGAGTGCTCTTGCTTACATTGACAATAAAGTTTGGTATATACAAGTGATAAGCAGAGTTCTATGCGACTGATGAATACAGAAAGTTTGGATTTTAGGTGACATAATTTACGATATACCAAATTTGCTTTCTAATCAAAGTTTTTAACCGGTTGCCGACCGCCGCAAGTACATATACTGCGGCGGTCAGCCCCGGCCAGGCAAAGTGACGTACCGGTACGTCACTAGCCTGGGAGCCAATAGCGGGCGGGCACCCGATGTCCGCCGGTCACTCACGATCGTCCACAGTGAAGGGAGAAAGGCAGACAGCTAGTGTAAACAAAGCCGCCTGTCATTCTTCCCTGTGTAAAAGCACTGATCTAATGGTCCTGCTATGTAGGACTGTTGATCTGTGCTGTTACACACACAGCCACACCCCTGCACAGTAAGAAGCACGCCCCTAGGGACACACATAGTCACTGCATCTCTAATAAAGTTAACCCCTTCCCTGCCAGTGTCATTTTTACAGTAACAGTGCATATGTATAGCACTGATTACTGTAGTAATGTCACTGGTACCCCCAAAAGTGTCAAAAATGTCAGTCAAGGGTCCGATTTGTCCGCCGCAATGTCACAGTCCCGCAAAAAAAATCGCAGATCGCCGCCATTACTCGTTAAAAAAAAAAACAACAAAAATGACAAAAATCTTTCCCTTAGTTAGTAAATGCAATAACTTTTGCGCAAACCAATCAAAATACGCTTATTGTGATTTTTTTTTACCAAACATAGGTAGCAGAAAACAAATTGGCCAAAAATTTAAAAAAATTTAGATTTTTACATTTTTTTGGGGAATTTCATATAAAAAAATGTGAAAAATATTGTTATTTTTGCAAAATTGTCGTTCTTTTTTTGATTATAGCGCATGATCAAAAAATCGCACAGGTGATCAAATACCACCAAAAGAAACCTGTTTGTGGGGAAAAAAGGATGTCAAATTAGTTTAGGTACAGCATTGCACGACCGCGCAATTGTCCGTTAAAGTCATGCAGTGCCGAACCGCAAAATACCCCCTGGTCAGGAAGGGGGTAAAATCTTCTGGGGCTTAAGTGGTTAAAGATTCAAGTTTTTAAAACATGTGATGTATGTCCAGCATATAACTTATCCTCACATAGGTTTTTATATCTTTTTTTATTGTTAATCTCTGCAACCCAGCATTGTGAATGGGTGCTAAAGTTCACCTTCTGACAACACCTGTGATGATAACGGGAAACACTAAGGTGCCCCTGGAAGTCTGACGCCTACTCCAAGGGGCAGAAAGTCATAAACCTTTAGTGCCATGTGCATACGAGAAATGAACATCTTGGCCAACAACCAGGCAAAGGAAAACAGACACTCAAACACACAGGATATTGGATAGAGGATTATCTTATATCTAGAACAGTGAGACTGTTACGCCAACTATTATGTCCCAAAGCAAATTTACTAACCAAACTGAGCTGGGACAAAGGTCCTCGAGGGCTTTGGAAATAACAAGCTGATAACATTTGAACCCATGGACATTAATATATTCTGATGTCTCAGTTTGCATAGTAACAAGAATCAGCATAAGAACAATTAAGCTTATTTTTTTTAAAGGAAAACTTTTCCCAGATAAACATGGAGGCCTTCTTATTCTGCAAATGCTAGTTGTCTGACTGTCATTGTTGACTCCCTTGCTCCAAACTCTTGGTAATTGTCCTAATCGGCATACTTGTTCTAGGTTAGTGAGTCTGGGGTAGATTTACTAAAATCAGAATGCAAAATCTGGTGCAGCTCTGCATAGAGACCAATCAGTTTCCAGCTTAATTGAACAAGCTGACGTTAGAAGTTGATTGGCTACTGTGCGCAGCTGCACCGGATTTTGCACTCTCCAGTTTTAGTAAATCAGAAACTATTTTAGGCCCCTTTCACACATACGGTCCGTTCAGTTCATCAGTTCAGTCACATCAAAATGTATCAGTTTTGCATCTGTTTTTCATACATTTTTCATCCATTTTTCGTCCGTTTATCATCCGTTTTTCATCCGTTTTTTGTCCTTTTTCATCCGTTTTTTGTCCTTTCTTCATCTGTTTTTCATCCATTTTTCATCCGTTTTTCATCCATTTTTTATCCGTTTTTTTTTTTTTTACATCCACTACCAATGCAAAAACGGATGAAAAACGGACCATTTGTCCGTTTACATCTGTTTTTCGTCCGATCCGTTTTTTGACGGATGAAAAATAGGGCATTCATCCATTCCAAAAACGGACATTGACGGAAGCGAATGAAAACGGATGTAACGGATGAAAAATGGACATCAATGCATCTCTATGGAAAAACGGATGACAACTGATGATAATCCGTTAACATCCGTTTTCATCCGCTTCCGTCAATGTCCGTTTTTTGGAATGGATGAATGCCCTATTTTTCATCCGTCAAAAAAACAGATTGGACAAAAACGGATGTAAACGGACAAATGGTTCGTTTTTTATCCGTTTTTGCATTGGTAGTGAATGTAAAAAAAAAACTGATGAAAAATGGATGAAAAACTGATGAAAACGGACGAAAAATGGATGAAAAATGGATGGAAAACGGATGGAAAACGGATGAACTGATACATTTTGACGTGACTGAACTGATGAACTGAACAGATCATATGTATGAAAGGGGCCTTAGGGATTAGTCACATTTTCTTATTCCTGTGCTTTGTGTTAACAAGTGTTCATTAGGTTGCGCATTGACATGCACTGCGTTAAGGCAGCACATTCATCTGAACATGTCTCCAATGCACCATCAGATTGCAGATGAGCACCATTTTAGTGACATAGTACACCACATTGCATAGGTACCATGTATGGAGGAGCGACGCAATGTAGGTACGGTGGAGTGCATTAGTGTGTTACTGCAATGCAATGGTGTAAAAAGGCCCTTAGCCCTTGGGCCCATAGGCTGAGCAGAAAAGAAAAGCATGTAACATTTTTATGAGGTCATCAATGGCAGCCCTCATATATTCTTAGAAAAAAATTACTTTAATAAAAGGGTGTACAGGGCAATGGAGCAATGTTACTAATAACTACCAAGTGGGCATTCCATTTTCTGCTACTTACTGAGTAAAAGCGACTTTGTCACAAATATAAATGACCTAAAAAAGCACCACCTGTAAAAGAAGCCTTTTTTGTCTTTATTCAGCTTTCCCTCTTTCCTTTTCTTTCAGCATTGTTCTGTAAAGAGGTATTCCTACCTGAAGAATGTTTACATCCAGCACTTTCAGGTATGTTGGATGCCTGTGCCATGCACTGTGGCTCCATCCACTGACCCCTATGCCGATACAGGACACTAAAATGGTGTAGGAACTAGGAAGAGAAGCCAAAGCATGCATCAAGCGATACAAGCATCCAAAACACCCACAAGTGTCAGATGTGTCGATTTTGTGTGAGGCCATAGCTCTGATCTTAGGAATGGGAAGTGGGACAGATGAATATAAACAGTCCCAGGTGGTGCTTTTGAAGAATGTTTAAATTAGATACAGAGTTACTTTAACATGAATAAAAGCGAATTTCTGTAGATCACTGTCCATGATAACTCTCAATGCTGCAATATGTACATCCATAAAAAGCTAGATCTGCTTCATATTTGTAAAAATTCCCTGTCAGGGAAGGTAAGGGAAGAGAATACAAGAATCATAAATCTGCATTACTTGTCCCATGGCTGGTGTGCTCCAACTTCCTTCTCTTGCAGAGCTACCAACATTGGTTGTATTTGGTTTCTCTGGTATGTGGAATAGTGTGCCCTGCTACTGGCCGCCATGGTTCCTCCTGCTGATGGCTAGTCATTGCAGGACACAGTAGTGACATAGGGGTCATCAGAGAGAACCAGGGTGGCCAGTGGGGACTATTCAGAGTTCTATAAAGTACTCAAAACCCATACTTGAGTAAAAGTACAAGTGCTCGATCAAAAAGTGAATTGAGTAGAAGTGCTCAATCAAAAAGTGACTTGAGTAGAAGTACTAAATTATTCAACATTTTTTGTACTTAAGTATTGCAAGTAGTTTTTTTTTTAATTTTGCTACTGAAGTACTGAAAGTAAAAGGACCAGTAGTTTGAAAAAAAATTGCTACTCAAGTACTGAAAGTAAAAGTACAAGTACTGTGTTATGTAGTTATTAAAGAAAGAAGTAAAAAGTTTGAACATCATATTGTTTTTTATTATTTCAAATGCAGCTTTTATTTATGCATACAGTAGCATTTATTTTAGTATGTGCTGATAATACACATGTTTTGAGCTTCATGAAACCTGCCATCTACTGTTCTGGCAGTGGTCATTTTTTTATAATAGTAACGAGTAACTATGCAGCACAAAAAAAAAATATCGGAGTAGAAGTATTGAAATCATTGAAAAAATGTAGTGAAGTAAAAGTGGAAGTAGGAGAAAAAATGTTTACTCTAGGAAAGTACAGATACCGCCTTTCGGTACTTAAGTACAGTAGTGAAGTAGTTCTACTTAGTTACTATACAACTCTGGGACTATTCCACACGTTTAATGTGGAATAGTATTGTAGGGCAGAGCTCTTTAAGAACCAGCTGATGGACAGCTAAGTGTCAGCCCGCTTCTTACATAGGCTTTTGCCTTGGAATCCCCCTTTCTACCATCACCTGGTCACTTGGGGCTGATGGCCCTGCAGCTGCTTATGACTAACCTTACATTTGCTCACACTATACTCCACTTGACCAGGAAAACAAAGTGACCTAGCTGGAAGCTCCAGTGTAGATGGAGCATGTGACTGGCTCCCGCTCCTTCCATGAGACAGAGCTATTGCTTGGTAATTAACCCATAGGGGAAACATAGGAGCTTGGAGAAAGGCCTTAGCCCTGTGTAAGAACGTGGAGGTTACAGAGGGCTTCTTCACTTCATTATCATGTGCAAACAGAGTGATGAAGGGGCAAGGGGAAAGAATGTATAAAGCAGCTGCATGGTTGGCATTAATGTGAACCTGATCGTTTCTGTTACATGGGAAGAGAAGACAGGTTCACCTTAAAAATAATTAGAAATAACTGTACTTATAACAGACCCTTTAGGTTTTATTATGTTCTTTTATGTCTGATGTCCTTGTGTGTGGCTGAGTTCCTTTTTAAATCATTTTAATTTACATGTGGTTTTTTTGGATATTAAAACATAACAAATTTGTAGAAAAATAAAGAAATGCAATTCAATTCTAAGTGAAACCCACAAACTTTTTATAGATGTGTTACAGACAGAGTTATGTATATATATATATATATATATATATATATATATTTATATATATATATATATATATACAGTGGGTACGGAAAGTATTCAGACCCCCTTCAATTTTTCACTCTTTGTTATATTGCAGCCATTTGCTAAAATCATTTAGGTTCATTCTTCTTCCTCATGAATGTACACATAGCACCCCATACTGACAGAAAAACACAGAATTGTTGACATTGTTGCAGATTTATTAAAAAAGAAAAACTGAAATATCACATGGTCCTAAGTATTCAGACCCTTTGCTCAGTATTTAGTAGAAGCCCCCTTTTGATCTAATACAGCCAGGAGTCTTTTTGGGAAAGATGCAACAAGTCTTTCACACCTGGATTTGGGGATCCTCTGCTATTCCTCCTTGCAGATCCTCTCCAGTTCTGTCAGGTTGGATGGTAAATGTTGGTGGACAGCCATTTTTAGGTCTCTCCAGAGATGCTCAATTGGGTTTAAGTCAGGGCTCTGGCTGGGCCATTCAAGAACAGTCACGGAGTTGTTGTGAAGCCACTCCTTCATTATTTTAGCTGTGTGCTTAGGGTCATTGTCTTGTTGGAAGGTAAACCTTCGGCCCAGTCTGAGGTCCAGAGCACTCTGGAGAAGGTTTTTGTCCAGGATATCCCTGTACTTGGCCGCATTCATCTTTCCCTCGATTGCAACCAGTCGTCCTGTCCCTGCAGCTGAAAAACACCCCCACAGCATGATGCTGCCACCACCATGCTTCACTGTTGGGACTGTATTGGACAGGTGATGAGCAGTGCCTGGTTTTCTCCACACATACCGCTTAGAATTAAGGCCAAAAAGTTCTATTTTGGTCTCATCAGACCAGAGAATCTTATTTCTCACCATCTTGGAGTCCTTCAGGTGTTTTTTAGCAAACTCCATGCGGGCTTTCATGTGTCTTACACTGAGGAGAGGCTTCCGTTGGGCCACTCTGCCATAAAGCCCCGACTGGTGGAGGGCTGCAGTGATGGTTGACTTTCTACAACTTTCTCCCATCTCCTGACTGCATCTCTGGAGCTCAGCCACAGTGATCTTTGGGTTCTTCTTTACCTCTCTCACCAACTCACCAAGGCTCTTCTCCCCCGATAGCTCAGTTTGGCCGGACAGCCAGCTCTAGGAAGGGTTCTTGTCGTCCCAAACGTCTTCCATTTGAGGATTATGGAGGCCACTGTGCTCTTAGGAACCTTAAGTGCAGCAGAAATCTTTTTGTAACCTTGGCCAGATCTGTGCCTTGCCACAATTCTGTCTCTGAGCTCTTCAGGCAGTTCCTTTGACCTCATGATTCTCATTTGCTCTGACATGCATTGTGATCTGGAAGGTCTTATATAGACAGGTGTGTGGCTTTCCTAATCAAGTCCAATCAGTATAATCAAACACAGCTGGACTCAAATGAAGGTGTAGAACCATCTCAAGGATGATCAGAAAAAATGGAAAGCAACTGAGTTAAATATATGAGTGTCACAGCAAAGGATCTGAATACTTAGGACCATGTGATATTTCAGTTTTTCTTTTTTAATAAATCTGCAACAATGTCAACAATTCTGTGTTTTTCCGTCAATATGGGGAACTGTGTGTACATTCATGAGGAAGAAGAATGAACTTAAATGATTTTAGCAAATGGCTGCAATATAACAAAGAGTGAAAAATTTAAGGGGGTCTGAATACTTTCCGTACCCACTGTATATATTGATATATTGATATATTGATATATAAGGTAGCACAGTAGTGATTAGTACTCTTGCTTGGTGCTATGGGCCTGAATGCCACTCAGAAAAGAAGAGAGAATATAAGATGAGAGAACAGAAGACAAAAGTATGGTGTCAACAGACCCTTAGGTGGACTAGCATAACATATATTTTCCTTTATTTTGTTAATGTATCTAATGTGCAACCATGCTACGCAATGTGTGATCACTTCAGACTGATCACTATGGGAGAAGAAACTCCCATAGAGGAAATGCTTCCTTATTGCCCGCAGCAAAATGCCTACATCAGGTCAGCTTAGACAAAGTCCCAAAAATGTTGCATTTATTGTTAAAGCAGACCTTTAACCTAAACTACCTTTAATTTTGCCTTGACTCCCCCCAACTTACATTTGGATATTGCTTTTATTTATTTATATTTTTTATTTAAATGCTCTTCTATATTTCTAGTCTAGGCGTGAATGATGTCTACATCCCCGTACTTCCCCCTCCTGGAGTGCGCAAATGACCCTTAGGGCTTTAAGTCCCGACTGAGCCCTGTGGCACATCTGCACCCGTGCGGCTTTCTTGCACATCCATGCATGTGCAAAGATGCCTGTAATGGAAGTTCTAAAACGTTGTTGTGTTTGCATACAGTATCTCACAATAGTGAGTACACCCCTCACATTTTTGTAAATATTTTATTATATCTTTTCATGAGATAACACTGAAGAAATTACACTTTGCTACAATGTAAAATAGTGAGTGTACAGCTTGTATAACAGCGTAAATATGTTGTCCCCTCAAAATTACTCAACACACAGCTATTAATGTCTTAACCGCTGGCAACAAAAGTGAGTACACCCCTAAGTTAAAATGTTCAAATTGGGCCTAATGTGTCAATATATTGTGTGACCACCATTATTTTCCAGCACTGCCTTAACCCTCTTGGGCATGGAGTTCACCAGAGCTTCACAGGTTGCCTCTGGAGTCCTATTCCACTCCTCCATGACGACATCAATGAGCTGGTGAATGTTAGAGACCTTGCGCTCCTCCACCTTCCATTTGAGGATGCTCCACAGATGCTCAATAGGGTTAAGGTGTGGAGACATGTTTGGCCAGCCCATCACCTTTACCCTCAGCTTCTTTACCAAGGCAGTGGTCATCTTGGAGGTGTGTTTGGGGTCGTTATCATGTTGAAATACTGCCCTGCGGCCCAGTCTCCGAACGGAGGGGATCATGCTAGCTTCAGTATGTCACAGTACATGTTGGCATTCATGGTTCCCCCAGTGAAGTGTAGCTCCCCAGTGCTGACAGCACTCATACAGCCCCAGACCAGGACACTCCCACCACCATGCTTAACTGTAGGCAAAACACACTTGTCTTTCTACTCCTCACCTGGTTGCCGCCACACACACTTGACACCATCTGAACCAAATAAGTTTATCTTGGTCTCATCAGACCACAGGGCATGGTTCCAGTAATCCATGTCCTTAGTCTGCTTGTCTTTAGCAAACTGTTTGCTGACTTTCTTGTGCATCATCTTTAGAAGAGGCTTCCTTCTGGGACAACAGCCATGCATACCAATTTGATGCAGTATATGTTCTGGGCACTGACAGGTTAACCCCCTCCCCTTTAACCTCTGCAGCAATGCTGGCAGCACTCATATGTCTATTTCCCAAAGACAACCTCTGGATATGACGCTTAGCATGTGCACGCAACTTATTTGGTCGACCATGGTGAGGTCTGTTCTGAGTGGAACCTGTCCTGGTAAACTGCTGTATGGTCTTGGCCACCGTGCTGCAGCTCAGTTTCAGGGTCTTGACAATCTTCTTATAGCCTAGGCCATCTTTATGTAGAGCAAAAATTCTTTTTTTCAGATCTTCAGAGAATTCTTTGCCATGAGGTGCCATGTTTAACTTCCAGTGACCAATATGAGAGAGTGAGAGCGATAACACCAAATTTAACACACTGCTCCCCATTCCCAGCTGAGACCCTGTAACACTAATGAGTAACATGACACCGGGGAGGGAACAGGGCTGATTGGGCGCAATTTGGACATTTTAACTTAGGAGTGTACTTACTTTTGTTTCCAGTGGTTTAGACATAAATGGCTGTGTGTGGAGTTATTCTGAGGGGATTGAAAATTTACACTGTTATACAAGCTGTACACTCACTACTTTACATTGTAGCAAAGTGTCATTTCTTCAGTGTTGTCACATGAAAAGATATAATAAAATATTTACAAAAATGTGAAGGGGTGTACTTACTTTTGTGAGATACTGTATATGAGGGTCATCTCCTGAGCATGCGTAGATGTGGACCCAGAGGTCCGCCAGAGCATTTTGGCACATCTGCGCAATGTGCCAAAATAGCAACAATTGTGGCGACGGAGGGGGCGGAGCCAAATGAAATGGGACTCAAATTCCTCTTTACATAGTAGTTGCTACATACAGCAAAAATCTCATATATTTCATGCTGGGCACTAGGCTTGTATGTATGTTTATAAATAACTGTAGTGTTTTTCTTAGCTATAGCATGACATATTCTAATCACAAATCCCTGGCATCATTAATATATATAATACCAGTTTAGGTAAAATAGGGTTATGTATTCTGTCCATTTAATTATTTTAAATTTACTGGCTAAAAGGGTTACAATATTTGTTTTTTTATCCTTCCATTTGGTCACAAGGTGAATGCACTTTGCTAGGTTCGCAATCATATGAAGGACAAATGTTGGTACAAAGATTACTTCTGCAATCCTTATCTAAGTTCGTAACCCTAGGAGAAGTGGCAGAGTGACCAAAGAACTCCAGCAAAAATCAAATGTGGATTTGTAAAACAGGATAATAAGCAACCGATTTTCCACATCTGAATGTTCACTTTGCATAGTGAATGTTTGTAAATAGAGTGAACTTTTATATCCAATCATGTGTAAGGGAAATTAAAAACACAGAAGTTCTGCTAGCACATGATTGGATATTCATACTTACACTGTTCGCTGTATTTACCAACATTCAATTGGCAAAAGTGAACAGCCTCTGCTCCTATAGTAAGTTGTTCCTAGGGAGTGAAACAAACATGAACTCAATAAAATAGGGTTTCACTTCTATTTACAATAATAAATCAATTAACTAACCAAAACTGTAACCGTGAACTAGACGTGTGAGCAACTGTCAACTGCAGCACAAGCACTTTTGCAATGGCAATAAAGAACCCTTTTGTCTGCCTCCATGCGTAACTCCAACATATCCAATGCTAGATTTGCTTCAACATGGAGGTTCTTAAAGATTAGAGGTAGGACTGCACTTAACAGAGGGTCCTTGACGAGGCAGTGTGGCTTCCATTGTTTAGAAGGCCTTTGTAACGCCGAGTGCTCCGTGTCCCGTGGCTTCCCCGGAGCACTCGAGGCGTCCCGCGGGCTGCAGCGCTCCGGTCATTGTCCCCGACCGTGAGCGCTGCTCCCCCACATCCTCAGTCACTCACCCGCCGGGTTCCCTCAGCTCTGCCTCCCGGCGCACGCCGGGTTCCTTCATGTCTTCCTCCCGGCGCGCGCGCGCCGCTGCATTGAAATTTAAAGGGCCAGTGCACCACTAATTGGTGCCTGGTCCAATCAGTCCAAAATGTATAAAAACCCATTTCCCCTTCCTGTCCTTGCCGGATCTTGTTGCCTTTTGTGCCTTGAGAAAGCGTTTGGTGTATTTTTCCCTGCCTGTGTATCAGACCTTCTGCTGTTGCCCCTGACTACGAACCGTTGCCGCCTGCCTTGACCTTTTGCTCCGTCTGACCCTGCCTTTGCCTTGTCCTTCTGTACCGTGCCTGAATCAGCTGTCTTTGAGGTTGAGCCGTTACCGGAGGATACGACCTGGTTGCTAACGCCGCAGCAAGTCCATCCCGCCTTGCGGCGGGCTCTGGTGAAAACCGGTAGTAACTTAGAACCGGTCCCCTGGTACGGTCCACGCCAATCCCTCACTGACACAGAGGATCCACCTCCAGTGCAGTCACCTGCCGCCAGGCCGGACCCTGACAGCCTTGCTACATCTGTGCTTGTTAAAGCGGAGTTCCACCCCCCTCCTAAAATTAAATGTCAGCAGCTACACATAATGTAGCTGCTGATTTTTAATATTAGGACACTTACCTGTCCTAAAGTCCAGCGATGTCGGCACCGCAGCCAATGTTTCCATCGGCTGTCGGGTGCTGCCGCCGCCTTTGCCGGTAAGGGAACCCGGCAGTGAAGCCTTGCGGCTTCACGGTCAGGTCTCTAGTGCGCATGCGCGAAGCGTGCTGCGCATTCCTATTGGCTCGGTGGTGGGGGATGGAGGAGGGGACGGTGCCGCAGCGCCATATCCCGGAAGTGGGGAAGGGTACCCTTTCAAAAACAGGTACTCGTTCCCCCCTCCCCACTGAAAGGTGCCAAATGTGGCACCGGAGGGGGGGGAGGAAACAAATGAGTGGAAGTTCCACTTTTGGGTGGAACTCCACTTTAAACTTGCTCTACATAGTATATACATATATATATATATATATATATATATATATATATATATATATATTGCAGACGAACTGTTAAGTGTGCTGGGAAAATTTTTGTCTGCCCTTTTGTCTGTAATTTGCGGATCAGATGACGCCTGATTTTTTATATTAAAGAAGAAAAAATAGCCACCAATCACATTCAAACCATCCTTGGATGATTGTTTAAGCAAAAAAGGAAATAATAGCCACCAATAACATTGAAACCTGTCTTGGAAGCTGAATGTGACTGGGTGATACAAAAAAATAGGAAGATATGCAAAACAAGCTTAGGAAGTACACTCCCAATGTACCTGTGAGATCTTTTGCAGATTCTGGTTGCAGTGGATTAAAGATAACTGAAATTACGATAAATTATAGTGTTTGTTAAATGACAACAATAGCTCACTACAAGGGCGAACCTACAGGGTTTGCAGGGGTTGCAATTGCAACCCGGCACCATGCTCCAGGAGGCCCATGTGGCTCCCCTGGATAGGAGCAGTGATGGGGACGGCTGCATATTGATGAATTTATCTCTCTATTTTTTCTATTTTTCTCCTTCAGCCACTGAATGCCCACTTCTCCTCTTCTTGAATGCCTGCAGGGGGAAAATGTAGAGATTGGTTGCTTTAAATGAAGCTACCACCGCAGCTCTTCCTATCCTGCTTCGTTATGGTGTCCGGGGTCTCTGAGCTTTTTCCCAGCCCCTCTGCATTCTCTCCTGGCCCTGCCCTCATCCCTCGCAGCTCTGCCGGCTTACCCCCCTACCTTCTCTCGCCGGCTGCAGTGCAGGATGAAAAGCAGGGAAGGCTTGATAAATGTGTCTTCCTTGTCTGAATAGACTGAGTGGCATAACTACCAGGGTCTCAAAGGTCACACTTGCGACAAGGCCCTGGCGTTCTGCTTGCGACCAGACCCTGAAGCTTCCAATATGCCACTGGTTCACTGGTTGGTTTCAGATGTTACCTGAAATGTTTTTTTTCAATATATGCATTTATGGTATTTATTTTTAGTGAATTAATAAACTGCATGACTTGGAATATTTTTATACAATAACCAAAGAGTTTCTATTAAATGGTTTCTAAGTGTGGTTCAAAGCCAGCTTGTATGCATTTACATTTTATTGCATTAATTCATACAGAGTTCTTTGTTATGAAAATGACACATAGTATAACACATAGTAAATATATGAAAGAACATAGCATAATGGGAAGATGTAGAATGTCTGGCATTTAAAGCATATCTTTCGTCAAAATGTAAAATCATGTATTCAATTCCACATTGTATTTCAATTATTTCTAGCCTACTCCTATTAATATGATCAGCCTTCAAATTTGTAAATTTACTTTGTGAAAATCCCCACACATTTACTATCTTGAATTCTGTGGCGCATTCCCTATGCCCTGTGAGTAGGTAATACATCACACATTTCACAGAGCCTGCCTTCTGAATTTCTGAGAAGTGGAGTTTCTGCGGGCGGAGTCAGTACAGGAATAACTGTTCGCAGGCAGCAAGGTACCATGGGATATGTAGTCCTTGAAAATAAATAGCAGAGAAGAAGCTGCAAGGCATGCAGGGAATCCAGGAAGTTGTGGAAAGAGATGAACACCAGACAGGCAGTATTCACAACATGAAAGGAGATTTTTCATGCAAGTTTTTATTGGAGTGTCAAGAAGATTGTAGCACTCATAAAACATGAATCCCAAGATAAAAAAAAAATCAAAGACCAGAAAGTCCAAAATTGTCCATAAATGTCCATAAAAATCATATGATAAAAGTCCAGATGAGTACCTGAAGTGAAAAATATCTCACAATGCATAGAGGTTCCTCCCAAAATTTAAATCCAAGAAGGGACATGCAAAGAGAATATAAAACACATCATACTGTAATACGTCATAATAATTGTCAAAACACAACATAGAGGGTGCATTCTGTGATGGAAAACGTATATCCTATTATGCTCAACTCCTTCGCCCCGCATGGAGTGCAAACTCACCAGATGTTAGGGACAAAGGCACTAGGAATCTCCAATGTCGTTATCTCCTAGAACATCCACATAGAGAGGCAGGCATTAGTTGGCAGGAAAATCCATCTCACTAACAAAGATCACTCCAAACTCATTCCTCTCCAAGAGTAGACAGATCAGTGCATGATGAATATTGAAACATCAATAAAAGAATAGTAACCACTCACATTCAAAAACGCTGCTCCAAACAGCATATGCAGCGACGTGACAGCTTGTGTGTGGCTCCGCCCAACGCGTTTCAACACAAAGCTCTTCTTCTGGGGCTCTTTATTAGATAACTATTTTTTATGATGCTATTACAATGCTGATGTTATAAAAGTAAACTGTATGCAATGACTTAAGATCTTCTGTTTGTGATATCCTATTTGGATAAGTTAAGTCATTAAAGATGCAAGTTCTTGGGATAACTTAGATCCCTTCCCTTTTAAAATGTCATTAATAATTAAATTTAGCCAATAAACAAAAACATTTGAACTCCATACTTTTAGTATTAATTAATGGTTAACACTGTAAAATAATTTAAATATAATAATATTAATAATAATAATCATCTAATACATTACAGGGAAACACATATTCATCCTTATTCAGTAAAGAATTACTAATCATTAATGCTAATTTCTAACTGCAATAATACATCAGTCATGTCCTGACTGATCTGACTTCAGCACAGAGAATTCTAATTAGTTGGTATGGGTTACTGAACTGAATTCAAACCATTTATTCAATAAGGCTGCTCACAGTGATTAATGATTTTCCTTCTGCTGTATATAACCCTGCAAAGTAATAGCAAGGAAAAAAAAAATAAAAAAACAGCATAACTGTACATAATAGTGTGGTGCTGTAACCCTTGTTTGTTCTACTATATATGTCATCACGCAATGATTATAGAATAAGTCAGCTTCTTCGAAAATATGCAGTCAGCTTTTAGCTTTTTTGCTCTGTAAATCCCCTATCCATAACATTTTGTTCTTGTGTAGGTAACTAGTGCCACCTAGTGCTGAACTATATAATTTTAGCTAAACAATAAATGGTGCATTAAATGTAAATAAACTTTCCAGTACAAAAAAGATATATATACACACACTGTATATATACATACCTGTAGCTCATGTAGCACTGCCCCCTAGGGAGGGGGATTCCCCTGAGTTACCCATAGCAACAGTCTGTAAAATTTATCACTTGGCTCAGACAATGAACAGTCCAGGGGATTTGGCTTTTGTGTTTTATTTTAGAACTTGGATGAGAGAAGGGATGAGTGGGATACTCCAACTTGAACTATTCACAATCTCTGAGGACAACTGAGTGTAGTGTGTGCGGCAAGGCCGCTGCTTCATCTTGCCACTAAAGTGAAGCAGAAGATATGTTCCTGAATTAGAAGATATGTTCTTGAATGAATTCCTCTTCAGGGTCCTAACTTGGCACCCCCTTTCTCACTTCCCATGCATGCTAGCCCTTGTCCACTGACTCTCCACTGGAGTGGTCCCCTTCCTGGGCAGACCCCTGGCAAGCTTCCCAGTACTCACGGACACTGTTTTTCCCTGGGTTGCTCTGCCTTCAGCTCCACTCGTCAGTATCCTGGACCTCCTGGGTCAGCATCACACACTCGGTCCACTAGGCCGACTACCTGTGACCACCTTCCTTGCTGACAGAATGAGAGACAGTCGTCACCCTCCTCTTGGGACCTGGCTTCCTGCCCAAAGACGCCCTGTCACATGTGCCCCCCGGCTTTTATGACCTATCCCAGAATGCACCACTATTGTGCCAACCCACTGGGTTAGTCACAAAAGCCTGTGTGTGACTGGCTGGGTTTCCTCCACTGTCCAACAGGCTCTCCCATTGGATACAGTGGGGACACTCCCTCAGCCTAGATGAATCACACCCTGGACACATGCAACAGGTAGAGCTAACAATCAGGCTCCCCTGATAAGCAGATGGAGCTGCTAAGCTTTTACCTACCTAGGAGGGTGCTATACTCAATAGGAAGATAATACAGTATTTAAAAAGTAGCCAGTGACCCATCCCCAGACCATTTGCCATCTGTTCTTCTGAGTTGTTGTCATTGAAGTATTTATTGCATTTGTCTGGCACATCTGATGGCCAGATCTGCCTTTTTGTTCACATGCTCAGGCCCCCAAAGTCATTGCATGGGTGGTCAGTGGTTCCCAACCCTTTCTATGCTTACACGCCGAGGAAATGTTTGAATTATTTTCACACTCTCTACAAAAGTAGTATCACCTTTGTGGAACAAGAAGTCTGATTTCTAATTTATGAAACACAAATTAAACCACATACAATACTGTGGATGAACAAACTGAGCTTAAAAAAAAAGCTCTTAACTTTCACTTAAATTGAGCACTTATAGTTGGTCAGTTTCACAACCAATAAACTCACCCCTCACTAGTATGAGTGAATGAATAGAATGGGCTACCAAAATATGGAGAAACCAACCCACCCAAAGGAGTTTGGGTCTCTCTCAACTCGGGCAGCGGGATACTGGAGTGTGCTTCAGGACAAATGTTATCTTCTCTCTTTCCTTCGCTCTTCAGTCCATCACATTATATACAGGAACATTATTTACAGGAAGTCAGTGGCAACAAGGGAAGTGTATGATTGACTGGACAAACCAGGGATAAGCATGGGATTGGCTAAGTGAATTCATTTGATGTAGGGAGACACAATGCATGTGTACAGAGCTGATGGGTAAGCTGAGCCCTAAAGGTTTATGTAGCACTCACTTCCGTAGGAGCCCATTGGATATGTTGGGTCTTTCCCTTTCCCACAGCCAGGCAACAGGAAGTTTCACACTTTCTCAAAGGCTCAATAAACAGTCCAGGGGTTTTTGTCTTGTTTTGTTTATTTAGGGCAGTGGTCCTCAACCCTGGCCTACAGGGCCCACTAACAGGCCAGATTTGCAAGATAACTGAAATACATCCCAGGTGATATAATTTGCTGCTCAGTGATTGCAGTACTCTAGTCTGCATCTCCCCAAGGTAATACCTAAAATCTGGCCTGTTAGTGGGCCCTGTAGGCCAGGGTTGAGGACCACTGATTTAGGGGATATAAATAAAAACAAGTACATTTCTGTGCTAAAAATGAAAATAAGTGAAGACAATATAAAACGTGATATGAAGGAAAGCAGCACACAAGGACCTATAGAAAAATCCAACGCAAAAACTAAAAATATAAATGTGTAGCGCTATCCACAGTGGATTTTCAAAGTACAATAATCATGAAAGTGAAAAAAAGCAATATGAAGTCCATATGTTAGTCATTAAATGAATAAGGGAAACAAAAAAAATTGTGCAAAGAAGAAGGAACCTCAAGTCCCAGCAAGCGGATGCACTCCGTACTTCTTAACACGGAAGGATCACCCGTGGAAGGAACAGCACACCAAATAGCAGCTTACCAGATTGCGTGGGCCACCCAAGTCCATGGAGAGGCCAATAAGCGCTTGACATAATGCAAGGAGACTGCCAGGTATCACTTTCAAGGGTGTAGTATCACTTTCACAGGAGGTAGTACCAGGAAGGCATTCAGAACCAGATGACGAGGGGCCACATGCATAGAGAAATGTACAGGCACATAGCGTAATACAGTTTTAAAAATACAATTTATTAAAAAAGATAGCACTCACATGGTTAATCAGGCATTTCGTTATAGGCTTGACATCGTCAGGGGCATCCCCTGACGAAGTCAAGCCTATGACGAAACGCGCTGGGGGGTGCCTGACGTGATGTCACCACGCCCCCAAAGCCAGACCTTTTAGTGTATGAGTGCGGGGACGCCACATCTCCTGTTCTACAGCATTTATGGATTTTATATACCTGATCATGCCTTAACCATGTGAGTGCTATCTTATCTTAATAAATTGGATTTTAAAACTGTATTACGCTATGTGCCTGTACATTTCTCTATGCATGTGGCCCCTCATCATCTGGTTTTGAATGCCTTCCTGGTACTACCTCCTGTGAAAGTTATACTACACCCTTGAAAGTAATACCTGGCAGTCTCCTTGCATTATGTCAAGCGCTTAGTGGCCTCTCCATTGATTTGGGTGGCCCACGCAATCTGGTAAGCTGCTATTTGGTGTGCTGTTCCTTCCACGGGTGATCCTTCCTTGTTAAGAAGTACGGAGTGCATCCGCATGCTTGGACTTGTGGTTCCTTCTTCTTTGTACAATTTTTTTTTTGTTTTCCTTATTCATTTAAGGACTAACATATGGAATTTTCACTGTCATGATTATTGTACTTTGAAATTAGTTTATTTAGGGGATAACTTGGATATGGAATAGGGAATGACGGGATGCCCAAACTGAAGAACTTGAATAAACCGTGAGGACTTCCAAATAATGGCTAATAAGAACTGACTCCAATTGTGCCGTCTACCCATGGGAATGATGGTGCAGCTAAGTTAACAATAGAAAAGGTTCCAATATGTAGATGCCAGTGCTGCTCCTTGCAGGAATGCCAAAGCACCTAGCTACTACTGTCCCAAGCTAGAGGTATGGGGTTGCTTCTGGCTGCTTTGTGCTGGCTCTAAGGTGACCCCTGGTCCAAGACATGTAGAGTGTTCCAGTCTTACAATCCTCTCTGTACAGGTTTGGTGTAAGTTGAAAAGGAACTTAGTGACTTAGGTAGTTCCTGGAATCCAAGAAGCTGCTGTATGGGGGCAGTTCTATATAGGCTTTGCCCTGGTTCAGGAAGGCTTTAGCTTAGCTGGGGCTGGTGAATGGGTGTGAGGTTTCCAACCGCTCCTTCAGTCTTCCTCTCTCTCTCTCTTGCTCTTTCCTGGCTCTCCTTTTGTCCAGGGGCAGAGCCCCCCAACACAGGGGTCCCCTGCAGGTGACTGGACCCTGGCCTCTGCTCCCCTTTCTGCGAAGCTCCTGAGCATTAATGGGTTGTCCACCAACCTACTGAGCCTCGCCTCCCCAGGGATTGGTGGGAACTCCATAAATAATTAGTCTGCAGCATCTACTCCTCCACCCACTCGATTCTACAACTATCCACAAAGTTCTAGAAAACAGGGAAAGGTAGCAGAACCACAGCCCTTGGAGCACTGCACAGTCAAACCTCAACAAAGTAATCCCTGCTCCTCAGCCTACAGAGAAGCCAACTAAATTTGCCTCACCTAGCAACCAGGCCCGGATTGGCTAATCGGGAGCATCTGGAGAATTCCCGGTGGGCTGGTCGATATGGGGAGCAGGCAGGGCCGATGTACTGCTGAAAGTTACAAGTATCATCTGCCCTGGACGTGTCCATATCTGTGATGAAGGGGGGACGCACTGGGAGCTTCTGCCTTCTCCTGCCTGGCAGGGGTGAATGTCATTCTCCCTCCTGTCACTGTACAATCAATGTATGATCCTCGGACTTGTTCATTCCATCCACTTCACCTCTGCCTTATCTCTCCTTCAGCTGTTTATCACTCTACTCTTTACAAGCTCCCCTCCCCCTGTCAACTTGTTCTTCGGCCAGGTCACTTGAATCTTCCTCGTTGGTCACTTTCACTTTGTCTGCAGCATGTCGTCTCTTTACCTTCCCTGCACAATAGTAAGTCAGCACCGAGTCTTCTGCTCCTCTCTCCTGTCCTGTTCACATTAACCCTTAACCTTCTTCTTTCAGCTGTCCACTCCATAAATCTGCACTGCATGTCCTGCAGCCTCTGGTCCGAACTCTGGGCTATCCAAGCAGCCATTTATCTGACCCTGTCCTGTCCTAAAATGCAGCATTAGCGCTTTCTGTACAGTCCTTCACTCTGCTCTTCATTAACACATGTTCTTATTACCCAGACCTGCCCCCCCCATCCCTATTCCCCCCTATCCCCCCTATACCCCCCCCTATACCTATCCCCCCCTATACCTTATAACCTGTGCACTGCGGTTTGGTCACAGTGTGATTGTATGTGCGTTTTACCTGGATTTAGGTGGACTTCTATTGAATTTCTATTACAAAGTGTGTTTTCATGAAAGTACATCAAAGTCCTGCATGTTGCATCTTTGATGCGGTCTCAGAAAACGCACTGTGTAATGCAATTCAATAGATGTGCACCCAAAATCCAGGTAAAACGCACATACAATCACACTGTGACCAAACTGCAGTGCACCGGTGTGACCCCACTATAAGGCAAAGTTCACACCTTTGAATGTCAGTCACAAGATTGTGGCTTTCCTGACACACACACAGAAACAAATCGTCCATTAGTAGACATGCGACAGTGCCATTTATTGGTAATGGCACCCCACACATCTGCTATCACATGCACCAAACCACATGGTGTCTCAAAAGTGAAAATTAAACGCACACTGTGTGATTCCTGAACTGGTTGCTATCCACCTGGCGTCTAGCAACCAGTGACATCAGGCACACACAGGCAGAGGCCCAGCATTCATAGCGGAAGAGGGTTTAAATTCCTCCTCCTCCGCGCCAAGAAAGTAGCTCCACCCACCTCCTCCTCGCTGCAGGTAAGAGGATTGTTCATGTTATCCTCGCTCTGGCTCTGCTCTTCTTCCTGCTAAAAATCACTGCCATGCCACAGTGTAGGATTGTCTTCTCATGAGCTTTGCATTACTCAATATTCCCCAGGATCTCAATAGGAGGAGATGACATCCTCCTTGATTGGCTACCTCTGGAGGAAGCTGGGGGAAAGGTAAGTAAATTGGCTCATTTTTTTTTTTTCCCTACAAGTATTTAGGGGATTTTCCCTACAAGTATTTAGGGGATTTTTTTTTTTTTTTTTGCAGTTTTAACTAGCATTTTATGGAGGGTGAGGTGAAGGATGGCATTGAATAAGGAGATATTGCCCCTGAGTTGCAAGGTCCTCTTGTTGCCATCATTCATTTTGGTGTTCCTGAGACAACTGCACAGTACAGGAACAAGTAACAAGAAGCATGCATTCCATGTGGGAGCTTGCAAGAAATCTTAGATTTTTGCATAATTCTTAGAAATACATAAAATTCAGATTAAAGTGAAGTAAATTAATTTCTGACTGCAGCACAGTTGCAGGGTTTGGTAGTTTACTGAAGCAAAATTGGAAAAAAGCCTCCAATGGACGCTGCTTAGGTGCTTTTGAGGTCCTTTAACAAATGCACATAGACCATACATGACCGAATGTAACTGTCACCTTTCACCAAACTGAATGTGATCTATGGATTCTACATCGTTGCATGTCTGTGTATTTCTCTAGAAATTTGTACAGGATAGAGGTTTTATTTGAGCTATAGCCGGAGAACAGATTACAAAAGTTCCCCACTTTATATCACTGCAATGTTTAATCTCATTTTTAATACTAAGCTAAAACATGGAATAGGCTGCTTTGGCAGCACTATGAATTAGTGATCGACCGATATAGTTTTTTTATTGCCGATACCGATATTTTGGCCATTGAATATCGGTTTTGGCCGATATTTTCGTACATTTAAAAAAACTATGTGGCAAATGAGGTTTAATGTTGATAAATGTAAAGTTATGCACTTGGGGGCTAAGAATATGCATGCATCATACATACTAGGGGGGAAGGATCTGGGGGAATCCATGGCGGAGAAGGCTACTACTGTATTTGCACTGAATTGGAAATTATGATATTTTTTGAAAAATACAATGAATTACAAGGCTGTAGAGAACAGTGCGCCATTGCAAACTTATATTCTGAGGTTTTAATAACATTATTTTAATATAGTCAGTCGTGAACTAAAGTGGGCCGGTCTAAGGCATAAAACTCCAGGGCTTAAAATTAGTCCCACTCCGGCCCTGCTAGCAACTAGGAGGGTTCTACAGTTACATACTAAATTAACGCTTGCGATTGTGAATTTATGAATGAAACAACATACAATGATTATGTCAGATGTTGTGTTACTTATAATGAATCTAAAAGCAATCATTTACTCACTTTACTTGTATATTAAATCAGTTTTTCTCTCCTTTTGATTAAATAAACAATGTGGCTACTATTGCAACCCAACCACCTACACAATTACCCACTGCCACTGCTCGAGGTACACTGGCAGCTGGCTGGCTGGCCAATGACCCGTGACTTGTCAGGAAGCTTCGCCCAGTGCAATTCCATCAATTTCCATCAAGTCCTCACCACAGGTTGAGAACCCCTGATCTAAATCAACCCTGCAGTCAAAAAAATTCAGCTCAACCAAGAATTGTAGATTGCATGCCACTCTATCAGTGTCTCAGCTTACACACACACACACATACATATATATATATATATATATATATATATATATATATATATATATATATGTGTATACACTATCTCACAAAAGTAAGTACACCCTTCATATTTTTGTAAATATTTTATTCTACCTTTTCATCTGACAACACTGAAGAAATGACACTTTGCTACGATGTAAAGTAGTGAGTGTACAGCTTGTATAACAGTGTAAATTTTCTGTTCCCTCGAAATAACTCAACACACAGCCATTAATGTCTAAACCGCTGGCAACAAAAGTGAGTACACCCCTAAGTTAAAATGTCCAAATTGGGCCCAAAGTGTCAATATTTTGTGTGACCACCATTATTTTCCAGCACTGCCTTAACCCTCTTGGGCATGGAGTAAACCAGAGCTTCACAGGTTGTCACTGGAGTCCTCTTCCACTCTTCCGTAGTGGCATCACGGAGCTGGTGGATGTTAGAGACCTTGCGCTCCTCCACCTTCCTTTTGAGGATGCCCCACAGATCCTCAAAAGGGTTTAGGTCTGGAAACATGCTTGGCCATTCCATCACCTTTACCCTTTGGCAAGGCAGTGGTCATCTTGGAGGTGTGTTTGGGGTCGTGATCATGTTGGAATACTGCCCTGCAGCCCAGTCTCCGAAGGGAGGGGATCATGCTCTGCTTCAGTATGTCACAGTACATGTTGGCATTCATGGTTTCCTCAATGAACTGTAACTCCCCAGTGCCGGCAGCACTCATGCTGCCCCAGACCATGACACTCCCACCACCATACTTGACTGTAGGCAAGACACACTTGTCTTTGTACTCCTCACCTGGTTGCCCCCACATACGCTTGACAGCATCTGAACCAAATAAGTTTATCTTGGTCTCATCAGACCACAGGACATGGTTCCAGTAATCCATGTCCTTAGTCTGCTTGTCTTCAGCAAACTGTTTGCAGGATTTCTTGTGCATCATCTTTAGAAGAGGCTTCCTTCTGGGAGGACGGCCATGCATACCAATTTGATTCACTGTGCGGCATATGATCTGAGCCCTGACAGGCTGACCCCCACCCCTTCAACCTCTGCAGCAATGCTGGCAGCACTCATCCGTCAATTTCCTGAAGGCAACCTCTGGATATGACGCTGAGCCCGTGCACCCAACTTCTTTGGTCGACAATGGCAAGGACTGTTCTGAGTGGAACCTGTCCTGTTAAACCACTGTATGGTCTTGGCCACTGTGCTGCCGCTCAGTTTCAGGGTCTTGCCAGTCTTCTTATAGCCTAGGCCATTTTTATGTACAGCAACAATTCTTTTTTTTCAGATTCTCAGAGAGTTCTTTGCAGTGAGGTGCCATGTTGAATTTCCAGAGACCAGTATAAGAGAGTGAGAGCGATAACACCAAATTTAACACACCTGTTCCCCATTAACACCTGAGACCTTGTAACACTAACGAGTCACATGACACCGGGAAGGGAAAATGGCTATGTGGGCCCAATTTGGGCATTTTCACTTAGGAGTGTACTCACTTTTGTTGCCAGCGGTTTAGACATTTATGGCTGTGTGGTGAGTTATTTTGAGGGGACAGCAAATTTACACTGTTATACAAGCTGTACACTCACTACGTTACATTGTAGCAAAGTGTAATTTCTTCAGTGTTATCACATGAAAAGATATAATTAAATATTTACTAAAATGTGAGGGGTGTACTCACTTTTGTGAGATGCTGTATATATATATATATATATATATATATATATATATATATATATATATATATATATATATATATATATATAAAAGATGCAGAATCGTTTGATGGAAATTAAAATTATCAACCTACAGAGAGCTGAAGTCAAATACACCCCGAACATCAAATTGAAAAATGATACAGCAGACTAGTCCATTTTGCTGAAATGTCATTGCAGCAACTCAAAATGGTACTCAGTAGGTTGTATGGACCCCGTGTGCTTGTATGTATGCCTGACAACATCGGGGCATGCTCCTAATCAGATGACCAATGGTGTCCTGGGGTATTTCCTCCCTGATCTGGACCAGGGCATCACTGAGTTCCTGAACAGACTGAGGTGCAACCTGGCGGTGTCAGATGGACCAAAACATAATGTCCCAGAAGGGTTCTATTGGATTTAGGTCAGGCGAGCGTGGGGGCCATTCAACGGTATAAATTCTTTCATCCTCCATGAACTGGCTTCATATTCTCGCCCCATGAGGCCAGGCATTGTCATGCACCAGGAGGAACCCAGGACACAGCACCAATCAGGGCCGGTCCGAGGCGGGTGCTTAGGGTGCAGTGCGCCCAGGCGCCGCAAGGTGGGGGGCGCACTATCCTCTCCCGGCTGCAAGTCTCTCACTGCAGCCTCGCCTTTCACTGAAAAAATACATTGGTTATAGCTGCTCCGCCTCTCTGCTGCCTCCTCAGCCAATGGGAACACAGTGGACACGCCCCCTTCCCCAGCGCGCCTTGTTTGATATCTCAGCAGGAGATGCCGACCTGGAGAAGAGAGGAGAGGAGAGGAGAGTGCACAGCCTGCAGCCTTTATAGAAGAAGGTGAGCTGGGGAAAATAAACTAAATGTATTCTTGTCAGTGCTTCCCCTGCTGAGGAGGGGGGAGGGCTGTGTTTTCTCTTCCTGTCTCTGAGTCTGTTGTTTTTTCTGTGTGAGTAGCAGTGCACTGCTTCTGGAGGGAGGATATGCTCTAACCTTCTCCAATCTCTACTGCACCTCCCTACTCCATACCTGACCACCTCCCTCTCTTCTGCATTACCACATGCAATGTCTGTGAACTGCTGGAGCACTACAAGTACCAGCATGCCAGGAAATGGAGGCAGCAGCAGTGTGTTCAATCAGGCAGGCTGATATTTAGATGGAAAGTGCTGGTGTGTGTGTGTGTATACTGTGTGTGTGTGTGTGTATGTGTGTGTGTGTATGTGTGTATACTGTGTATACTGTGTGTGTGTATACTGTGTGTGTGTATACTGTGTATAGTGTGTGTGTATGTATACTGTGTGTATGTTTACTGTGTGTGTATATACTGTGTGTGTATATACTGTGTGTGTGTATATACTGTATGTATACTGTGTGTATGTGTGTGTATATACTGTGTGTATACTGTGTGTATGTATACTGTGTGTGTATATACTGTGTGTGTATATACTGTGTGTGTGTGTATACTGTGTGTATACTGTGTGTGTGTGTGTGTATATATACTGTGTGTATACTGTGTGTGTGTGTGTGTGTATATACTGTGTGTATACTGTGTGTGTGTATATACTGTGTGTATACTGTGTGTGTGTGTGTGTGTATACTGTGTGTATGTGTATGTGTGTGTGTGTGTGTATACTGTGTATAGTGTGTGTGTATATACTGTGTGTATACTGTGTGTGTATATACTGTGTGTATACTGTGTGTGTGTGTGTGTATATACTGTGTGTATACTGTGTGTGTGTATATACTGTGTGTATACTGTGTGTGTGTGTGTGTGTGTATACTGTGTGTATGTGTATGTGTGTGTGTGTGTGTATACTGTGTATAGTGTGTGTGTATATACTGTGTGTATACTGTGTGTGTATATACTGTGTGTATACTGTGTGTGTGTGTGTGTGTGTGTGTGTGTGTATACTGTGTGTGTGTATATGCTGTGTGTATACTGTGTGTGTATATACTGTGTGTATACTGTGTGTGTGTATACTGTGTATAGTGTGTGTGTATATGTATACTGTGTGTGTATATACTGTGTGTGTGTATATACTGTGTGTGTGTATATACTGTGTGTATACTGTGTGTGTGTATACTGTGTATAGTGTGTGTGTGTATATGTATACTGTGTGTGTGTATATACTGTGTGTGTGTATATACTGTGTGTATACTGTGTGTGTATATACTGTGTGTATACTGTGTGTGTATATACTGTGTGTATACTGTGTGTGTATATACTGTGTGTGTGTATATGTATACTGTGTGTATGTATACTGTGTGTGTATATACTGTGTGTGTGTATACTGTGTGTATGTATGTGTATATACTGTGTGTATACTGTGTGTGTGTATGTATACTGTGTGTGTATTTATACTGTGTGTGTATATACTGTGTGTGTGTATACTGTGTGTATGTGTGTGTATGTATACTGTGTGTGTATATACTGTGTGTGTATATACTGTGTGTGTATATACTGTGTGTGTGTATGTGTGTGTGTGTGTGTGTGTGTATATACTGTGTGTATACTGTGTGTGTGTGTGTATACTGTGTGTGTATACTGTGTATATACAGTGTATATACTGTGTGTGTGTGTATACTGTGTGTGTATACGTGTATATACTGTGTGTGTGTGTATACTGTGTGTGTGTATACGTGTATATACTGTGTGTGTGTGTATACTGTGTGTGTGTATACGTGTATATACTGTGTGTTTGTGTACTGTGTGTGTATACACTGTGTGTGTTTGAGCTTTGGTTTGAGGTGCACACCCTAATGCCATAGGCTGCACACGCCTATGTTTGTAGTTGTGAGCTGAGGGAAGGGGCGACAGTGGGGGAGGAAGACAGGACAGAGGGAGATGCCAGGTGAGAGTTCCAGCTTTAAAAAGGCAAGCACATGACAATGACAGATGATCAGGTGAGGTGGGAGGTGTAAACATTGATCGGATGGATCGCTGAGTGTAGTATAGCAGCTGCCTCTCCTTACAATCTTCCTCTGTCTGTTACTGCAAGCAGGCTTGGGGCTGCTCAGAGAGTTCCAGTCCAGCCCCTTTTTCCCATGCGGAGCTGAGGAGGAAGAAGTCTCATGGCATGTGTGTGAGTGTGACTCGGCCATGCCATCCCATAGCCTGAGCCTGCTGAAGTTTTAGTGTATGCTGGCAGTTTGTGACACTGATTAGCAGAGCCTGGGAGGGAGGCAGACTTTACCAGGGGACAAATCTCAGTCCCACACTGACAGATGAATTAAAGTGCCTGCCTGTGTATGGGCTGATCACAGTGTGATCACTGGGTTTGATAAGTTACAGTCAGACCATGTAATGTACACTACACATACACTTCCATAACATGACGGTGATGTCACATTACCTTTATGGAAGTGTATGTGTAGTGTACATTACATGCTCTGACTGTAACTTAGACTGAAGTTTAATGCATAGTAAAACGTTTTAGGCTTATGGAAGTGTATGTGTACTAATAATGCGCATTGTACCGCACATTCACGAGCATATGGGGGGGCAGCAATTTTTATTTTGCCTAGGGGCCAAAAATCCTTGCACCAGCCCTGGAGAGGAGGAGCCATACAGAGGAAGCAATGGCTTTGCTCTCTACTGCAGCCGCCTACTTTCTCTGTACGGCTCCTCCTCTCACAGGCGGAGTGCATTTGATGTCACTCCGCCTGTGAGCCAGGACTATGGAGGCGCCGTTCTCACAGTGACATCCGCAGCCCCGCTGAGATGTCACACAAGAGCTTTACACCACAGAGCCCGGCACACCACAGAGGAGCCAGGAATCAGGACAGGCAGCCAAGAATCAGGACCAGCAGCCAGACCCCAGGACCAGCAGCCAAGAATCAGGACCAGAAGCCAGCCCCAAGGCCCCAGCAGCCAGACCCCAGGACCAGCAGCCGGAATACAGGACCAGCAGCCTAGCCCCAAAAACCAGGACCAGCAGCCAGGAATCAGGAGGACCAGCAGCCAGACCCCAGGACCAGCAGGCCAGCCCCAGCAGCCAGACCTTAGGACCAGCAGCAAAGCCCCAGAAGCCAGGCCCCAGGACCAGCAGCCAGCCCCAGTACCCATTATTTAAGATAAGTGAAGTCTTCTAGTCTTGGGCCTGGGCATCAAAGTGCTATTAATATAATATTGTTTATTTTTCTATTGTTCGGTGACACTCTAATGTAGTCTCTCATCGGGGATGGAGGGGACTCTTTCTATCAGAGACTCTCCAATAGTCACAGAGAGGGCTTCTGTAAGATAAACCCCCCTCCAGGTCCCATTAGACTCCGTTGTAGTCTCTAATGGGGCCTGGTGGGGGGTCTTTCTAACATAGACTTTAAAATGCACACAAAGATGACCTCTGTTCGAAAGACCCCCCTCCAGGTCCCATGATACAACCCCATTGTAGTCTCTAATGGGGCCTGGTGGAGGCTCTTTCTAACAGACTCTCTAACAGAGGCCCTCTCTGTGTTCCTTGGAGAGACCCCCTCCAGGTCCCATTAGGAAAGGGGAGGGGTTAGTAAGATGACCACGCCCACACAGGGGGCGCCATAAATATTTCTGCACCCAGGCGTCTGTTACCCTAGGATCGGCCCTGGCACCAATGTAGGGCCTGAAAATGGGTCCAAAGATTTCATCCCAATACCTAATGGCAGTCAGAGTGCCATTGTCTAGCCTGTAGAGCTCTGTGCATCCCTCCATGGATATGCCTCCCCAGACCATCACATATATATACACACACATACTGAGAGAGAACCTCTAGCCAGTACAGCGTGCATTCTGGAACATGCACCCGCATGCACCCACACAGATGTCAAATTGGGAACAAACTGTGTGTCCATGAAGCCGATGCATCCCAGATCACATCAGGGACTGCCTGCACAAGGTTGCATGGAACACCTGTGCACCCCATACAGGTAAACACGTACCTCAATGGGTGTACGCTTTAGTGCAACCTGTGCGAACAAGGCTAAAGTGACAGTCTAAGCTATTTTCTTCTTTTTACTTGTTAATTGCACCAAAAACCTTGCTGAGAAGTACTGCACTAGGCCTAGATAAATAATGAAATAGTGGGAAGGTGGTATGCTCCCTGTGTAGCACCACCCCCGCAGGAGCTGCTGATTATGTTATTGGGTCTACACCCTGCCTAACAACCCTATAGAACTGGCTCGATCCCTCCTCAGGCACAACTGACCAGAATAGGACTGGACCTTCAAATGGATACACAGATTGGACTACAATACTTCAATATGCAACAGTGACTTATTACCTTCTTCAATGGTAGTCTTTCTGGGTGACACAATGGAACAGCACACAGGATTGTAATTAACCAAAGCTTAATTTACTGTATATCAAATTAAGCAAGTGAGATACAATGAAATACGGTTATTTTAAAGGGTTACTTAAATCGGCTTTAAAAAGATAAAAGAAATATCCCACACTACTCCCTCATTGATGCTAGACACAGTACAAGATAGATAGGCCTATCTGAGTCCCTTCCCCAAAGTCCTCTTCTTTCTTCTTCTTGAATCTTCGCTAGCAAGATAACTGCGCAGATATATTTGTAATCCGCATTAGGAATGAAGATCAAGAGAGAGAAAAAGAGCAGTGAGCTGTTGGTTGTCACCACAGGGTATCTGTGTAGCTGAGCAATAACTTCTGTGAGAGAGATGGGCCTCTGGCGACTCCTTTACAGATATTATTGTTTGTCTATGAATCTCCTGAGAGAGTATGCTGATCTACCCCGGGGTTTATCACCTTCTGTTACACTATAGCTATCTGTGGATAACGTTACTTCTTTTGGTAGATAAAGTCAGGTTTGGGCAAGTGCCCTCTCACCAACAGGATTTTCCCTTAGAACTCTCCACGGCTGTCTTAGTCTCTGTTCTCTGTCCCCAGCCGCGCGAGGTGTTTGGGGTGGATGGCTCCGGTCTCTGCAAACAGCGATGGGACCTCTGGGAAGGGTCTCTTGCTTTGCATGGAACGTTTCAGCGTCATCACTTCAGGCCCAGAGGCTTCGGCCTAGCATGCAGCATCAGCCCACAGCGCTGGCTTCCTGCTTGTCTCACTGTGTCTCTCCCAACAGACTGAGCCTGGCTCCTCCCTTCCTTTATAAAGCTTCCCCCAGAAGGCTGTGCGGTGAAGCAGTGCATCCTGGTAGTCCAAGAGCACTATGGATGATGAAGTCTCTCAACTTCCTGAAAGGAAAATCACATCACAAGAAATTCCATAGTAGCTGCAGTGTGTCGTTTTGGCCACTAGATGGAGCCGAGTTCCTCTCAAATGTCAAACAATCATCTTTCAGGCATATTAAACACCGCTACACACTCCCCCCACTTAAGAAACTTTGGTCCCCAAAGAGCACAACAGCATGTACTCCAGTGCATATGTTGGCAGTACACAACAAAAACATTAACATATGCATAACAGGGAATTATCTTCCTTTTCATAAGCAGAATTCAAACTCAACAACTGCATATTACAACACAGGTTCGACATAGGAACCTCCCACCAATTGTCAGGGGAGGGAAGGTAATTCTGTTCACAGACCCCCGACACTTGGGTGGCTTGTACAGATGTGCCTGGGGGTGAGCTAGGGTTGTCCTCCACCAAATCTGCGGTGGAAGAACTAGGCTGATCAAGAGATCGTTTGGAAGTAAAGATAGCTTCTTCCGAGCATTCACCCAATTGGTCATAGGTCAGTCTTTTGGGTGGGTGAATGACTCTCCTGTCCCTCTGTTCTTTGGGAGGCACGATCTCAGAGGTACTAGGACCAGCCACTTCTGGGGATTCTTCAATGTCCTCCTCCTCATGTTCCAACACACAGGAATCTGATGTTTCAAGAGCGGTCAGTTCTTCTTCAGAGAAAGGTGCAACCTCCTCCTCAGGATCTTCATCATCAACTACTTCTTCTGGAAGCATGTGAAAAGGTATGAATTCGGGGGCTTCTGCCCGAAGGGTTCCTCTTTCAGCCAATTCGGATGAAGACAGGGAGGCAGGTGTGGGTTCTGGTAACTGAGATGACCACATCCAGTCAGGTACCTCCTCTTCATCTTCCAGATCTTCAGATGAAGAATTTCCCTCCCTCACATCTGGGAGTGTCGACTGAGATCTGGTGACTGGTCTGGATAGGCGGGAGGTCGAAGGGGTATCTGGCGAATCTACGACAGGAGGCATGCGAACTGCTTCAGAGAGAGGCAGTAGATGGTTCCTATGCCAAGTCTTCAATGGGCCCACACTTCCTTCAGGCCGAATTTGATACACAGGGAGGTTTGGTAGTTGCTTGCAGATAACATAAGGTTGGGATTTCCAGCGGTCTGCCAACTTGTGTTTTCCCGGGACACCCAAGTTCCTCAACAATACCCTGTCCCCGGGTTGCAAGTCTTGGATCCGAACTTTTAAGTCGAAATTCCTTTTATTCCTCAGTCCACGTTGATCAGATGTGGCCTGAGCTTTATCATAGGCCGATTTCAGACTCTTCCGCAGTCGGTCCACATATCCCTTGTGCGATGCTGAAGAGGTGTGATCGGGCGAGATGCCAAAGGCCAAATCCACTGGCAACCGAGCCTCTCGTCCAAACATTAGACGATAAGGGGAATATCCAGTAGCATCACTGACAGTACTGTTGTAGGCATGCACAATGGCAGCTACATGTTTGCCCCAATGCTGTTTCTTCTCTGAGCTCAAAGTCCCCAACATGTCCAAAAGAGTCCTGTTAAATCTTTCCGGCTGGGCATCCCCTTGTGGATGGTAGGGAGTAGTTCTAGTCTTTTGGATGCCTAACAGATCTAACAGTCTCTTGATCAGTCTGCTTTCAAAGTCTCTTCCCTGATCTGAATGGAGGCGTTGTGGTAACCCATAGTGTACAAAGAACTTTTCTACAAGAACTTTGGCTACCATTGAGGCCTTCTGATCCTTTGTTGGGAATGCTTGGGCGTATCTGGTAAAATGGTCTGTTATCACAAGGACATTCCCTTGGCCACTCAGATCAGGCTCTAGGCAAAGGAAATCAATGCACACCAGTTCCATGGGTCCCTGGCTTTGCAGATGGCCCATTGGGGCTGCTTGACGTGGCAGAGTCTTCCTTTGTATACATCGGACACAAGAATGACAGTATCCTTCAACTTCGGCCCTCATACAGGGCCAGTAGAACCTGTCTCTGACAAGCTGAAAAGTTCTTTCAGGTCCCAGATGGCCATGATTATCATGAAGAGCAGCCAGAACTCTCTCCCTGTATTTAGCTGGTAAGAACAGTTGCCACTCCAGATCTTCAGATGGGCCTCTTCGGTAGGCCACCCCTTCTCGGATCTGTAACCGGGTCCACTCTCTATGCAACAGGCGGGCCCCCTGAGGAGAATCGGTTAGAAGCAACTCAGGGCGCTGGATCTCCAAGGCTTCCAAAAGAAGTTTTCCCAGAGGGTCTTCCAGCTGCTCCTTCCTCAAGTCCCTTTTGGATAGCCGGGGTAAATCTTCCCTTTCAACCTGGGTCCCCCTGCAATAGTATTTGGGTACCCCGACAGCCGAAACCCCAATCTCTTCGGCTCTTGATCCTCCTCTGGATCGAAGTTCAGTTCCCTGATATAGGGCACGCACCCCTTCTGGAGCCAAATGGGTCCATTCTTCATCAGGTTCGTGTGGTGCATGCAACCTTCTGGATAGGGCATCTGCATCCCTGTTCCCGATTCCTGGCCGATACTTCAGGCTGAAGTTGAAGCTAGAGAGGGCAGCCAACCATCTGTGTCCTGTGGCATCCAGCTTGGCTGTAGTCAACAGATAGGTAAGGGGATTATTATCCGTCTTGACAATGAATTCAGCTCCGTACAGGTAATCTTTCAATTTGTCAACCACTGCCCACTTCAAGGCCAAGAATTCAAGTTTGTGGGTAGGATAATTCCTTTCAGCAGGTAGTAGACTCCTGCTCACGTAGGCGACAGGTCGCAAGTGACCCTCATGTTCCTGGTAGAGTACCCCACCCAGCCCATCTCGGCTGGCATCGACATGCAGTTCATATGGTTTCATGGGGTCTGCATAGGCCAACACAGGGGCAGTGGTTAGATTCTTTTTCAGCTGAATGAAAGCCCCTTCACATTCTGGGGTCCACTGATCCTGGATGGATTCCTTAGCCTTCCGGGGTCCCATGGTGGACTTCGTCGGCTTGACCAGTTCAGGAACGTCATCTTCCTCGTTCTTTAGTAGCTCATTGAGGGGTCGGGCAATCTTGGCGAACCCCTCCACAAACCTCCTGTAATAGGAGCAAAAGCCCAGGAACGACCGAAGTTCGGTCACATTTGTAGGTCTCGGCCAGGAGGAGACAGCATCCAGCTTGTCCGGGTCGGTGGCTACCCCTTCTGCAGACACGATGTGGCCCAGGTAATGGACCGAGGATTGATAGAACTGACACTTCTCAGGAGAAAGTTTCAGGCCTTCTTCGTGTAGCCTCTTCAGGACCTTTTCCAACCTCTCCTCGTGTTCTTCCAAAGTCCTGCCAAACACGATAACATCATCCAAGTATACCAGTACCTCTATCAAATTCATATCCCCAACAGTCCTTTCCATCAGCCTCTGGAAAGTAGCAGGGGCTCCTGACAACCCCTGCGGCATGCGATTGAACTCAAAGAACCCCACGGGGGTTATGAAGGCTGTCTTCTCCCGGTCTTCAGGGTGCATGGGGATCTGATAGTACCCACTCTTTAAGTCCATCACACTGAACCACTTCGCCCCTGACAGGCTCTGTAGGGCGTCTTCAATTCGAGGAGTGGTATACTGGTCTGGGATGGTTCTTCTGTTCAGTGTTCGGTAGTCGATACAAAGCCTCAAAGATCCGTTTTTCTTCCGGACTACCACTATCGGAGAAGCATATGGGCTCCTGGATTCTCGAATAACCCCAGTCTTCTTGAGTTCCGCCAGCTGCTGACGTAGATCTTCTAAGTCACCCAAGGGAACTCGCCGGACTCTTTCTCGGAAAGGTTTGTCCTCACTCAGGCGGATCTTATGAGTGGCACTCCTGGCGCAGCCCACGTCAAACTCATCCTTAGAAAATATTCCTCGCCATCGAGCAAGTTGTGCCTTGGCCCTCTTCACCCATTCCGGTGGGAGGGCAGCGCTTCCAGAGCAGAGCTCTTCTATGACAACTTCACCACTTCCCTCCTCTTTAAGATCAGATGGGACAACTGGGGTAGCCGGGTTAACTTGGCCCAACAGCAATCTGGCCGGTACCTTCACCGGTGTAGTAGAGGTGTTTCTGACACTCACTAAAACCCTTCCACGGTTTTTCTGTAACACCTTCAAAGGGATCACTTCAGGGATTACTTCTATCCCTCTCTCCTCTTCCTGTGGACCTGATTCAAAGATGATAAAAGGGCCAGGCTGTTTCCATGTGAGTTTAACTGAAGCTTTCAGACAAGCCACCTCTCCTGGCTGCAAGACCTTTTCTGTTCTGTCCAACTTCCAGAGTCTTCCAACTCCTTCTGCAGGAGTCTCTTGCTCCAATACTAGTCGTTGATAGGCCTGCCGTAGCATGGGGTGAATCCTTGGCGCTGGAGAATCCTGTCCCTGGACCAGTTGTGTCAGGAGGCGCCTTACTAGGTCAGTGTTGGTCCCTACAATGAGAGAGCTTTTGTTGGCCCCTGGCGGACGAGGACAGACCACCGCTAGGGTGTCAAAGGTTTCAGCTTCACCAGCCACTGATGGGTCAAAGGTCAACTTGATTGGCAGATACCCGTCATAGGGAAAACTTTGAGTCCCGATACCCCATATCTCCAGATCTTCCAACTTCTGCAGAGGTAGATGGGTAAGGTGTTTATCATAGAAGTCTCTATACAGAAGAGTCACTTGGGCCCCAGTGTCGAGGAGGGCTCTTGTGTAAATTCCTTCTACCTGGACGGAGACTACAGGGGAAGGCCCGACCAAGTTAGTTGGGAATTCTCTTGAAGTGGCCTTGTTGTCTGATTCAGTTCTCTGCACCCAAGCTCTTTTCTTCTTTCTTTTTTTTCTTGGATTCAGTCCCCGCTGGGCACGGTGTGCATTGATTTTCCTCCCCCCAGTAGCCTGGAGTATAGAACGAGGGGCGTTGTACCTAGATCTTACTCCCTGACTCAGTTTCCCTGAACCAGTGAGCCTCCTGGAGTCCCTTGAAACTGGCGGGCACCCGGTTGACTCCTTCACCGGGGGCCCTCTGAAGTTTTCCGCTAGCTTGCGAGGTTTTGAGACAACCTTTCCTGGGCTGGGACATACTCCTCTAACATGACCTACTCCCCCACAGTTGAAACAAGTTAACAATCTTGTAGGTCTCGGTTCCGGATCTGCTCTAAGGTTAGCAGGTTCATCTGGCTTCTCTGATATGTTCCCATTAGGTAGAGTGGATGCCTGACTAGTCAGGATAGACACCATTTCTATCAACTGGGACACCTGGGTCTTTAGGAGTTCAACTTGCGAATCACCTTCTTCTACACTTATCACTCTGACTCGAGCAGTTGAGTCAAACTGCAGACTCTTCTTTTTGTTGTCCAACATGACCTCTTCCTCTCTGACCATTCGAATCAGGTCAGGGTATTCTAGAATGCCACCGTCTTGACGAGTTCGCAACAGTATGGCAATGGGATCTAAAGGTTGAGCCCCTCTCAGCACCTGCCGTGCACGAGTCTCATCTACCTTCCGGGGGTCTATCCCTTTCTTTAACAGGATCTGGTGGATGATCTTATCCAGGCGTCTAATAAATTCGGACAACTTCTCTTCCTCTTCTTGGTAACAGTGGTCTAACTGGTAAAGAAGTTCAGCCACGTTCTCCGTCCGACCAAATACATCTTGTAGAATGTCTAGATAATCCTGTGCAGTACAGTTCTTTTTGCTTAGCTTGAGATTACGTACGGCCTCTAGTGCAGGTCCCCTTAAACTTTCTGTGATTCTCTGTTTCTTATGCTGTTCTGGTACCTCCCACTCTTCCAAAGCCTGAGTGGCGGTATCTAACCACTCTTCAAACCCATCTTCTGTTGAAGGCACAGGCTGTTTCCCAGAGAATGTCCTGAGCTTCCTATATCCAGTCATCAGATAGTTTGGGGAGTCCTTACTACATTTTGCTACGATTTCCCCGAGAACAGCACACAGTTCTGAGCTAAAGGTAGACAAAGGTGGTGACTCTGGACTTCCTTCTTGGACACCTTTTTCTTTGCTGGATCCCCCAGGAGTGGTGGATGAGGGACCTTCAGTAAGGACTTCTGGATGTATTAAAAAAAGTTCTGTTTGGTCAGTAGTCTTTACACTGGTTCCCTTAAAGTAATCGGGGACCCCCTTCCTCCACTCACACAATGCATACGTGTGTGGAACGGTGGTGTCTGTCTTTATGTCAGTCACCCAGAATTTCCTGTCTGTGGACAGTGCCCTTAAAACTGGGAGGAGTTTTTCCTCAGTCCAGACCTCTCCCTTGATTTCAACCACCAGGCCATTTTCCACTACGACATTCTCTTCCCTGCACCACTCGGCTGCAGCGGTAGGATCCATTTCTGCGTTGAGGGGGATTCTGTGGCTGAGAGGGTTGTGTTGCAGGACTGTAGAGATCCCGGACGAGCCCCCACGTGTAGCACCACCCCCGCAGGAGCTGCTGATTATGTTATTGGGTCTACACCCTGCCTAACAACCCTATAGAACTGGCTCGATCCCTCCTCAGGCACAACTGACCAGAATAGGACTGGACCTTCAAATGGATACACAGATTGGACTACAATACTTCAATATGCAACAGTGACTTATTACCTTCTTCAATGGTAGTCTTTCTGGGTGACACAATGGAACAGCACACAGGATTGTAATTAACCAAAGCTTAATTTACTGTATATCAAATTAAGCAAGTGAGATACAATGAAATACGGTTATTTTAAAGGGTTACTTAAATCGGCTTTAAAAAGATAAAAGAAATATCCCACACTACTCCCTCATTGATGCTAGACACAGTACAAGATAGATAGGCCTATCTGAGTCCCTTCCCCAAAGTCCTCTTCTTTCTTCTTCTTGAATCTTCGCTAGCAAGATAACTGCGCAGATATATTTGTAATCCGCATTAGGAATGAAGATCAAGAGAGAGAAAAAGAGCAGTGAGCTGTTGGTTGTCACCACAGGGTATCTGTGTAGCTGAGCAATAACTTCTGTGAGAGAGATGGGCCTCTGGCGACTCCTTTACAGATATTATTGTTTGTCTATGAATCTCCTGAGAGAGTATGCTGATCTACCCCGGGGTTTATCACCTTCTGTTACACTATAGCTATCTGTGGATAAAGTTACTTCTTTTGGTAGATAAAGTCAGGTTTGGGCAAGTGCCCTCTCACCAACAGGATTTTCCCTTAGAACTCTCCACGGCTGTCTTAGTCTCTGTTCTCTGTCCCCAGCCGCGCGAGGTGTTTGGGGTGGATGGCTCCGGTCTCTGCAAACAGCGATGGGACCTCTGGGAAGGGTCTCTTGCTTTGCATGGAACGTTTCAGCGTCGTCACTTCAGGCCCAGAGGCTTCGGCCTAGCATGCAGCATCAGCCCACAGCGCTGGCTTCCTGCTTGTCTCACTGTGTCTCTCCCAACAGACTGAGCCTGGCTCCTCCCTTCCTTTATAAAGCTTCCCCCAGAAGGCTGTGCGGTGAAGCAGTGCATCCTGGTAGTCCAAGAGCACTATGGATGATGAAGTCTCTCAACTTCCTGAAAGGAAAATCACATCACAAGAAATTCCATAGTAGCTGCAGTGTGTCGTTTTGGCCACTAGATGGAGCCGAGTTCCTCTCAAATGTCAAACAATCATCTTTCAGGCATATTAAACACCGCTACACCTGTATATAAAGGTTACATTTTCAATGCACTGTAGCGAACCTTTACGGTAAATGAAGTTAAGCTTACTGGATAAGATTAGAGTTTTACTGATAGAGTTAACTTAGGTTCACCTTTAACTTATTTTTCCTGTGTTCCAGCATCAAGGTTATAATAACTTCACACAGAAGAATAAAATAAAAAAATGCTGTCTATAGCACTTTCTAAAACTTGCAGGTTTTCATAAAAACATTTCTGCTGTTGTCAGCTTTTATTCTGTCCTTCATATATTTTGTGGGTTATAACACATTAGCAATGCAGAAACATGAGGGTATTATTGTTAGGATAAATTGTTGGACCATGTTTGCTGATGTATATACACACTCACGCACACTTATAAGCAGTGGTGGGATTCAAAAATTTTAGTAACCAGTTCCGACTTTCCCAGCAGAATGACCAGCGTGCCCCCTTTCAATGCACAGTGACCAGCGTTCCCCCCTTTCAATGCAGAGAGACCAGCGTGCCCCCTTTCAATGCACAGTGACCAGCGTGCCCCCTTTCAATGCACAGTGACCAGTGTACATGCCCCCTTTAATGCACAGTGACCAGCGCAGCGTGCCCCCCTTTCAATGCAGAGAGACCAGCGTGCCCCCCTTTCAATGCAGAGAGACCAGCGTGCCCCCTTTCAATGCACAGTGACCAGCGTGCCCCCCTTTCAATGCACAGTGACCAGCGTGCCCCCCTTTCAATGCACAGTGACCAGCGTGCCCCCCTTTCAATGCACAGTGACCAGCGCTGCGTGCCCCCCTTTCAATGCACAGTGACCAGCGCTGCGTGCCCCCCTTTCAATGCACAGTGACCAGCGTGCCCCCCTTTCAATGCAGAGAGACCAGCGTGCCCCCCTTTCAATGCACAGTGACCACAGCATTGCCCCCAATCATTGCAGAGCGCCAGCCACAACATTGCCCCCAATTGCAGAGCGCCAGCCACAACATTGCCCCCAATTGCAGAGCGCCAGCCACAACATTGCCCCCAATTGCAGAGCGCCAGCCACAGCATTGCCCCCAATTGCAGAGCGCCAGCCACAACATTGCCCCCAATTGCAGAGCGCTAGCCACAGCATTGCCCCCAATTGCAGAGCGCCAGCCACAGCATTGCCCCCAATTGCAGAGTGCCAGCCACAACATTGCCCCCAATTGCATAACGCCAGCCACAACATTGCCCCCAATTGCATAACGCCAGCCACAGCATTGCCCCCAATTGCATAATGCCAGCCACAGCATTGCCCCCAATTGCAGAGCGCCAGCCACAACATTGCCCCCAATTGCAGAGCGCCAGCCACAACATTGCCCCCAATTGCAGAGTGCCAGCCACAACATTGCCCCCAATTGCAGAGCGCCAGCCACAGCATTGCCCCCAATTGCAGAGTGCCAGCCACAACATTGCCCCCAATTGCATAACGCCAGCCACAACATTGCCCCCAATTGCAGAGCGCCAGCCACAGCATTGCCCCCAATTGCAGAGCGCCAGCCACAACATTGCCCCCAATTGCAGAGCGCCAGCCACAACATTGCCCCCAATTGCAGAGTGCCAGCGATCCCCCCCGCGAGACCCATGCACTTACCTCACGGAAGGTCTCGCAGTCGGCTCCCCGCGTCTCCGAGTCCTCCCGCGGAGCCTCCTTCTCGTCCAACGGCACGGTGTTTGCCTTTCGGCCAATCAGGAAGCGGGAGGACCCGCTCCCTGATTGGCCAGGAGGAGGATCATGTGACAATAGCGAATTCTCATTCGCTATTGTCACAGAATGGGCGGGCCGTGGCGCCACGTCTGCCCGAGCGCGGGACATTCAATTGTCCTGCGCGTCCTCAGACGCGCAGAGGGATTCAGCCGGTTCTGCGAACTTGCAGAAAGTTAGCAACCGGTTCTATGGAACCGGTGCGAACCGGCTGAATCCCACCACTGCTTATAAGAGAACACTGTCAGGTTTAGGTACTAGGGATTCATTTTGTAATGGCCAGAACTCTTTAAAACCAAATGATCTCAGGGAATAACATCATAAAGTAATATACTTTGTTGCACTAGCACTAAAATTGGCTCTAGAATGTATGCAAAAAAAAAAAAAAAGACCATGTAAACAATAAACATGCCCTTCCGCTGCTTGTAATAGCACTCAAGAGGCTAGTTAGCTGCTGTGGTTGCTATTACAGGCATCAACCTGGTACAACCACTTGAAGATTGATGACGTACCAGGCACGTGACTGGTCGGCAAGTGGATAGAACATACAGTATGTGTAGGGCGAAAGAGAGCACAAAAATGCGCAAAAATGTCATAGTGTGATGGGGTCTTAAAGTGTTTCTCCAGGCAATATGCCCTTACATGATCATTGACAATATAATCTGTTTGCATATCCTTCAATGCCTTATGTACAGTGGGTACGGAAAGTATTCAGACCCCCTTAAATTTTTCACTCTTTGTTATATTGCAGCCATTTTGCTAAAATAATTTAGGTTCATTCTTCTTCCTCATGAATGTACACATAGTACCCCATACTGACAGAAAACCACAGAATTGTTGACATTGTTGCACATTTATTAAAAAAGAAAAACTGAAATATCACATGGTCCTAGGTATTCAGACCCTTTGCTCAGTATTTAGTAGAAGCCCCCTTTTGATCTAATACAGCCAGGAGTCTTTTTGTGAAAGATGCAACAAGTCTTTCACACCTGGATTTGGGGATCCACTGCCATTCCTCCTTGCAGATCCTGTCCAGTTCTGTCAGGTTGGATGGTAAACGTTGGTGGACAGCCATTTTTAGGTCTCTCCAGAGATGCTCAATTGGGTTTAAGTCAGGGCTCTGGCTGGGCCATTCAAGAACAGTCACGGAGTTGTTGTGAAGCCACTCCTTCGTTATTTTAGCTGTGTGCTTAGGGTCATTGTCTTGTTGGAAGGTAAACCTTCGGCCCAGTCTGAGGTCCAGAGCACTCTGGAGAAGGTTTTTGTCCAGGATATCCCTGTACTTGGCCGCATTCATCTTTCCCTCGATTGCAACCAGTTTTCCTGTCCCTGCAGCTGAAAAACACCCCCACAGCATGATGCTGCCACCACCATGCTTCACTGTTGGGACTGTATTGGACAGGTGATGAGCAGTGCCTGGTTTTCTCCACACATACCGCTTAGAATTAAGGCCAAAAAGTTCTATTTTGGTCTCATCAGACCAGAGAATCTTATTTCTCACCATCTTGGAGTCCTTCAGGTGTTTTTTAGCAAACTCCATGCGGGCTTTCATGTGTCTTACACTGAGGAGAGGCTTCCGTCGGGCCACTCTGCCATAAAGCCCCGACTGGTGGAGGGCTGCAGTGATGGTTGACTTTCTACAACTTTCTCCCATCTCCTGACTGCATCTCTGGAGCTCAGCCACAGTGATCTTTGGGTTCTTCTTTACCTCTCTCACCAAGGCTCTTCTCCCCCGATAGCTCAGTTTGGCCGGACGGCCAGCTCTAGGAAGGGTTCTGGTCGTCCCAAACGTCTTCCATTTGAGGATTATGGAGGCCACTGTGCTCTTAGGAACCTTAAGTGCAGCAGAAATCTTTTTGTAACCTTGGCCAGATCTGTGCCTTGCCACAATTCTGTCTCTGAGCTCTTCAGGCAGTTCCTTTGACTTCATGATTCTCATTTGCTCTGACATGCATTGTGATCTGGAAGGTCTTATATAGACAGGTGTGTGGCTTTCCTAATCAAGTCCAATCAGTATAATCACACACAGCTGGACTCAAATGAAGGTGTAGAACCATCTCAAGGATGATCAGAAGAAATGGAAATCACCTGAGTTAAATATATGAGTGTCACAGCAAAGGGTCTGAATACTTAGGACCATGTGATATTTCAGTTTTTCTTTTTTAATAAATCTGCAACAATGTCAACAATTCTGTGTTTTTCTGTCAGTATGGGGTGCTATGTGTACATTCATGAGGAAGAAGAATGAACCTAAATGATTTTAGCAAATGACTGCAATATAACAAAGAGTGAAAAATTTAAGGGGGTCTGAATACTTTCCGTACCCACTGTATTTTGCACTATCCTGCTGTGATAATGAACATCAGTTGCTATTGAAATGGCTGATCTCCTTAATACTGTCAGGTCCCAGAAGCATCACTGCTCAGTGCATATGTAAAAAGTAGTGGAATTATTTTTCTCCACTGTCCATGCTCTTCAGTTATGTATTGATCTCCACCACCTCTCAGTCTGGACAGCCAGTTGCAATTCCTTCCTACCTTCACTTCTACTCCTGACATGCATAATAAGGGGATATGTCTGCTCACCATTAATCAGAAAAGGGACGCATGAATTAGTAATAGCTAACTTCACCGCTATTTAATACAAAACAAAACTTTCTCATAAAAAATCAGATGGTGATACAGAAATGTTATCCATTGGTGGTGTACTAGGTTTGTATATACTTTATGATGATAAGTAAAATGTATATCCTTGAGTGTTCAAATGGAATACATACAAGCATCGCATACTAGCTCATTATGTAATGCTTACCTTAGAATGAGCCCCCGCCGTGCCGCCCGCTTACCTGTATGACGGGCGACATGTTCAGTCGCCCGTCTTCTGGGATCGCGGCTTTCGGCCATCTGATTGGCCCGAGCCGCGGTGACGTCACTCCTGCGCACACGCGCGGGAGCCGACGGTCACGGCACTGAGCTCTGAAGGAATGGCACCAGCGGCTGTTTCTTCAGAGTGCATGCGCCAGTGATGTCACTGGCTGCATGTAAGGTAAATATCTCCTAAACGGTGCAAGTTTAGGAGATATTTACAGTACCTATAGGTAAGCCTTATCATAGGCTTACCTATAGGTACAAGTTGCAGAGGAGTGTTTACTTCCTCTTTAAGGACTTTAGTTTGTTAGCTCCTGAAAAGAAGGGACTGATGTGAATTTACAATATATGTAAAGCCCTGAGTAATTTGTTGGCACAATAAAAAATACCTATAATTATAATTATAATAAAAAAAGGCATTGTCTTCAACAAACATGTTTTACTGTAGGTTTATAAAATGGAGCAATTTTAATTTTACTGTTTTATAGTAAACAAAATAGTGTTATGTTGGTCATGAAAAAACTCCTGATGGAATCAGATGTGAACAAGCACTTGACACAAGGCTAAAGCATATGTTGCAGCACACATTAGCAAAAACTGAACAGCTGAAACTCTATCTAGCTCCTATTTGTATTCTGCAGCGTGTAACACAAAGGCTTCTCCCACATGGAGTACATAATCAACGGCACTTGGAAAACAAAGCAGTTCAGTTTTCTGAACAGGCAAATAGGCTGTTTACTTTCCAAGAGAATTTCCTTTACCTTATGTGCCGAAAATTAAATGGCAATAAATACCCAATCATAGTATTTTTGCTTGCTTTGGATGATGGATGTCAGAAGAGCATCACCTCATTCACTAAAGCCACACTTTGAGATACTGTAAATGCTTTAAAGCAGAGCTCCACCCAAAAGGGGAAGCTATGCTTGTTTGCACCCCCCCCCCAACCACTGACCCATTTGCACTTTTTTTAGGGGGAGCGGGTACCTGGTTTTGACATGTACCCTCTCCCAATTCCAGCTTAGATTCACAAGCATGTCCGACGCCTCCTTCTTACCCCCACAGCCTTCTGGGACACACACAGGTTCCAGTAGACTGTGGAGACCATTCACAAAGCGCAGCACCAGGGCTGTCTTTATTATTGATTAGACCCTTGGGCCTACCTAGGCAATTTCGCTCTCTACCCCAACATCCCAAAAAAGCAAATAAACACGCACATAGACTTATCTCAAAAATTTTTACTAATGTACCATAAAGAACTTGTCCACACTCACTGATTGGTTGCTAGAGGTTACTGCACATTCGTACCGCTCACCCATTGGTTGCTAGAGGTTACTGCACATCATTACTGCTAACTGATTGGTTGCTATAGATTACTAAAAAAAAAGCATAAAGTAAACTGCGGTCAGTGCTAATCAGTCATCAATAAATACAGCAGCACTCACAAATATACCCAATACTATGGTGTACATAAAAGATTTAAATAGAAAAGTGTTGCACTAAAATATCCCTTTTAAACAGAAAAGCCTTTCAATAATAAGTCCACCACCAAAAAAAACCAGTGTCAGTGAAATCCATTTAAATTAGTGTCAGTGAAAAATCCACTGCTAAATGAAACATCCACCGGGGCTTTCAATAACACGCTATATCACCATAAAGTGTTCTGGACACCATTCAGATGCGCTTACCAGATAATCAGACTCGCCAAAGCTAAGGTCAAACACGCTGGAAGGATTAATTACCACAGCCAATTTCAAATAGCTCCACTTCTTATTTGGGCTCCTGCTTTTATTTGAATGGGGACACTTTTGATCTATGCAGACTTCTTTTCATTGCCAACCAGTACACAGGGAAAAAGGCACACTGGTGTGAACCAGGGTTTAGGGTACATGAGGAGCAGAAAAAATGCCAGAAATTCTGGCAGAAAAAGTGGAAGAAAAAAAGCTTATAGGAGCTTATATTGCACTAGAGTTTAAGAGAGTTTATGGGCATTAGACTAGGTTCACACTGTAGCGGCTGGTTGCGGGTGCTGAAATTGCAGGGAAATCGATTTCCTGCAGCTGCCTTTTGAAAAAGGTGCAGGCACCTATTTTTGTGGAAAACACAGGCACAACAGCCCATTCAAACCCACTCAAGTGTAACCTAGCCCTAGGTTGTAGGGCAGTGTACAAGAAGTCAGTAGAATGTAGGGCAGTGTATAGAGGTCAGTAGTATGTAGGGCAGGGTACAGAGCAGACATGGGAGTAAGTCACACGTGTGCAAGTCACAAGCAAGTCTCAAGTCTTAACCTTCAAGTCTCCAGTCTCAAGCAAGTCCCAAGTTACTGTGGCGAAAAGCAAGCAAGTCAAGTCGAGTCCCTGCTAGAAGTCAAGCAAGTCAAGTCAAGTGATTTATTTTGGTCAAGTCACAAATCAAGTCAAAATACTGATCTACCCCAATTTTCACCTTTAAATCAGATAAAAGTCAGTGGTCAGGAAAGGTTTTGTTTTATTTTCAACATTAAAGCAGAGTTCCACCCTCAAAAGTGACTTTGGGCCATCCGCTTGCTCTGTGTTATCTGAAAAAGAAATGGATAATGACAATTTTTTTTCTTGTTTACGTACCTTGTTTTTGAAGAAAATATACTTTCCTTCCTTCCTCTTCCTCCCTCTGCGGACACGGCCGCAGCCGCCGCTTCCCATTTGCATTGACTCCTGGGAGCTGAACGTCATCGCTCCCAGGAGTCAATGCGCCTGCACTGGCCCTGCTCGTCAGTTCCGGTGCAGGGGCGTCATTCCCTGCTAAACAGCTTCTGGGAATGCCCAGAAGCTATGCAGGGATGACACGCCTGCCCCGGAACTGACGTGTGGGCCGGTGCAGGGCATTCTGGAATGAAGAGGACACAGAAGAGGACACCAAAGAGGAAGCGCTGGCTTCAGCTGCCCACACCTGAGATGGCAGTGCTGGACAAGAAATTTTCAAGGTAAGTATTACTTCTAAAAAAGTAAGTGCAACCTGGGACAGTTGAGAGGCTATCCATTGTGGAATGTACTAGCCCTGACTGTCCCGGGGGTATTTTTATCTCAAAAACTTTTTTGAGGGTGGAACTCCGCTTTAACAAAACTGCTTAGTGCTTTTTTCTTGGCATACTAAAGAAACACTTTGAATGCCCAAACAGCTCAAAATCCTTCGTCCGGTAATGTTTCAACACCACAGTCACTAAAAACATGTTAAGTATTTCCATTGTTAAACAGCCAGTGTCCTAAAAATCAGAACACACTGAGGTGTTTTAAGTGACTGTGGTGTCAGAAACATAACAGGCACATTAATTTTGCTTTAACACATCTTGAGAAAATGCAAATATTTGCTTAGTGCTTTTTTCTTGGCATACTAAAGAAACACTTTGAATGCCCAAACAGCTCAAAATCCTTCGTCCGGTAATGTTTCAACACCACAGTCACTAAAAACATGTTAAGTATTTCCATTGTTAAACAGCCAGTGTCCTAAAAATCAGAACACACTGAGGTGTTTTAAGTGACTGTGGTGTCAGAAACATAACAGGCACATTATTTTTGCTTTAACACATCTTGAGAAAATGCAAATATTTAATAACTTTAAAAAGTAAAGTCATTTAGAGTCTTATGCCTCAAGTCAAAGTCAAGTCTCAAGTCATGAATACCAAGTCAAAGTCAAGTCGAGTCTTTTATTAATTTTAGTCAAGCAAGTCTCAAGTCCTCAAACTGGTGACTTAAGTCTGACTTAAGTTAAGTCATGTGACTCAAGCCCTCCACCTCTGGTACAGAGGTTAGTAGTATGTAGGACCGTGTACAGAGGTCAGTAATAAGTAGGGCAGTGTACAGAGACCAGTAGTATGTAGGGCAGTGTACAGAGGTCAGTAGGATGTATTGCAACGTACAGAGGTCATTAGTATGTAGGGCAGTGTACAGAGGTCAGTAGGATGTATTGCAACGTACAGAGGTCATTAGTATGTAGGGCAGTGTACAGAGGTCAGTAGTATGTAGGGCAGTGTACAGAGGTCAGTAGTGTGTAGGGCAGTGTACAGAGGACATAAGTATGTAGGGCAGTGTACACAGGTCAGTAGTGTGTAGGGCAGTGTACAGAGGTCATAAGTAAGTAGGGCAGTGTACAGAGGTCCTTAGTATGTAGGGCAGTGTACAAAGGTCAGAAGAATGTAGGGTAGTGTACAGAGGTCAGTAGTAGGTAGAGCAATGCGCAGTGGTCAGTAGGACGTAGGGCAGTGTACAGAGGTCAATAGGATGTAGGGAAGTGTACAGAGGTAAGTAGGATGTAGGGCAGTGTACAGAGGTCAGTAGGATGTAGGGCAGTGTACAGAGGTCAGTATGATGTAGGGAAGTGTACAGAGGTCAGTAGGGTGTAGAGCAATATACACAGGATAGTAGGATGCATTGCAATGTACAGAGGTCAATAGTATGTAAGTCAGTGTACAGAGGTCAGTAGTATGTAGGGCAGTGTACAGAGGTCAGTAGCATGTAGGGCAGTGTACAGAGGTCAGTAGTATGAAGGGTAGTGTACAGGGATTTGTAGTAAATTGGGCAGTGTACAGAGGTCACAGGCCAGTAGTATGTAGGGCAGTGTACAGAGGTCAGTAGTACGTTGGGCAGTGTACAGAGGTCAATAGGATGTAGGGAAGTGTACAGAGGTAAGTAGGATTTAGGGCAGTGTACAGAGGTCAGTAGGATGTAGGGCAGTGTACAGAGGTCAGTATGATGTAGGGAAGTGTACAGAGGTCAGTAGGGTGTAGAGCAATATACACAGGATAGTAGGATGCATTGCAATGTACAGAGGTCAATAGTATGTAAGTCAGTGTACAGAGGTCAGTAGTATGTAGGGCAGTGTACAGAGGTCAGTAGCATGTAGGGCAGTGTACAGAGGTCAGTAGTATGTAGGGTAGTGTACAGGGATTTGTAGTAAATTGGGCAGTGTACAGAGGTCACAGGCCAGTAGTATGTAGGGCAGTGTACAGAGGTCAGTAGTACGTTGGGCAGTGTACAGAGGTCAGTAGTATGTAGGGCAGTGTACAGAGGTCAGCAGTATATAGAGCAGTGTATAGAGATCAGTAGGATGTAGAGTAGTGTACAGGGGTCAGTAGTATGCAGGGTAGCGTACAGCGCCATTGGCCCCGCTGCTGTCAATCAAACTCAGTTAGCCAATCAGGAGAGAAATTACATATTTACCGACCCCTTCCTTGTTCTCTATTGTGACACATCCCCTGCAGCAGCCGGCAGGAGAGGGGAGGGAGCACAGTGGGGGGGGGGGGGGGCAGCACATTGAGGACAGTGATTTCTCTATATGCTGCCCCTGCCGCCCCTCCTATTCAGGTGTACAGGGGGGCCGCACAGGCCCCCTGGAGCAAGGGGCCGGGATGCAATTGCAACCCCTGTAGTTATGCCCCTGGGTCCATATTTGCAGAGGAACAACAAGTCACACCCAAGTTGCACCCGTCCACAGTTGCATCAAAGACGCACTTCAAAGTCGCATGACTTTGGAGTTGTACAAGTGTGAATGGGGTTTACCTGTGGTCATGGATAGATGTGCCCCCAGAGGCAAACAGTCAGCACCCATTGGTGAACATCTATCCATAACCACAGGTTAGAGTTAGCCTGTTATTGATTTGTACAGACTACCTGTCTGCATGTGATAGCAAACACCTGACCTTACCCACTGCTGAAATACAATGATGGCTCTAATTGGCTGTGTGCGTGAGCCTTAAAACTGATACAATATACCAGGGTAACCTCTTTCTCAGCTGCCATTGTAGTGACAGGGTCTACCTGGCTCAGTTTGTCGTCCCATAAGATTTTCAGAATTAAGAGGTTTCTTGCCAAGAACCAGAAACAGAATAGACCAATCTCACAGTGGATCAGAATGAAAACTGGCAATAAGATCGGGTATACCTTTAAGTGAAGACACTGGAGAAGGATCAAGCTTGGCCTGTAGTAAGCTCTGTCCATGGAGGCTGGGCATCCTGTGAGTTACTTGCCAAGACCTAATCAACACCTTATACAGTTATTTTAAATAAATATATATATATATATATATATATATATATATACCAGGGTAAAAAAGTTTAGGCCAAGTTCAAACCTCACCGTCGATGTGGTGCAGTGCATTCAAAGCTCAGCAGTCCACAAATTGGATCTGCGCCGTTATTTAAAAGCACCCCAAACTGCAAAGTACATGCATTGCCTATCAGTGCACTGTGGTGTGGGCGGTGGGGCACACCTTTGGTGGCACAGTACATTGGTGTGTCATTGTTGTCACCATCGCTGTAGTAGAAAGGCGCAGTGCCGGCTGTTGCAGTAACCTACAAATGAATGTATGCATTCCCACAATGCCTTACAGATCATTACAGTCAAAATATGGCTTCCCAAAATACATTTTAATAATTATGTAATATATTTTTGTATAGAGGGCCCTCAGGGTTTCGCCTTTTGCCCCCTTAGAACTGGCTTTGCACGCACTAACAGATACTGGATTAGTATGAAAGACAGTAAAATATTATTTTCATAAGTAGACACCATATTTCTATAGCATAGGGTTTATCTTTTGGCTGATCTCCTATATCTGAACAACAGTGGCTACAGCTGCTCTCCATAGCCAGGCGGCACGGGTCCCTAGCATACAGCGTGTCGCGCATGCACATTCCCCTCCGAACCATAGAGGTCGCTGTAGAGAAGCCTCTATGGCCAACTCTATCGGTTTTTCTCATCTTCCGGCTTGGGAACGTCACATCCGGTTTGGTTTGTGTTGGTACGGCGGTGCATCTTTCCCTCGTTGCTCCTGTGGTGTTTGGCCGGGATGTCTCAGCGGGAATGGGGCGTAGTGGAGGTGAGCGGCAGGGCGTTGTGACTGGGTGTATGTGTGTGTCAGCACTGCTCTCCTATCATGTCCCTGTGTGTGGGGACGTGTGCAATGAATGAGGTGACATGTCCAGAGGGATGGAAGGGGTACCACATCCCACGTGTGTTGTGTGACTGAGGTAAACACAAATGATTCGCATAGTTGATGTTAATGAATTGTATTGACGTTTGAACGGAAGGTATCAAAACTGGAGCAACTGCATGGCAACCAGTGCGGTGACAGACATCGCATTGCTCTGAATATCACATGCAATGTCTGTGCAATACAAATTCAGCCATACAAACTGCATGGCTGAAATCACATTCCCATCAAAATGGTGCAGGGCCCTTTTTTAGCCACACTGCAATTGGGTTGCATGAGTGATCACACCTATGTGATCCGATTCTTGCACCATTTCACAGTTCGCACTGCAATCTACAAACCGATCGGGGGGATGGGGGTCATAAAACTTTACATTGACTCTTGCAGAGGTAGTCAAGCCTAAAGAATTAAAGTCGGCAATACTTCTCATTCAATGGTCTACCTGGTGCTAGGATACGGCTCTGTTAATTGGCTGACGGGGGATGAATTCAGTCATCATTGAACTCAGGATCAGCATAGCTCAGTGTACATTCTAAGCCGCGCAAGGGGGTCAAACTGGCGGCCCTCCAGCTGTTGCAGAACTACAAATCTCATCATGCCTCTGCCTGTGGGGTCATGCCTGTAACTGTCAGCCATGCAATGCTTCATGGGACTTGCAGTTTTTCAACAGCTGGAGGGTCACCAGTTTGACACCTGTGTAAGGGCTCTTTCACACGGTCCGCCTCCGTCGGTGGACTCCATGCTGCTCAGCGGGGGATCGATCTGTTGATCCCCGCTGAGCAGGCAGGTGACGGCTCCCTCTCCAACTGTGTGTCAGGTGTCAGAGCCCCGCTGCTCTCTATGGGGGAATCGGATGAGAGCGGACCGCCTGTCTGCTCTCATCCGATCCGATCCCCTGGATGGATGGAAAATAGGGTTTCCATCCGTCTGGATTTCATGGACAGGATTGAATGCGGATTGCAGCGGGTGTCAGTGGACATTTCTCCGCTGACATCCGCTGCCCCATAGGAATGCATCAAGGATCCGATAAGATCCGCCTAAAAAACTGACAGGCGCATTTGATCGGATCGTTCATGTGAAAGGGGCCTAAGGAAGACTTGTGAGCAGGCAGCTCAGTGTATTTTATTGCAGTGCATGTTTCTTCTGCTGTATTGCTGTTTTTTTAACCACTTGTTGACCACCCCGTAGCAGATTTACTGATACAGTGCGGCCGCAGTGTGCAGAATCACGTATATATACACGATTCTGCACTTCCGGGTAGGGGGCGCACCTCTTCTGCTGTGATTAGTCAGAGCAATAGCCGGCCAATGGATACCCGCTGGACGAAGCTCTGCATATGTAAACAATCTGTCCTGATGGGGGAAGTGATGGATTTTTTCCCTGACAAGCAGAGAAAGAAAATCTATCACTTCTCTTAGTAAGGTCCGGTTCACACTTATGCGATGCGGGAAGGCTGCGAATCCGCAGCCTGTTCCCGCATCGCACACGCACCCCCGGCAGTTCACACTGCCATATGCGATACGCTGGGGGTGTCAATGTAATCTTAACGACACCCCCAGTTTGATCGCATATCGCAGTGCAATCTTGCAGTTCGCACAGGATCGGATCGCACAAGTGTGAACCGCTGTGCGATCCGATCCTGATGCGGCTGCAAAAAAGGGTCCTGTGCGTGTTTGGTGCGGTGCGAATTTAGCCATACAAAGTGTATGGCTAAACTCGCACCGCACAGCCGATCGCATGTAATGAAGGAGCAGTGCGCTCCGACATTACATGCGAACCCCGCACTCGCATAAGTGTGAACCGGGGCTAAAAGCACCACACAGGGCACACATTTAACCCGTTGATCGGCTTAGATGTTTAACTCCCTCCTAGCCAGCATCATAAGTACAGTGACTGAATATTTTTAGCACTGATCACAGTATTCGTGTCACTGGTTCCCACAAAGTGTCAGAATGTCGGTTACAATATTGCAGGCCCGCTATAAGTTGCTGATAGCCGCCATTACTAGTATAAACGTTCCAGTATATATCCCCTAGTTTGTAGATGCTGTACCGCTTGCACACACCAATTAATATACGGTTATTGGGATTTTTTCTTTTTACAAAAAATATATAGCAGAATATATATTGGCCTAAATTTATGAAGAAATTTCGATTTTTTTAATATTTTTTTATTGCCTATTTTTTGTAGCCGAAAGTAAAAATTTATATGCATATTTTTTTCCAAATTTTCGTTTTGTTTATAGCACAAAAAATTAAAAATGCAGCGGTCATCAAATACCACCAGAAGAAAGCTCTGTGTGGGGAAAAATGACACATTTTGCTTGGGTACAGCATTGCGTGACTGTGCAATTGTCAGTTAAAGTAATGCAGTCCCTTATCGCAAAAAAATGGCCTGGTCATGAAGGGGGGTAAATCTTCCACAGAGCAAGTGGTTAATTAGAAACATAAAGCACAACTAAACCCTCATATCCTTTACAGTCAAGGAAGCTGCCATCTTAGCCTCTTTTGGATCTGATGTGATGCTTTGACACGTGATCCGTTATAGCACCAGACATCTGATGGCTTGATAGTTTGGTGAAGAGCAAAAACAAATGTGATAGCTTTAGTGATGGGTTTAGTTCTGCTTTAAAGCTGAATTTTATCCTAATAGTTTAATAAAAAAATAATGTTCTTTAACTAAAAAACATACATTCCTCAGTAATAATTATGCTATCAAAATGAGTGTGTGCTATAAATTGCCTCCAACATTGCTCCTGTTTCTTCTTGCTGGAGGCCACCATTTTGTTGAAGCCCAGAGCAGTCATTTCCCTATGGGAAAAACTCTCCTTCTCCTTGGTCTCAAAAACAATGCCACTTTCTTAAAATATGCACATTTCTAGCACTGATTGTATGTCATGGCTCAGAGGCAAAGACTGACAAGCTTTAGCGTTTGCCCACTGACAAAAAATTGCTCAGTCTATAATTTTATTGGTAGGTTTATTTTAACAGTGAGAGACAGAATAACAAAAATATCCAGAAAATTGCATTTAAAAAAAGTTATAAATTGATTTGCATTTTAATGAGTGAAAAAGTATTTGACCCCTTCGCAAAACATGACTTAGCACTCGGTGGGAAAACCCTTGTTGGCAATCACAGAGGTCAGACGTTTCTTGTAGTTGGCCACCAGGTTTGCACACCTCTCAGGAGGGATTTTGTCCCATTCCTCTTTGCAGATCCTCTCCCAAGTTATTAAGGTTTCGAGACTGACATTTGGTAACTTGAGCCTTATTTTCACATATATTTACTTATTCACCACATATTTTCTATGGGATCATGATCTGAAGACTGGCTAGGCCACTCCAGGTGCTTCTTATTGAGCCACTCCTTTGTTGCCCTGGCCGTGTGTTTTGGGTCATTGTCATGCTGGAATACCCATTGACGATTAATTTTCAATGCCCTGGCTAAGGGAAGGTTCTCACCCAAGATTTGATGGTACATGGCCCCGTCCATTGTCCTTTTGATGCTCTGAAGTTGTCCTGTCCCCTTAGAAAAACACTCCTAAGGAATAATGTTTCCACTATGTTTGACAGTGGGGATGGTGTTCTTGGGGGGAGGGGTCATAGGCAGCATTCCTCCTCCTTCAAACACGGATTCCTCACCGTTCTCATGAGCAATGAAACTCGATGACGTGAGTTTTTGCATGGAGCCCCAGACCAATGGAGATTGACATTTTATTTTGCATTTCTTCCGTTTGTGAAAAATCGCACCGGCCGTTGTCACTCTCGCACCAAGCTGCTTGGCGTTGGTCTTGTAGCCCATTCCAGCCTTGTGTAGGTCTACAATCTTGTCCCTGACATCCTTGAAAGGTTCTTTGGTCTTGGCCATGCTGGAGATATTGGAATCGGATTGGTTCTGTGGACAGGTGTCTTTTATACAGGTAACAAGCTGAGATTACGAGTAGTCCCTTTAAGAGAATGCTCCTAATCTCCGCTCGTTACCTGTATAGAAGATACCTGGGAGTCAGAAATCTTGCTCATTGATGGGGGATCAAATACTTATTTCACTCATTAAAACACAAATCATTTTATAACTTTTCTGAAATGCGTTTTTCTGCATATTTTTGTTGGTATTCTGTCTCGCTTTTAAAATAAATCTACAATTAAAATTATAGAATGATCATTTCTCTGTCAGTGGGCCACCGTACAAAATCAGCAGGGGATCAAATCCTTTTTTTCCCCTCACTGTATGCATCGCACACTAGCACTTTTTGACAGACTTGCCTTAAACGCAGGTCCCTCCAGCAAGACGTTTTCACAGCTGAAATGAAATCCTTCTTTACCCAGTCTTCCTTCAGAATTTGCAGGCTCTGACCACTTGAATGGCTGCGCTGCGATGACGTCACCCCTGCTGCACAGCTCTCTCAGTGGACGACATGCCATCCATTGAGAGTTCAGTGCTCATGTGCCGATGACATCACTGGCTGCTACACATTACTTTATCTCCTAAACGGTGCACGTTTAGGAGATATTTACTGTACCATAGAGCTGAACGATTCTGGGTAAAATGTGAATCACAATTTGTTTGCTTAGAATAAACATCACGATTCCCGGTGTAACATAATATTTCACATTATTCAAAAAATTGGGCTAGCTTTACTGTTTTGTTTTTTAAAATTCATAAAAGTGTATTTTTTCCCCAAAAATTGCCTCTGAAAGTCCGCTGCGCAAATACAGTGTTACATAAAATATTGTAACGATCGCCATTTTATCCTCTAGGGTCTCTGCTAAAAAATACATAAAAATGCATACAGTATCTCACAAAAGTCATATTTTTGTAAATATTTTATTATACCTTTTCATGTGACAACACTGAAGAAATGACACTTTGCTACAATGTAAAGTAGTGAGTGTACAGCTTGTATAACAGTGTAAATTTGCTGTTCCCTCAAAATAACTCAACACACAGCCATTAATGTCTAAATCGTAAAAAAAAGATATAATAAAATATTTACAAAAATGTCAGGGGTGTACTTTTGTGAGATACTATATAATGCTTGGGGGTTCTAAGTAATCTCTAGCATAAAATACTGATTTTGACTTGTAAGTAACAAGTGTCAGCAAAAGGCTTAGTGTTTAAGAGGTTAAACTGACCCCATTTACGGAAAGAAGTTCATTCTTTTGATCTAAAAGAACAAAATGATACATTGTAAAACATTGTGTTTATAGTACTCTCCCAGCCTTAGCAATGTTGATAAACCATTTCCAGGGCTCTTTTTTGACAGCTGTGAGCGAGCAGAGAACAGCTCTGCTCTGTATGAATTGAGGAAATGCCATTTTAAGATCGTCAGGGGGGATGAATCGAGATTGCAATTTTTTTAACGATTATTCGTGCAGCTCTTCTGTACCTACAGGTAAGCATTTTTATAGGCTTACCTGTAGATACAAGATAAATAGCCGAGTTTACTACCGCTTTAACTCAAAAAAGCACTTTCTTTTGCTCGCAACCTCTTCCAAATATCTTCATGATCCCATGACCCCACTGTATGTAACAATGTAGCCACTCTTTTGCTTGTTCTCAGAATGGGCTATAGACTTATGGGATTGTTAGTGCTCATAGAGCAGTTCACATGACTGCTAACTTGTAATGCTTGTTGCAAACAAACACAAGTGAAGAGGAAACATAGAGGTCTGGGAGCTGACAAAAGATGTCACAAGGAGGCAGAAATGCAGTAAAAAAACAATTTAAAAAATGTACAGGTCCAATCTTATAGCCCAGTTTGGGTGGCTTCTTCTACCCCCTTCCAGTGCAGTAATTATGGAGCATGCACAGATATCTCAAAGGGCTGTGCCCACCTATTGGGTCCTGACAGAGCCCTTTGACACATTTGCACATGTTCAGAATATTTCCCACCCATGAAAAAGGTGGCACATTTTGGACTTCTTACCCGTCTTTGTGCATGTGCAGGGGTAAGCCACGCATGTGCAGTTGTACAGGAGAAAGTGCCTGCGTGTGCAGATGTTCCTCAGGGTTCTCATTAACCTGACGCTCTGTAGCACATCTGCACATGCATAGAATCTGGGAGCGGGTGGGGGAGCAGAGATATTTGTTGCTTAGGTGAAAGGTGCTGCTTTGCAGTGCAATAAATCTTAAAATAAAATAAAGAAGCTTTGTATCCAGTTATAAAAAAGAAAGGGGGGAGGCAGGACAAGATGATATTAGGTTTGGGTGAAGGTCTTAATTAGTGGATGTGTATGGATTACTTTTTGGGGAATAAGAAAATCGTATTCTAATATGTTCTTAAGGGATAAGTTCACCTTTCAAAATAAAAGCACATTTTTTTGCACGTGAGAAAATGTGCATTTACTTTATTTTTAGGAGCATTGCACAAACTATCAGCAGATGACATGTGCAATCTCAGGCTCCTGCAGGCAGCCAGTGTATCTGTCTGCTCGTACCTCTTACGGACAGGCAAGAATCAATGAACTACCTTCAATGCGCATATAATTCTGCAAAAATGTGCTTCCATCATAAACCTAGACAGGTGTTTTGCATTGTAATAACACATGACGTGGTGTGCATTAGGCCTGCACGATATTGGGAAAAAAATATATTGCGATATTTTTTTTTCAATGATATATATTGCGATATTGAGGGACTCGTCAATCCAGCCTTTCTGACCATACAGGGTTAATGTATGTTACTGTAGGGAATGGGATTCAGTGCACACTGCAGCCTTGTACCATAGGGTTAATGTTACTGACACTGTAGGGATTGGGAAGGATGCTGGGAATGGAAATCATGAAGCATGCAGGCAGCCTTGTAAATTTTAATTGCAGATACAGGGCACTGGGCAGGTCTGGGTTAATATGGTAAAATCAATTACTCAGTGACAGTGTGGACTGTGGAATCGATCAGAATATTCAGTGACAGACAGTCTTTCTCATAGTGGTGGTGGTAGGAGGCTGGAGCGGTGGACTAGGAGCCAGGAAAGGATCACAGCACAGCCGCATACATTTACTCACTCGTGCACTGCAGCCCGCCCCACACGTTCAGTGAGTATCACTCTCCGCCCTAGTTTTCTCAATGGCACATTCAGAGAACCAATCACGCCGTGAGTAGCTGCACAGCGAACCAATCGGGTGTGCAGGCACGTGTGATTGGTTAGCTGTGCAGCTAATCACGGCGTGATTGGCTCCCTGAATGTGCCATTGAGAAAACTAGGGCGGAGAGTGATACTCACTGAACGTGTGGGACGGGCTGCAGTGCACGAGTGAGTCAGTTTATGCTCACCGCTGAAGTGTCCCGGCTTCTCCCTGCCTAACACGAAGTCTGTGAGTCCTCCTCCGAGTCCCTTCCCCCTGCCTATGCAAATATCGTGACCTCGGCGATATGAACATCGCCTACGACCTCAGAACAATAGTCGATATCATATCGACTATCGTTCAGCCCTAGTGTGCATAATTAAATTTCATAATGTAATGTCTGTTTCTGTCAATATATACAGTGGGTACGAAAAGTATTCAGACCCCCTTAAATTTTTCACTGTTATATTGCAGCCATTTGCTAAAATCATTTAAGTTCATTCTTCTTCCTCATGAATGTACACATAGCACCCCATACTGACAGAAAAACACAGAATTGTTGACATTGTTGCAGATTTATTAAAAAAGAAAAACTGAAATATCACATGGTCCTAAGTATTCAGACCCTTTGCTCAGTATTTAGTAGAAGCCCCCTTTTGATCTAATACAGCCAGGAGTCTTTTTGGGAAAGATGCGACAAGTCTTTCACACCTGGATTTGGGGATCCTCTGCCATTCCTCCTTGCAGATCCTCTCCAGTTCTGTCAGGTTGGATGGTAAACGTTGGTGGACAGCCATTTTTAGGTCTCTCCAGAGATGCTCAATTGGGTTTAAGTCAGGGCTCTGGCTGGGCCATTCAAGAACAGTCACAGAGTTGTTGTGAAGCCACTCCTTTGTTATTTTAGCTGTGTGCTTAGGGTCATTGTCTTGTTGGAAGGTAAACCTTAGGCCCAGTCTGAGGTCCAGAGCACTCTGGAGAAGGTTTTTGTCCAGGATATCCCTTTACTTGGCTGCATTCATCTTTCCCTCGATTGCAACCAGTCGCCCTGTCCCTGCAGCTGAAAAACACCCCCACAGCATGATGCTGCCACCACCATGCTTCACTGCTGGGACTGTATTGGACAGGTGATGAGCAGTGCCTGATTTTCTCCACACATACCGCTTAGAATTAAGGCCAAAAAGTTCTATTTTGGTCTCATCAGACCAGAGAATCTTATTTCTCACCATCTTGGAGTCCTTCAGGTGTTTTTTTTAGCAAACTCCATGCGGGCTTTCATGTGTCTTACACTGAGGAGAGGCTTCCGTCGGGCCACTCTGCCATAAAGCCCCGACTGGTGGAGGGCTGCAGTGATGGTTGACTTTCTACAACTTTCTCCCATCTCCTGACTGCATCTCTGGAGCTCAGCCACAGTGATCTTTGGGTTCTTTGGGTAGGCTATCCTCCCCACAACCACATGTTTCCACTCTGACTATAAAAACACTGTTGTCTTTTTTTTTTCCTGTGATTTCAAAAACCACAAAGATTTTGATGTTGGACATCATGTGGTCTATGGTGTAAATAAAAATTCCTTTCCCCCAATGGGATCCTAACTTTTGTGGTATTCACAAATAAAACAGTACTTCACCTTCACAACCTCAAATTCCTGTTCCCCCAACAGTTCACCCTCTTTGTACATTTCTGTCTGTGACTCCCCCCACTGGAAGAGCATTATTTCCACTATTTGTTTTTGCTAGAGGTCAGTGGCCAACCTCCTTACCCTATAATCTTCCCAAGGTTATCTTGGGAAAGGAACCGCAATAAACACCTGCACCTTCATGAATGGTGTCAAATTTGGGACACCATGGCACACTGAATGTGTAAAGGGTACACAGTACCACTTATCATTTACAAAAATGTAAAAAGTAAAAAAAAAAAAAGGATTGGAGGTTTTAGTGATTCCTTTAATATTAACCGTATATATGGTCAATGATATTGAATGTTGAGAGCACGTGGTCTGGTATGGTTCAGGAAGGAAGGGGGTGGGAGAACACGCTTGTCATTTTTACATTGGTCTAAAAGTTGGGGGAGCCTCCTTCTTTTTTTTTTTAATTCTTAAATTTTCATCTGGTGATCTGGCCAATAAGTTTGTTTTCTTAAAAGAACAAGCTGTCCTACAGATGTAGCAGTTAGAGGGTTGCCTTTCATTTGTATATGTCAGTGTTTCTGTAGTAGGTTGTATACATCACACAGATGCGCCACTTCTCAGGCCAGGGTGTCTCCTGGGCATTTTTTTTATTATAAACTTTTCATTTCAGGCATTACCAAAAATCGCTGCTCATCGCCAAATGGAATTTTCTAAAAAAATAGAAAACTCTGCTTTGCTACGTCTCCCAGGGTAGTGTCCATCCCTCATGCCATTCATTTCACAAACTCTTTTCTATTAACGTTAATGTTTTTTCAACATTTGACTTCATTGGGGTTTAGATACGGCACCTAAACTTTAGTCATTTCCGCTCAGCACATCTCTACCTCTGAAAGTGTGTGTGTGTTGAGGACTGGGTATGTCGGATCATAGCTGCATTGTACTTTTTTAATTGAAATCAAAGTTTAAAGCCTACGTTTAGCCGATATAAAAAACTGAAAAAGGGACATTCCTTACTACATAACCAACATGAATGATATTGGATTTCTAATTCAGGGATCTCAGTCATAGAAGTTGTAGTATTGTTTCCATGAATGGCAGATCTGGAAGTAAAGGGCAGGCATAGTAGAGCTGTCTTGATGAGTAGGGATGGGCTCTCTCTCATGTTCGGATCGTAGTCCCAAGCCACCTGATCAATCCTGAAACCCGGAAGCCATCAATGCACACCACCAAACATAGTCAGTAAGGCATTTCCTGGCCTGCAGCTGCACATGCTGCCTATGATTGGCGGCGTGCAGTGTGGGCTACCTGGTGGGATTGCTCAGGTGGGTTGGGACTACAATCCGAATGTCCTGAGTCCATTACTATTGATGAGAGCTCCTGACAACGCTTTAGCTATATTAACCCCTGCCACACCAGAAAAATATGGAGGTGGGAGGCTTAAACCAATGAAAATTTATCCTAAAAGAAGAGAGACTTCTTGTCCCTTGTACCGGTTTTTCGATTTCTATTTTAAGCTAAACTTAGGCTTGAACCCCCTCCCATGTTGCAGCACTTTGAGAGTCCTTTCTGTGGTTTTATTTTCTGCCATGTCACCTGTGATATATCCAACTTCTATCAATCTTCTGTTCCCTAGACTTACATTATTTTAGTCTACTGCATTACTGGCGGTTTGTCGTGATTTTATTCTGTACATGATCTGAAACTTCTTTGTGGATTGATCAATTAGTGAATGCTGCCCTAGGAAAGAAGATAAAGGTAGTTTGCTGTGTATTTGGTATGCATAGTAAGCCTTCAGATATTGCATAGTAATTCAGATCATGTTCCTATCTAACTGTCTGGAAGAGCTGAACACTTACAAATAGCTGGCTAGAAATCATACTGTTCTAATAAATGCATACTTTGTGAATGTAGGAACAGATCTATTTTTTTGCAGAATTTTTCTTCCAAATATATTATGTTCTGAGTGTGGATATAGTAAATTTTTTATAAGGAAAACAAATGCTAAAAATGCCAGTTGCCTGTAATTATGTTGAACCATTAGCTTTAAAGTGTATGTAAACCTTAAAGCTGGCCATGCACTTGCGGAGATTTACTAAACCTGGAGAGTGCAACTCTGAATAGAAACCAATCTGTTTCCTGGTTTCACTGTCAAAGCCTACATCTTCGCTCGATGTCTCTTCCAGGTTCGGCGGCTTTGGCACTGTGAGCGGCTGGAGCCGCGATGACGTCACTCCTGCGCATGTGCGTGGGAGTTCAGTTTTAGGCAAGGAGCTGTGAAGGTCCGCCGGACCTTCAGAGCGCATGTGCCGCTGGTGTCAGCGGCTGCATGCAGGGCAAATATCTCCTAAACAGTGCAGGTTTAGGAGATATTAATTTTACCTACAGGTAAGCCTTATTTTAGGCTTACCTGTAGGTAAAAGGTAAAAAGCGGAAAGGCGCTTTTCAGCTGTAAAAATGCTCTAACTCCGATAAAAGCTTAAAAACGCTGCTCTTCGGCCTTTATCAACGTTTTTGAGCCATAAGCTTTTGTAGGAATATAGTTTTGCTAAAAAGAAAAAGCTAAAAAACGCTACTGCAAAAAAGCTGAAAATCATCTACAGCTACTGCTTTCTACTGATGTTTTGAAAACGTCCGGTGTGCATGAGGTCTAAAAGTGAGCCGAAAGCTTCACCAATGTGCTCAAAAAGAGAACGCAAAAAAATGATTGGAGTTCACATTTATCTTTTATAGTTCTGACTATGTTTAATGAAGAGATTCTATCCAAAACCACTACATGGTCACCTTAGCACATAGGATATTTTGATTGTGCTTTCACGTTTCCTTTTTGGGTTGTTATGAAATAGGGTTAACTGTGCCCTGTTTTTCTTCCCATCGTGTTAAGGATGTTGTGTTTGAAACATAAAGCTTCTATTATTTTTCATGCTTTGTTTTATAGTTAGCTCAGTTCAATAAAAAAGATTTGTAGATGTAACAAGATTCATTTAAGATGATTAGTGATCACACGCGCAGCAAGTTTAAAGATAATACATAATCCGAGACTGAGAACATTGCATAACAGAATATTTATCATCCGATTTTAAATTTTACCTAATCCCAGTATTGTCTTCTTTGGAAAGCCTACAATCAGTTTGGTAAAATACATTTCTGAGTTCCAGCAGTATTTGTACAGCGGAGCTCCTATACTGTACGCATCATTATCCAGTATCAATATTATTTAAAGAAAGGCCTTTAGCCATGATTCTCCTATAATTTCTTGGGAAACATGATTTTATAGTTTCTGATAACAGATTTACATCTGCTAATTAGTTATATTTACCACACTTTGCTCTTTTCGCTGGCTGTAGATTCAGTGTACGCAGTGTTTATTTTTGTGCAGGGTATAAAATGGAGCATGTTTTTTTGCATCTTTCCTTCAGTCTGATAATGAGGGGGGTGATCAAAAAGTTCGAAGAATGACATAGAAACAATTTAACAAAACAAATGATATTCAAGCTGAAGTTTAGAGAGTAAGTCCCGGTTCACACTAGGGCGACCTGTGAGGCGACCTGGTCGCCTCACAGGTCGCCGCAGGTCGCCTCCCATAGGGAAGCTGCGGACCCGTTCTAATAGGAGCGACACAAGTCGCTCCGACCTAGAAAAAGGGTCCGGAGCTTCTTTGGGGCGACCAGGAGGCGGCCGCCATAGACTTCAATGTTATGAAGTCCGTGGCGGCCGCTCCGAGGTCACGGCGCGCTGCTCGCACCGCGACCTCGGAGGTCGCCACCCGAAGTCGGATCGCCCCTATGTGAACGGGGCCTAACTCCACTTCTGTTGAGTAAAAAAACAAAACACACCCCTCTGGGTGATCAATGTGCATTGTGGGGATTTTAAGAAACTTTGTTTCAGATTCCCACCTTTTTGTTCTGAAGCCATAGCTGTTAAATTTCAGTGTGAAGGAGTGCGTGTTCCTAGCAGATTGTATGAGTGCAGTCCTGCCTAGATAATGTCTACAAGGGATGATTTGCCTCCATGACTTAACCACTTGCAAACCGCCTAATTGTGAATATATACGTCATTAGTTTGACATTAAATACCAGGGTTATGACTGCAGCTAGATGCCATAACCCTGGTATCATTTTTTTCCCTGAGGCGGCTGGCTTTCAGATAAAGATTCGCCGCGGTATCCCTTTTTTTTTTTTTTTTTTTTTAGAAGCAGCGGGAGAGATGACCCCTTCCTGCCAGCTGCCGGGCTCATGTTACTGATCGCTGAGCCTGGGAACCATCTGGCGTTAGCAGGGTTTTCCCAAAAGATAAGCAAAGGCAAAATGGGCATCACTCATCTCTGTGCCCTTGGGGGGGATCGGTATGTCTTTTTTTTTTTTTTTGCTTTTAAGAGTAGAGGAGAGATTTGGGCTCTTTTAGACCCCAGATCTCTCCATAAAGAAGACCTGTAATGCTGTATTATTATCGCAAGGGATGTTTACATTTATTGCGATGGCAATTAAAGTGATCAAAAACATTTTTTTTAAAGGGATAGTGTAAATATGAAAAAAATAAATAAGAAAAACCCTCCATTTTATAAAGTGCCCCCATCCCCGCCTGCTCAGTAGTAATCGCATATGTAGTTTATGCCCACATATGTAAAGGGTGTTTTCACCACACATAAAGTATCGCCGCGAATGTCTGAGCGAGAGCAATAATTCTAGCACTAAATAGACCTCCCTGTAACTCTAAATTGGTAACCTGTAGAAATTTTTAATGCATCGCCTATGAAGATTAAGTACCGTGGTTTTCGTGCCTGTTGGGTATCTCTGCACTCAGTGTAACATCTTTCATATTATACAAAAAAATTGGGTATATATTATTTTTTACATATATCACATTTAACCTGTATTCAGTTATATAAAAAAGTCAAAATAACTAGCACAGTTCGCTGGTACCAATTTAACTAGAATGTAATTACAAGTGCATCGCTTCCACATAGAGGTACAGAAAAGTCCTTTACAATATATCCTAAAAGTTCAGAGTGAAAAATCCAATGGGTACAATTCCACAGAAAGGGTGCTCAAGATTTCCTTCACCAGTAGTAAAGCACTCACTGACCTTTACCCTTGGTGATGAACCACTCTTCATAAAGCGGTCAAAATCGCTCAACTAATTTAGACTCCGGACCACCATCACAGGAACGCCTGATGTCTGCAATCTTCATGACATAGGACACTCCACCAAGAGAGGCCATCCAATCATGCAGGGTTTAGGAATAGGCAAAAAACACTTCGTTTTGCAGTAGTAATGGTACCAACACTTATTAAAATCCACCAAAATACTCACAAGCAATATAAGTAAAAAATGCATGTCACTCCATAATGGAATGGGAATGACCCAAGTGCCACCCCACACGTTTCGTCATGAAAAGACGTTATTTTTAGTACGTACATCGCGCTATATATATACATATAATATAAATAATGAGAGCCTGATATGGGCATACTCCATAGACACTGCGCTCCAGAAGCACGAAGCAACCGAACAACCAGGAACCAGAAGTGATGCCGGGACCGGCATTATAAACATCCTGTGGCAAAGCTAAGAGCTGAAAACTACAGTGGTAGATATTGCAAAACCGGCTTTTAATGTGTACAGCTACCTGAAGAACCATATACAGAAAACAGCCGGCTGGAAACATAAAAATAGGAACTAAAAAAATATTTTAATATTTAAAATCTATTAAAAAACAAAGCCATTAGTAACCATTACTAGAGGACAATATAAAATTTGATCGTCAACGCCAATATCCCAACAAACAAAAAAGGTTAGCACTATCTTGTGTTTGAAAAAATTAATTGCAATATCAAAAACAATGGTCATAAATTCATCACATTTACTGAACTAATTAAAACCGTATCATACAATTATTACTTATAGAAAGCTGGTTTCAAATGCATATATTTACAAACCTACAACAAATTCTACAACCGGTTTGTGAAACAAGGGAAAATTTTAACTGCTAAGAAAGCATTTACATCCCACTCTGAGTTCAACTTTAAAGTATACAGTATACGTGAACCTGTGTTTTCACAGTATTGCACATTGTAGTGCAGTCATACAATATTAATACTCTGTAGGTTTTGTAATGTAAAAAATCTTACATTTTTTTTTTTTTTTTTTATTGCTATTATCAAAGATCCAGTCTCTGCAGGCCGAGGCAGTGGGAGAGAAAGAAGCTGCTTGAAATCGCCATTGACATCCCTGAAGCAGGAAGTCCTGTTTCTTGAGTGTCATGGCAAAGACTGTAAATACTTATGTACATGTGATTGATTTTTTTTATTCTGAATAAATTTGCAAAGATTTCAAACAAACTTCTTTTATGTTGTCATTATGGGGTATTGTTTGTAGAATTTTGAGGAAAATCCATTTTGGAATAAGGCTGTAACACAGGGGTGTCCAAACTTTTTTCAAAGAGGGCCAGATTTGATGAATTGAACATGCGTGAGGGCTGGCCATTTTGTGCGGTGACCCATTGCAGGGGATTGTGAGGAGTGCCTGCTTTTTGTATGGTTGTTCTGACAACTTTTCAATGTTCTATTTACTACATTGGCATCAGTCGTGACTATTATTGCTGCCATCAGTAATCATCGGTGGGTTCATATAGCGCTTATATGTGGTTAACCCTTATGTGACTGATACTTTTGAATATCCCTCCTGATGTGTTTTGTTTTTAGTGCTCCCTAATCAGGCTAAGTCAGAGGCTATATTGAGCAATGGATATAAAGCTAGAGGGGGTGGGTGTTAACAATAGTGTATTCACAAGTAACAGGAAAAAACAGAATTGGATACAGCGGGCAGAGATGGACCATCTTTTTGAGTATGTCATTCAAAACAGTAGCATATATAAGAGGATGTATAAAGTTAATGGTAAAAGAACTAATATGGCATACGTGCAGTCCCGCGGTGTTGAAGGATCCAGAGATCCCAGGGGTCCTGTTGAGCGTTCGGGGATTCACAGGGGCCACAACAGTAGATTTTTCCAAATTACCTGTGGGTCCCGTGGGCCGGACTTTGGACATGCCTGCTGTTGCATAACAAAATGTGGAAAAAGTGAAGCGCTGTGAATACTTTCCGGATGCACTGTATAGATCCATTTAAAGTAATGTTTCATATGGCACTTTTCCACTGCAAGTACCGGCTAGTACCGGCTCGGCTCTACTCGGCCCTGCTTGGCCTGGTTTGCTTTTCCACTGCTGGTACCGCATGGTATAGGGTCAGAACGGTTCGGTATGGTACGGTATAGGTTTGCTTTTCCACTAAAGCAGTACTAAAGTTAAGTGGGTGGGATAACAACGGGGTGGGTGGGATTCTCTGACCAATCAGTGGCTAGTAGTGACTGCATGCAAAGGATTGTGGGATATGGTACCAGTTTGGTACCTGTTGGAACCACAATCGAGTAGGTACTGTTTTTTCAGAGCCGTACCGTACTGTACCGTTCAGTTCCATGCAGTGGAAAAGCAAACCTATACCGTACCGTACCGAACCGTTCCGACCCTATACCATGCGGTACCAGCAGTGGAAAAGCACAAAAGGGTGCCGAACCGGTACGGTTCCATGCAGTGGAAAAGCGCCTTTATTGATCCCACCTCTACTTGTAACAGCAGATAACAAAAATATTATGAGAAAATATCTTTTCTTGCAAAACCTCCAGCTGATGTTTGAACAAGTAAAGGACATGATTTTTTTGGAACAAGCATTTTGGTGGAAGGATTCCGTCAAACTCCCTCATGCAACGTTGTTAAAGTGGCTGTAAATGCACAAGATTTTTTACATTCATGGCATTCAGGCATTGATGGCAAGTGCCAATTGTGGGATGAGGATGGCACGATTGGCTCCCGCTGCTGTCAATCAAAGTAAGTCACCCAGTAAGGAGAGAGAGGGGGTGGGCTGGGTCGCGGCCCCGTGTCTGAATGGACTCAGGGAGCTGTGACTTGGCTCAGGTGCCCCCATAGCAAGCTGCTTGCTTTGGCGGCACCCAACAGGAGTGAGGGACCAGGAGCACAGAAGAGGGACCCGAGAAGAGGAGGATCCGGGCCACTCTGTGCAAAACTAACTTAACTAAGCAGGTAAGTATAACATGTTTGTTTGTTTTTGTTTAAAAAAAACGAGGCTTTTACAATCATATTAAGTGTAAAATGTAATAACATTTGTATCCCTGAGCTTCAGTTTTTGCATTTTGGATGGTAAAGAGCTGCGAGGGTAACTGTATTTTAGCATGGGAAAAGTAAGAAGAGCAGGACTTGAATGAAAAGGCTGAGTTCAGTAGAGAAGAGAATGACAGTAGGAGTGGAAGATTGCTGCAGGCAATAGAGAACATCATAACCTCATTTACTGCAGACCTTGGAAGAAGCAAACATTTGTTTTATTTGGTTATGCACACTGCTACAGTTTCAAATATTTCTTTACTGCTGTAAATAAAAATTTACAGCCTAAATATAATTTGCATGAAATGCAGATTGCATCAGTTATTAAAAGTGTAACTAAGATCCTACTTTAGGGGCCATGGGAATGCTGTAGTCATAATTATTTCCTTGTAAAGCTCAAGAACATTTGAACTGTGCAGTATGTGGATTTCCTCACCATCCTGCTAATAATGTGCAGAATCTCATCTCCTTCTCTGCTGGCATTCTTACTTACCAGCACGCTACCTGAATACATACAAAGTAGTATTTACCATCATGCCTGTAGCATTTTTTTCTAACTGGATGGTTCTGCTTTGCTTCAGGAAAGCTATCATTCCTATTTCATGAGCTTCAACTCCTTTAAAGCCTTTTCCTACATCCCCTGGCTCTACACCCATCCACACCAAACCACTCACGACCAGCAGATGGACACTTGCATAGTCATGTACAGATGTAAACTTGCCTATAAACATAATAGGATTTTGGATATGTAGGTATGATCTAACCTCCTGGTAGGCAGCCTTGGAATACTCTAGAGCCCTGGTGCCAAACACGCAGCCCGCTGGCCCTCTACGCACAGCCCGTGGACTACCGGGCACAATTCAGATTGCAGAGTGGCAGCAGGGTGCCTGATGCTGGAATGCTCCCTGTGTTTCAGCGCCACCACTGAAAGAGAGACTACTGTGGGGGGGGAAGAGTTATCTCTATCCACAGTACAAGTGAAATCCTGGCCTGGCCGTGTGGGAACATATGATGGGTAAGTGATCACCAATGGTGCGGGGGTTAACGTATTCACTGCCATGAACAAAATACATAGTTTGGGGGGGGGGGGGGTGTTCACTGCCATTACAACCAATACTGGGAGGAGGGGGATGTTAACACTTTTAGTGCCATGACCATCCATACAGTGGGATGGAAAGGTTAACGACTTAAGGACCACCCCACGTACATTTACTGTGTCAGGGCAGCCCTGCCGGTGTCATTTATACAGTACCATTGCATATTTTTAATACTGATCGCTGTATTGGTTTCACTGGTCCCCAAAAAGTGCCGCTTAGTGTCAGATTTGTCCGTTGCAATGTTGCAGTCTCGCTAAAATTTGCGGATTGACGCCATTACTAATAAAAAAAAATAAATAAAAGTCCATAAATGTTTCTCATAGTTTGTAAACACTATAACTTTTGTGAAAACCAAAATGCTTTTTGGGATTTTTTTTTTTTTTTTTAACCAAAAATATGTAGCAGAATACAAATTGGCCTAAACTGATAAAGAAATTCGGTTTTTTAATTTTTTTTTATTGAATATGTTTTATTGCAGAAAGTAAAAAATAATAAATAAAATTGTCAGTCTTTTTTTTTGTTTATAGTGCAAAAAAATAAAAACTGCAGAGGTGATCAAATACCACCAAAAAGCTATATTTGTAGTTAAAAAGGACATCAATTTTATTTGGGTACAACATCGCAGGACCGCGCAATTGTCAGTTAAAGCATTGCAGTGCAGTATTGAAAAAAAATGGCCTGTTATTAAGGGGTTAAAACCTTCCAGAGCTGAAATGGTTAACCTGCCATGGAAGTTGGGGGGTATGTGGGGGTAAGGGGTTGACTTTCACTGCCACTGACCACCAGTAAAGGGTGGGTGAGGTTACATTTCACTGCCACTGACCACCAGTGCAGAGGAGGGGTGGGTGGTTAACTTTCACTGTCAATAATCACGAATGTGTGTTAATGGTAATAGTACTGACACCAATGTTGGGGGTATTGCGGCCACTGACACCAATGTTGGGGGTATTGCGGCCACTGACACCAATGTTGGGGGTATTGGGGCCACTGACACCAATGTTGGGGGTATTGCGGCCACTGACACCAATGCTGGGGGTATTGCGGCCACTGACACCAATGTTGGGGGTATTGCGGCCACTGACACCAATGCTGGTGGTTATTGTACCCTCCCTTTTCAGTGTGCATTGTGATATACTGCAAAAAATGCAACAGGACCAACATTTTTGGGCATCGAGATGCAAAATTGTGCTACTGCTGTGCGACACTTTATAATTTTCGAGTTCACCACCACGGCTGTAGAGGGCTTCAAAAACGTTCAAAGTGGCCCTGCTGCTGAGCAGTTTGTCAAAGGTGAGATGAGTGTGGAATAAGGCAGTGTGCAGGCAGAGTCAGCTGACATCGCTTATCTTGGGGGTGAACAGTATTTATTGTGATGAGGATTTTCTAATATGCCCAATTTATTCTAATCCTTTCCCAAGCCCTCAGGAAGGGTCATCTTCCAGCCACTATAGACATGAATTCCAACATGCTGCTTTAGGTTGACTGTTTTTGGTTTAGTCTGTCAAATAATCTGCTTGCCTTTACTTGTCCACCCTGTGCTTGCTTAGGTCCCTCCTTGGGTTCTACTAAGGGGTAGAGCTCATCCCTATTGGTCAGTAGTCCTACATGATCCAGAAGAGGGCCAGAGGATGATTGAAGCAGTATTAAACACAAAACCAAAAATGTAATATATTGCAGCTTACCAATCATTAGATGTGGTAGCTGCATTAGTTTTATTTTCTAGGCTTTTTTTCCTTCTGTTTTCACCTGGTTATTCTGGTGATACTGTATATTTCAAAGCAAATGTTAAATATTTTTTGCAATAGCATAGTGAAGGCTAAGTTTACATTGGCTGAGAATAACTTTCACTTTGTTCACACTGTAAGGATATCTGGAGGAGGTTCTGCCAATCACAGGATTTCCCGCCCCTCCATCCTGTGTCTATAGTGTGTATGTGCTGGGACTAACAGGGAAGTGGAAGCCTCAATCTTATATCTCGCTCCCATAGGGTTTAGAAATATGAAGACATGGAGGAGGAAGGATGCTACCGTAGTGTCATTTATCACTGTGTATGTGCCCACATGTGTGACTCTATAGTCAAATGGGCTGCACAGATAAGAAAAAATAGGAAATGAACAGCTTAAAAGGGAACAGAAATTGGAGCATGCACAGTTGATGTCAACAGATTGTTTACACATTCTCAGGCTGCAGTGGGGACACAGACAAGGAGGGAGGGATGGTAAACAGTAGGCTCAACCAAGATTTTTGAAGGCTACAAAAAAATGCTTTAGTGAATGAGTGAGTGTGAATACGATGTAATTGTAATATAGCATGTATTGACAGTTTTTGATGATTTGTGTTTCACGACACTTGAATGTGCTAATTTTGTTCTCAGGATGTGCAGAAACACTCGGTCCACACTCTAGTTTTCCGATCTCTGAAGAGGACTCATGACATGTTTGTGGCTGACAATGCTAAAGCTATCCCTATAGATGAAGAAGGGTAAGTTTTGTAGCTGCGTTTAGTTTTTTTCATAAATTATCTCCTTTTATTGTTTTTAGTAAGTTAATATCTGGTCAGCCTGAGCAGACAATGCATTGCAGCTGTAATAGTAATGGAAGCCGAGGTAATGACGGCAGTGGTAATTAACGTCTGATAGTTTGAAGACTCCTTTAAACAACATTTGGCGAATTCAGTTACCTACACTTTGCTGGCATGGTTTATAGTTCTCTCCTTTTTATGTGCAACCAGTAATGTGCAGTAAGCAGGATATTATTTATGCCTGCTGTGGAGGTTTCCGAGCAGGAAGTGGATGCTGATCATTTTGGTTAGACTCAGTGAATTAAATCAGACTTCAGTCCACTGGATGCTTGCTTTGTGGCAGTAGATATAATGGATAGGGTACAATACACGTGCAGCTAGCTGTCATCAAATTAGGCAATTGACAATACATTTGTAATTATAATGGTTTCAAATAAGCTTTAACTAAAGACCCGTACACACAATAAGAAAATCGAAAGTAAATTTCGTCCGACGAACGATCTGCCGATTTTTGGAGTTAGTATAGTGCTTTCGTCAGCCGATTACGAATTTTCGGATGACAAAACCTGGATTTGCAGGCTATAAAATTTTTATCATATGTGAACACAATGTCCAATTTTCGTTTAATTAGTACAGTTTTCATCCGAAAAAAAATGATAAAGGCAAGACTACCCATGCTCGGAAACGATAGAATACTTACAAAACAATTCAACACGTGACATCACTTCTCTGAAGTTGAATTCTGTTGTATGATTTTCATATGAAAGTAACCTCTTCACTTTCCATATGAGCTTGTAACAAAAAAACGGGTGAAAATTCATCCAATGATCTGATCGTGTGTACGAGGCTTTGGGCTAACAATCTGCAATTCTCACTTCTAACAGCTATTTTTATGTATAGTGTCACATTACACCTGAAATTCACTACTATTAAAGCTACACAACTAGAGGCAGACTGAAAATGAAACACTAGACAAACTGCTACATACATAATTGAAATTCATTTGTTTTAGGGCTTTACCTGCCAAAGAATCTTTCATTATTCTTGACACTCGCACACCATTGCAAGTTGTTAAGATCTCTCTGGTACTTCCTAGTTTAGCATTACCATTTCCTAGATCTGTTTTTACAGTTTCTAGGTCAGCTCCCTGCTAAGTAGACAAAGGTAAGCTTGCTGATTTTCTGTCCATTGAGGAAGTTAGAGATGGAGAAATGGACACATACAGCTCAATTGTTGTACAAGAAGAATGAATTGCTTGATTGGAGATTTTGGGGTTGATTAACTAAAACTGGAGAGTACAAAATCTGGTGCAGCGGTGTGTAGAAACCAATTAAGTTCCTGTTTTTTTTTTTTTTTGCCAAACCTAAACGATAAGTTCACCTTTTGGAACATGTTACATTTTCCACTTGTATTTAGGGTGGAACATGTAACATGTTCCAGCAGCTGCAGCCTCTCCCCCCTTCCCCATTGACAGCTAACGGGCATTTTCCCTGGTGCCTGCTGTCACCATTTGAAAATAATGTGGCTGTGTGGGGCTCTGCCTGCCCAGACACGTCATTTATTCACAGTGCTCTGAATGGGAACTACAAGTACCGAGACAGCCTGTGCAACTGTCAGCTTGTAGTTTTTAATGAACTGCCATGGTGCTGTTGAATGCTTTGGTAGCTCTCTTTTGGTCAGTGTGTCTGCCTGCCCATATGAGGTACGAGCAGGCAGATACACAGACAAATCTGAAGGAGTCCTACATAGCACCCTCGATCTGCTGATTGCGGGTGCAATGATTTACAAAATAAAAAATAAAATCGGCGCAATCTCCTTGATGTGAATACCGTGAATAAATATATATACTAACTGGCTGCTATCACTAATCGTGTTTCATCATCACACCAAAAAATTTAAAATCTTAAAAACAGTGCTGCGCTAGATATAAACAGTAGTGAGATATTATGTAAAATACAATATACAATTAGGTTGAAAACCACTCACAAAGGAGGCACTAAAAGCAGTGCGGACTAGCAATGCAGGCTGTATGTCTCTCATGGTAGCCGCGATGTGATGCTGACTGACAGGCGTCACATCGCGGCTACCACGAGAGACACAGCACGCCTTGATAGTCCGCACTGCTTTTAGTGCCTTTTTTTGTGAGTGGTTTTCAACCTAATTGTATAATAAACGCAAGTTTCTTTATTTAGAGAGCACTAGATTTTCTCTTTCATCTTTTAACATATCATGGATTCACACCGATACTGCGGGAATTTCCTATGAGCATACCATCAGTCGGCTCCATCAGATTGCCCTTCTACCAGAAGGGAACAGCTGATTCTGACCTGCTGGTGAAACGGGTCAGAATGTGAGGTGAGGGGCTGGAAAGCACAGGTGGTGGATGAGCACAGAGCACTTACTATTATCCCATACACGGATAATGGATTTTATTGATTGATTTGATTGGATTTTCTGCTTATGGACGTTTACATTTATATAGTTTGCATATGACTCTATTTTGTCACTGAGACACTTTATGAATGCTCTTCATTTATGAATGTTATCATCTATATCTGGTGCAGCATTGTTTTAAATATTCCAATCTGCAAATTTTTTTTATTCCATTGAGACACTTTAAATGAATGTCTTATGTATTTTACATCATATCTCACTACTGTTATCTGGTTCAGCATTGTTTTTAAGATTTGCAGTGATTTACAGGCTCCATGTAATAAAAATAATGAATGCACATTATTTTTTTTACCTGCAAAAAGATGTACATTTTTTTTTTTTTTTTTTTAAGGTGAACTTATCCTTTAATTGAACAAGCTGAAGTTAGAAGCTGATTGGCTACCATGCAGAGCTGCACCAGATTTAGCACTGTCCAGTTTTAGTAAATCAACTCCTGTGTGTCAGCGGTCTGGTTAGGCGAATGTGAATAATGTATGTAAATCACAAAATTAGCTTTAAAAGCTGGGGTATGTTTCCTTCACTCGTTTTATTGTGGAAACCAATTAAATGAGTGGTGAAACAGCTTCAGCGTTACAAAATAAGACCATTTAATAAAAACTAACTACTACTAATTGCATGCATGATATTCTCTGTATCTTAAGGCCTTGAAGAACTTTGTCTGTTTCAAACTGCTTGTTCTCTTCTTCTTGCTCTACTTTATACTACTAAGAAATAAGTAGATGGATCAGTTATTACATAGAAAATGGCATTGTGTATGTCTGTCTCTGCTGGAGCACCGTTCTCATTCTTTTGGCATGGATGGAAAATTTACTGTACAATTCAGGATACCATCATAAAATTTTGGAGTAGTTTGTTGTACTATATTGCCTATGGGTAGTAATAGAAAAGAAACATGTAGGCAATAGCTTTTGTGTAGTAAAAAAAAAAAAAAAAAAAATATCCACGCTCAGAAAAAATTAAAAAGCAGCCACTAAAAAAACTGTGATACCAGTCCAATAACAATACATAAAAAAGCGGCGCTGAGGTGCGCTAATGTGAGCTAAATAGGATCAATGCAACAACATATAAACTTTGAATAACAAATAATAATAAAATCAGTATGAACAAATTGTGCAAAAAAGTCCAATAAGGTGATTAATCCAATCTTCAATGAGAAATACAGTGCAAACAGAAGACCAAAATGAGGATCACCACCACCGACGCCCTTCAGCACACGCCTCTTACCAGATCAACAGGACCATAAGTTATAATGGTAAATAAGCTCAAGCAGACAAGTGGATATGGATGATCATCACTGGTGAAAGTGTTGACCCCTGACATTAGATCCCATATGAACCCGAAAATCGATAAATAAAAAGGCTCCCATAGTGAAGTCAATCAAATTCAATATGATGTTTATTTTCAAAATAGATGGCTACAGTTACATTTAGAAGGTCAATAAAAGACATATAGAATGTATCCTTCCAGCAAGTTGTCAGCTTACAAACACCGCTCTCTCGTTCACAGCTCTGCATGCGTGATGACGTCACCTCGAAGCCACTTCCGATGCATTTCGTCACCAATGATGTATATGGGGGACATTGTATATGTCTCTTATTGACCTCTTAAAGGTAATTGCAGCCATTTATTTTTAAAATAAACATCATATTGATTTTGATGGACTTCGATATGAGAGTTCACATGGGATCCGATGTCTGGGGTCAACACTTTCACCTGTGATGATCATCCATAACCACTTGTCTGCCTGAGCTTATTTGACCATTATAACTTTTATACCTGTTGATCTGGTAAGAGGTGTGTGGTATTCCTCATACACCACCGACATACAGTTTGCACTGTATTTCTCATTGAAGATTGGATTTATCACCTTATTGGACTTTTTTGCACAATCTTTTTGCACTTTTTGTTCATACTGATTTTATTTATTATTCAAAGTTGATATGTTGTTGCATTGATCTTATTTAGCACACATTAGCACGCCTTAGCGCCTCTTTATGTATTAATAGCTTTTGTGTGGCAATGTATAATTTGAGGTGAACGCTTTCAAAAACACAAAAGGGATCTGTTAGGGGTTTAATTATCTATTTTTAATTATGTGGTTAGCTTTATTGATGTAATTGAATGTGCTAACACTAGTAATTCGTTTACATTGTATAAACAATAAAAAAATATATGTAACTACATTACTGAAAATGCATTCCAGTGAAATGCATGACCAACCACCTTACTATCATGGTGACTATAGTTTCATCGGATAAGAAGTGAGGTAGATGTGCTATCAACAACATAGTCCAAAATAAAATGCATTTTTTTGGGAGGAATTGGAGAAAACTAGAACGCTTGTCAGCTTTATGTTGGTGTCTGTGTCCCTGTTCCAGATTTTTCCTCGCTTCTTGTCTGGAGAAGGGCTGTCGACACAATAGTAAATTAGGGCAATCCCTCAAACAGAACAGGAGATAGCAGTAAAACCAAATGGGTTTTAATCCTTTCTCTCCCCATCAAAAACGTAAAATAAAGTTTTGGCTGGATATGCAGTTTAATAAATGTTATGTTTTCTACTGATTTTGATTTTTTGTTTCCTTCCTACTAGTCACAAGATAAAGATGTCTGTGAAATTACGGACTGAATATGGCCCTGTGCTACACATGCCCACACTAAAAGAAACCCGTGAAAAGACCCAGCTTGCCATTGGTGATTCATATGAGCACTATACTAGTAATCAAGGTTCGTTGGACACTTTAACTATCTTGATTTCTTGTTCTTTGTGGTTTAATTTGTAAATAAACCTATTTAAACAATTGTACTTGTTGTAAGAAAAGAACAGCTATGGGATTTTTTTCTGTAAACTTTTTATTACATGAAACCCATCATCTTGAGTGCCCCCTTCTCCACATGGAGATGACAAAAGTTGAGCTTTGGCATATTGTGGTTTTAAAGGTGTTTTTTTTTTTTTCCTAGAATAAAAAAAAGATGTTGTACTTATCTGATCTGTGCAATGATATTGCACAGAGTGGCCCCTTACCTCCTCTTCTGGGGTCCGGGGCTGGCACTGTCCACTCCTCCCCTCCTACCCTCCTAAGTGTGCCCCCATAGCAAGCCACTTGCTATGGGGGGCACAGGTGTTGGCTCTCTCCAGCGCCTGACTGTGTGCATCCATAGACACACACAGCACGGCTTGGTCCTCTTCCCTCCTCACTGGATTTGATTGACAGCAGTAGGAGCAAATGGCTCCTGCTGCTCTTAATCTGTCCTGTGAGACAAAGGAGAGAGAGCAATACTGATGCAGATGGCCAAAGCACTGGATCGGCAGAGAATGCATTAAGGTTAAAAATGATGTACCTTAATCTCTGCGAGCCGGCGCCTCCCGGCCCTTTAAGAGGTTTAGGATACTGGGGGCGGGGTTTATGATCATTTGACGGCAGTGATTGGCTGTCACGGCAGGCACATGATCGGAAAGCTCCAGTTAGCAAGCAGCGATCGGGAACTTTCCGTTAGTCGCTGGTAACTGTGTCAGGAGCACGTAGGGTGCGGGCTCTTGCCACAGGTTTTTTTTTTTTTTTGCCCCAATTCATGAAAATTTGCAGCTGCTCGGCGCCAAGAGGCCGTGTATTTACATTTGGCTGGTGCCAAGGGGTAATAACCACTGTAAACTTGACATACGTGGATTGAAATTCACCTGGGTCAGTAGGAACGAGGCAAATTTCGATCCAAGTATTGATCTTTTCATGAACCAGCTTGTTGGTAAATTCTCGCTCTATCAGCGCAACAGTGCTGATTGGTGTATTTGGACGTCAGGGGAGTCCTACTATCAGAATACAATGACACAGCGGGGAGGATTCCCACATCAAATGTGTGGCTATGGGAATTGGGTCATATTTATTTTTTTCACTCAGCCCTGTGGCCAGGACCCGTATATGGCCAGCTTTTTGTTTGTAACTGCTATGTAGTGTCTATTATAGCTGTCTGGATCCAAAGACGTTTCCTGAGAGAAGCATGAAGACTGCCATTGTGGATTTCTCTTTCTGCAAATACTAGTTAGCTGGCTTATTCACTGACCACCTTGTTTCAGTGTTTTAAGGTATTATCCCAGGCTAAAACTATCTAGTCTTAAAATGCTCCCCTCCACCCCCTAACACCTATGCAGACTAACATGTGTAAGAAAGATGTATATACAGTACTTTATCTATAGTATTTTCAGCCCGCTCACGTGATCTGGCTTCCCTATGTCAGCTGGCAGCGGCTGCAGGGGAGAGGAACAGATGGGCCATAAGAGTCTCTGGGTAGCGTCAGTGCTGCAGGCTTTACCAGCCGTTGAGTGCTCTCTTCTTCCCTGCAGTCGCCACTGGCTGACACGGGATCACGTGACTGGACCGGAGCAGGCTGAAAATAAGCAAGTATATACATATTTCTCCCGCATGTTAGTCAACATAGGTGTTAGGAGGAGGAGTCAGTATTTTTAAGACTAATTGGGCTTAACCTGATATTCTACTTTGTCATTAAACCAGCAGATAGCAACTTTACTCTGACTTTCCTGATCTGCACACGTATTCCAGATCAATTAGAAAATATAGTAGTCATAAGTTTAATATAACAGGTAGGCAACCTGCATTTTTGATGGCCAGAAGAGCAGTTCAGATATGTGAATTTATAGCATTATTTAAAGTTAGCCTGTAGACACTGAGCTAATACTCAAAATATTGATCAGATGTTCTGAAATAATAAATTATCCCAGTTTATAGAAATTAATCTATCCAGAGAAAGTTCTTTCTTGTAAGCAAGGAAAGATATGTGGGCTGTGTGTGCAAGAGCTTCCTGTGAATAGAACTAGCATGGCCGTGAGATCAGCCTGTTCTCTGCCACCCATTCTAAAAAGGATCATATCACTTTACTGAGATGTACAGGTGTGCCCAAAATCTTCAAATCTTCCAAAGTTTTCAAAATCTGTGGCATTGCTATCTGTTAAACGCTGCCAGCAGGGCATAGTAATTCGGCTTGCGTGAATACACCCAATTTTGTGATTGTGACACATTTTTAATATAAAGCACTTTAGAAGTTGTTTCTTCTATATTGCTTTGCTGGCTATTGGCTAGAGCATAACACTTGTTAGAGTGTTAATTATTTCCTCATTAAAATAAAAAGATGTAAGGCCTCATGCACACTGGACCTTTTAGAGCCCCAGTAAAAAGCTGAAGCTGTAGAAGGAGTTTTTTCATCTTTTTTGCAGTAGCGTTTTTCAGCTGTAGCGTTTTTTAGTTTTTTTTTTTTTTTAACAAAACTATACTCCCACAAAAGCTTATGGCTCAAAAACGCTGATAAACACCGACTAGCCACCTTTATCAGCATTTTTTAAACTTTTATCAGAGCTAGAGCGTTTTTGCAGCTGAAAACTCCTCTTGAAACCCACTAGTTCTGGGTTTTTTCCAGCCAGAAAACGCCCCTGCCAAAAACTGCTGATAACAGCCTATATATGCATGGACTTATAGGGTAACATGCTGGGGAGTTTATTGGCTGGCAGAAAAAAACATCTGAAGCCAAAAGCAGCAGCTATATAAAACATCCAGTGTGCAATGAGGCCTTAGGCCTTATACATACTGGACATTTTTACAACTGCTGTTTTTGGTGTCAGCCATTTTTTTCTGCAGCCAGTAAACTCCCCAGCATGTTATCCTGCGTGTCCATGCATATATAGGCTGTTATCAGCAGTTTTTGGCAGGGGCGTTTTCTGGCTAGAAACAAACCCTATAACTAGTGGGTTTTAAGAGGAGTTTTCAGCTGCAAAAACACTCTAGCTCTGATGAAAGCTGAAAAACACTGCTGTTCAGCATTCATCAACGTTTTTTAGGCATAAGCTTTTATGGTAGTATAGTTTTTGCTAAAAAAAAAAAAAAGTTGAAAAGCGCTACTGCAAAAACTAGAAAACTCATCCTACACCTGCAGCTAACGCTACTGGCTTTAATATAATGTCCAGTGTGCATAAGTCCTTATACTTACCTGCCCTGTGCAAGGATATTGCACAGAGCAATGGCTTATCTCCTCTTTTCAGTCCCTTACCGGTGCTGTCCGCTCCTCCTCTCCAAGTGCCCCCTCAGCTAACCATGTACTAAGGGGGAACCTGTGCAAGCGTTTCCTGAGCCAGGCTGTGTTTGTGTGGCTTCTAAGTAATTTTCTAGCAAAAAAAAATGCTGATTTTTAACATGTACATGAAAAATTTCAAAATTAGCCTGGACAAACAAGTGATTAAATTATGTATTAGAAGGAAATTAAAAATGCATATTTTGTGCTCTGATTCATTCTTATTTTATATTTCTTTAGGTCTTGATTCTGAATACATGATAACCGGAACACACCCGTATCCATCAGGCCCAGGTAATTAAGTTATTTTTTTAAAATGTATTCCGAAATATATACGGTAATTTCTCTAGCTCTCTTTAAAGGATACCTGTTTTATAAGGGCATAAATTGACTGCCATTGCTAACCTCTCCTTCTGATTAGTTGGCATGGTGATCCATAAGGCTAGATTCACACATGTCCGGCTGCGGTTTGCAGTCCGGAATGATTTTGTTCACCGGTTCAGGTGCCATTTAGGTGCAAATTATTACTTGAAATCGCATGTAAACTGCCCAAAAGCGCACAGGCTCCTTTTTAGAAATGGGCCGCGGGCGCCCTAGACGTGTGTGAACTAGGGATTTACCGATTATCGGGGGCTGATATTCACTTTTTTTTTTAAGTATTGGTATAGGCTACAAACTTCCCGATATGACCGATATTGCTTTGAATGGTTGTGCCAGAGTGATGCCTGCAGTTAGAGGCATCAACCCGGTACCTTTGTTGAGAGCCTATGGTCAGCTTTCTTGTAATGACAACTGATGTGGCCGAGCAGCCCCTCGATTGTCATTACAAGGAGCTGAAGGGGACGTCCACCCCCCATCCCGCCGCCTGGCCGAGGACCCGAACAAAGCCACATTCGGCCCTGATCGGGTCTCTGATGTTAAAACCGTAAAACGGTGTCATAAAATCACTCTTAGACCCCAGATCCCTCAATAAATAGTACCTGTTACTGTCACAAGGGATGTTTACATTCTTTGTGACAGCAATAATAGTGATCAAAAAAAAAAAAAAAAATTTAAAGGACTTTAAATGTGAAGAATATCGACACCTAGTATCGGCCTGAAGGGTGGACAGAAAATCTGTATCGGCCCTGAAAAAACTATATCGGTTGACCGCTAGTGTGAACCGGCTCTATTGAAAGCCGTTCCGATTCACATGTTATGCAAATTGGATGCGGTTAAAAACATTCGTTTCGCATATATGTAAACCAAGCCTAATAATTTGATCTATGTCTTTGAATAGATGTTAAAGCAGAGTTCCACCTAAAAGTGGGACTTCCGCTTTAAATACTCATGACCCTCTGACATGCCACATTTGGAATGTCATTTTTGGGGGGGGGGGGGGGCAGGTACCTAGATCTGACAGGTACCCGCTCCAACTTCCGCCAGGCGGCCCGAGCAGACGTTTTCCTCTCCCCCTCCCTCCCTGCAATCTTCTGGGACACGCCAGAGGTCCTAGAATATTGTCTGGCTATTTACGACGCGCAGAGCAACTCGCGCATGCGCAGTGCGCACCCAGCTAGGAAGCCGCAAGCTGTCACAGCCGGGTGCCTACACTAGGGATGCCGCCGCCGCAGAGAGGAGCGAGGCTTTGGGTGGCTGCTTCACTGGATCTTGGGATAGCTGAGTGTAGAGCCCTGCGCGGGACTGTTTTATTAAACCCGCCCACACCCGCTGAATGTATGACCAGGACCGCCAGCACCCCCAATGTTTGTGTTCCACTCCCGCCCACACCCGCAATGTTTGTGTCCACTCCAGCGGTTTTGCCCTATACTCGCCGAGGCAACACCATTTCATAACATCAGTGGAGCCATCACGTCCCTATTAAATATTTTAGCCCGCTGGATGTACCCTAATATGTACTGTAGATTCCGCTACATACATAACTTCTCTATTAATAGTTTAGCCCGCTGGATGTGTATACAGTAAGCTTTGGCTACTTACATAACAACCCTGTGCTGTAATACTCTTATGTACCACGTTGAGCCAATCACGGCAAGCTGTGTATTCTGTTATTGCATGCAAAGCCTGCTCGGATTGGCAAAGGTTGTATAAGCCCACTTCTCTGACTCGGCCAATCCGAGCAAGCTTTGTATGCATTAATAGAATACACCGCTTGCTGTGATTGGCTCAGCACGGTACATAGAGTATTACCTCACAGGGATTTTCTGTAAGTTGCCAAAGGTATAGTATACACATCCAGCGGGCTAACATTTTTAATAGGGATGTTCTGTAACTAGCTGATGCTACAGTACCTGGCGTATGAGACGACCCCCGATTTTTGGGGTATATTTTTTTTATTATAATAAAAGTAATCTTATACACCGGAAAATACGTTACACCAAATTGCACAGTTGCCCGTGGGTCTCCGCAAAATTTTTTGACAGCCCACTCCCGCCCACAGCAGAGGTAAAACCGCCCGCTCCCGCAAGATTTGCATTGGGTCCCGCGGAAGCCTAAACCCAATGCAGCCCTCTAGCTGAGTGTGTGTGTTTATTAAAAGTCAGCAGCTACACTTTTTTAGCTGCTGACTTTTAATCAAAAACAAAAACGAGTGGAACTCGGCTTTAAGATAACAAGTTAACCTCATTATAACTTTACTTTCCACATGATTGATCTGCATCGTTCAAGCCAGAAGTAGCTTGGCAATTAGCATTTTATGGGGACCTGCAATAGTAGCTACTGCTTTTCCTTAAGTTTGTTCACTAGAAGTATAATACTCAGATGTTACAGTATGTCTGTGATTGATTTCTAATACTTGCTGCTGTGCTTGATCTGCCTGCCTCTGTTTACACCTGCTTTTGGCATGGCATATCAGTGGAAAGTGTTCACTGAACTAATTTAGTAAAAAGAGGAGATGTACAATGTAATTCTAGAAACAGTTGCTTTTTATATGGGTATGCTTCTTCCCATGATCAGGAGCTATGATTCTAAACATAAAGCACTGCCATGTATTGTACATATTCCACACTTCCAAAGTCGCTGATACACAGACCAGTAAGAGCCAAAATGTGTTCTACATATGGTGTGCACAGCCATCTTAAGACTGCTTTTTTACATGTAATTTTGTTATCCCCACTTTTCCTAGGTCTTGCTTTGACAGCCGATACTCAGATCCAGAGAATGCCTAGTGAATCAGCCGCACAGTCTCTGGCTCTGGCACTTCCACCTTCACAATCAAGGTACATGTTTATTAGGCAATCTCGAGGAATTTCTTCTATTTTATCTAATTATTTTTATTGCTTGGCTGGTCCTAATGGTAAGCCATCCAAGTACACTTGTGTAGCTACAGCTCAGCACATGTGCTGTTGGACTAAGTAACAGACTTGGCAATTAATAATATTCCCCATTTGCACTTTGATGCAGATGTCAGAAGACTATCATAATTCCCCATGGCAGTTCTCTATCCCCACCCTAGCATTTTCTGGGGCAACAATTTAGCACAAATGGCTTACTGATTTTGCTAAGGAAAAAAGCAAGGATCTTGGGTGTGAACATTGATTACATTTTTGTAGAGGCTGGTGGACAGTTTTTTTTTTTATCCTGTTATGTTAACTGTAACTTTTATTAAAGCTAAACAGAAACTGTAATCTCATACTTAAATATCGTAATCTTTTAGTACAGGACACAGGCAAAGTCTTAATAGACCCTGGATTATTGGCTCCTAACTTTACAATATTACACACTGGCAAAGATTTCAAGAACCTGGCCCCTTGGCACCACCCCTACCCTGTTCTGTAAACCCTCAGTTTCTCTATCGTTTGACAGCCACAGCTCCATATTCTACTTAACCATTGTGTTATGCTGCCCCCTACAGGAGTAGGACACTAGGCAGGAAAAATCTTTACTATGCCTAGTCAGGAGTAAGGACCTAGTTCCCTGGTGGGATTTCAGTCCTAGCATGTTTTTTTATGGGAACCTTTTGTCTAATTTTTTTTTTTTTAGCTAGTTATGTTCCTGAGAGAACTACAATCAACAGCCGGACTGGGCATCAGACTGAATATTCTAGATCCTTATGGTCTCCCAGTCTGGCCAGTGAGCGCGTGCAGGTCGCAGCTCTGCGCTAGGCCTAGCCATGACATAGCCCCACTGGGCGGGGGCTGGCCTGCGAGTGAAACACCTCGCTGGGACGCACAGGTCCTGGTTTGGCTTGAGTTGAAGTGTATCCCCTGGCCGTCATTACCCCCACCCCAGGTGGAAAGGTGGTCTGTCCGGAGTGGCGCCCACCCGAATATCGTTGGTATGGTGATTAGGGTCCCCTCATATCTCTTGCGGTCTCGGTGTGGACACAGGCCTCTCCCTGGGACGGTCAGACCCTCGGGTTACCCCCCCCCCTCTTGTATGTGGAGTCCCTAGGGACCATCCCCCATCGACCATCCAAGGCTTCCCCTGCAGGCCCTTCTCCCCACTATTACATAAGGGGTTCCTACCTTAGTCCGTTGCAGGGGCTGTAGCGGCCGATTAGGGCCCTCGAGAGGGGGCGCGCGCCACTGAACGTGCAATCCGCTGGGTGGAAGGGGGGGGGTAATCCTGGTAGGGGGCCATGCCAGGGCCCTCCTATGCCTGATTGATCAGGGGATCCTGTAGACCACATGGTGTGCCGAGGATGCCGCCATTTTTTTTTAGATTAGCTGTACAAGGCTTGGGAGCCATTAAAATGCATTGGGCGGCCATTTTCTCAGAGCCCGAGAGCGCTGTACAGCAGTGAGGATCGTTTTCTGTACACTTCAGACTGACTCTGCTCTCCCGAATATCGGGCCGTGGTGCCTGTGTCCTGTAATAATATGATTAAGAGGAATTTTGACGCGTCTGTACACAGGAAGTCTCCCTTCTATTCCTTGATTACTCTGCATTGCTTGCTATAAAACTGAGGACTCATGAAGTAGGGTAGGGTTATAGGGAAGGTGCGTAGGGGGCTTGTCCTTGAAAGCTTTACCAGTGTCCTATTACCTGAAGATTTGGGCCTATAACTCAGGGTCTTTTTTTTTTTTTGAAAAAGATTTTTATTGAAGTCCAACTTAGGCACACAGTGCAACAGAAACATTACATAACCAGCATAGCACAACAGCCTCCAAGGGGTAAACATCCAGAAACAAAAAATGTTCCATAACACATATGGTATACAGTAAAAAAGGCAAAAACCCCTCAGACAGCCGCCGATCAGCTCGCACTAACCATGCGCCCAGTAGGACCCCAAGTTTTGCATTTTTAAAGAAAAACAACATCCCGGAACCCCCCACCCCCCAGCCCAGAACCAAGAACCAGGCCTCCCCACCCACACTCCCTTAGGAGGAGCAGGCGAGCTGGCCATCTGAACAAACCCCCCACAGGTGACAACCCAGAGAAACCCCCCATACCAATCCACCAGGTCCATGGCAGAGCACACCAATCACTCAACAGTCACACATCAGGGGAATGATCTAAGCCTCAATCCGCCCCCCATATCGCTCCAGACCCATCCTAACCATTAACCTGCGGTTCCACTAAAGTAGCCTCCGAGTCCACCCATCGGTACCACACCTTCCTAAACTTCTTAGGTGACCCCCTAGCCTCATAAGTCATCCTGTACAGTACAATGTCGGCATTCACCACCCGTATCCACATCCCAAGAGTCAACTCCGCAGTATAGATCCAACTCCTGGCGATCAATTTCCTAACGCAGAAAAAAAGAATGCGGAGAAACAGCTTGGTGGCCATATCTAGACCCTCCACCTCCACGACCCCCACAGGGTCTTTAAATACTTTGCCTGGGTCCTGTACTGTACTCCAAGATGTGGAATTTACAGATAAGTCAAAATTCCTCCCTTTTGTTGAAATGCTGACAGTGATAAAATTCCTGAATCAAAATGATGTGCTCTGTTGTATCCTAATGGTTTTATGTCCCTCCTTGCTGCTCATTTACCATATGTATCTGTTGAGAGGCTAGATGTCCCGGGAGCCACGCATGAAGACAAGACCCGCTGTGTGTGGACAAGTTTGTCTCAGCCTGGCCCCCTGCTGAGCCACATCCCCATGAGTAAGCTCTGGTGGGTGGAGTGAAACGCATTGGTGGTGCCCAGTGGGGGTCCAGGCTGAGACTTCCACTTGCCCACAGTCTTGTCCTGATGTGTGGCTCCTGGGGCATCTAGCCTTTCATCTATTGTCTGTAGCATGGACAGGCTCCTTCCCTGGCCAGCACTCACAGCAGCAGGCACAGGACTATACTTCCTTGCAGCCTGAGCGGCTCTCTCTCTCTCTCAAACGCAAACGTACAGATCACTGTACTGTACACTGTGTATGCACTGGCTTTCCCCTTCATTCCTCATCTGAGGGTGGAACTTCATAGTGGAACAGAAAGCCGAGATAAATAAAGGTGGAGCTTCCAAGGTGTGATATGCAAAATGTGGCAGGTACCCGTATATTTTATTTATGCTTTCTATATTCATAGTTGTATATAAAGTGATTCTAAAGAAAAGAAAAAAAAAAACATGTTATACTTACCTGCTTTGTGCAATGATTTTGCACAGAGCCACAATGATCCTCTTCTTTTTGGGTCCCCTGCTATCGTTCCCTGCTCCTCCATCCCTGCTCCTCCACCCCCCCCCATCTCGCTGAGTGCCCCCAATAACAAGCCTCGCTCTGCTCGACCCTACCCCTGCTCTCTCCTTATTGGCTCGCTGGCTGTGATTGACAGTAGCGGGAGCCAATTGAGCTGCAACCAAAAGGTTTTTTTTTTTTTTTTTCCTTTTTACCTTAAAGCATTGAATGCATTAAGTAAAACAAAAAAAAAAAATTGAGCCTTTAGAACCACTTTACACCATACAGCTTAATTATATCTATAGTCATGTTTCAACAGACATTGCATATATTGATAACTGGTTAATAATACACTGTGAACCAAAACCAAAATGACAGGTGCCGCTCAGGACCCCCTGGGGTCATCCTCTATGACAAACCATTGGGAGTGCAGCCAGGCTCGGAGCTCGTCCCAGTTCCAAAAGTCAAAAAGGGGAAAAATAAATTCCTATAAATTCCCGTTGCTAAGCTCCGGTGGTGAAGTGAAACTCGTCCGGGTGGGCTTGGTCTGGCTGGAGCCTGGGCTGAGGCTGTCATACACACACATGTACAGGGTATTGCAGTCATGTGCGGCTTATAGGATTTTCTTTTTTCCCCATTTGATTAAAAATACAATTGCATTTCCCATTTACAGTTGGAGGTTTATTTTTGTTTCTACAGATTACTGGATCATTTTTATACAATTTGTTATTTATTTTGATGAAAATCTTTTATCTCATGTCTATAAACAGGTTGGACGCACAACGCACAGCTGCTAGTGTTGGAGATATCTACAGACATGCTGGAATTCCTGAGCGCTCACAACCCCCGGGCCTATCAATGGTAAAGTTAGTCTAGATGGCATTCGCTTGGTAAATACTGTGTGGCAGAGAAATAATGTTGGGGTATGTACACATGAACATTTGGTGTCAGTGATGACTCTCTGAAGAACTAAGTTGCAGCATCACCAGCCTTTGGGAGTCTGACTACTGTACTGGTAACTGTTCTATGTTACAGTAATCAGTACATGCAGAATATATCAGTATTGTTTTTCTTTTTCTTTTCATTCATAGCAAGCATGCCTTTGAAGGAAATGAATGAAAAAAATAGATAAAAATAACCCAAGTTAAGGCAAACCCCACTGGCTGGACACAAACATGATGGCTTCGGGGTGTGACATGTAACATGTTATAAATGCACTGGCCCCCGCACCTCCCCGATCCATGCTGTGCCAGTTGGGGGTTCTTCTCCACCGCCAGTTGTCAGTTTAAATAAAAATGGGGTCGTGCGGGGCTTCGTCCACCCGACCGTGTCACTCATTGATGGCACTCAGTGAATGAAAAATTACAAGGTCCGGCAGCCTTTGCGGCTGTCAGCTTGTAGTTTTCAATGAACTACCACAGCGCTGTGGTAGTTCATTATTCCTCTCCGCATGTATTGGTACAAGGAAGCGGATACACAGACAGGTCTGCTGATCGCTAGCGCAATGCTTTACCTGCAAAAAAAATGTGCATTTTTTCTGAAAAGGTGAACTTATCCTTTAAGTAGACCCAATGTAATGGCTGCCCTCAGCCCACACTCAAATGCCCCCGGGGCTTATTACAGTACACCTCCTGATGGTGCCGATGTCTACATCCTGGAATGCTCTTGCCCTCTGCTTCTAGAGTCCAACCTGTCACGAGTCCTTTTTAGCTACATTGGTGGGGCCGATTCCTCTTCCCTTGTGAAAAAATAGGATCAGCTTATGGTTTCTCCTTATGCTGTTTCCAGTCTTGGGCAGTTTAGAGACCCTAAGTTTGCAAAGACTTATTAACATAAAACTTTATTAATTATTAATACTTATTAATTATAAAACTCTGGTCCGACCACATCTGGAGTATTCTGTCCAGTTCTGGTCGCCAGTCCTCAGGAGGGATGTGTTGGAGCTGGAGAGAGTCCAGAGAAGGGCAACTAAACTAATTAGGGGATTGGAGGACCTTAACTATGAAGAGCGTCTGCAATCGCTTGATTTATTCTCCCTGGAGAAGAGACGCCTGAGAGGGGACATGATAGCAATTTATAAATATCTCAATGGTGATCTCGGTATAGAAAAACAGCTATTCAGTCGAAGGGATTGCATGAGGACTCGAGGGCATACAATGAGATTAGAGGAGAAGCATTTTAACCTCAGGCAACGTGGGGGGTTCTTTACTGTTAGGGCTACAAGATTGTGGAATTCTCTACCACAAGAGGTGGTTTCTGCGGGTAGTATGGTGGCTTTCAAAATACTCTTAGACATACATCTCAAGTATCAGAACATTCAGGGGTATGTGAGATGATTACGGCCACACACAGTTGAACTGGATGGACTATTGTCTTTATTCAACCTCGCCTACTATGTAACTATGTAACATTAGAACCGTTTGGGAAAGATTTTATTAAAAAGTCAGTCTACCCTACAGTGTATCTGGCAGTGTTCTGTCTTAACCCGGCTACTACCATACTGGTAGAGAATGCATTTGTCTTTAATCCAATAAGCATTTGGAAGTCCTCTCTAGAGCTCTGTTCCTGCCACCAGGGCCTGTTCCTCATTCATCATGACTGTTATCTTACTGTGCCTCGCGGTTACTGAGCAAAATCCCTTAAAAAGATGTTACTGCTGCTGTGGATGCTTGCTTGCCTATAAAACGCATAGAGCAGAAAAAAACCTTAGCTTTAAACTTAAAAGCCTTAAAAAGCCTTCTCTGTGCAGCAGCCCCTCTAATACTTACCTGAGGGCCATTTAGATCCAGCGATGTTGTAGGAGTGTCTCGGCTGCCCGGGACTTTCCTCATTGGCTGAAACAGCAGCGTGGTGCCATTGGCTCACGCAGGTGTCAGTCAGTCAGCCAATGAGTAGTTCTCTAGGTGGCGGGGCCAGGTCATGGCTCAGTATCTGAATGGACAAAGGGAGCTGTGGCTCGGCTTGGTTGACCCCATAGAAAACTGCTTGCTGTGGGGGCGCTCAATGGGACGGAGGGGCCAGGGGCACTGAAGAGGGACCCGTGAAGAGAAGGATCTGGGCTGCTCTGTGCAAACCAACTGCACAGGGCAGGCAAGTATAACATATTTGTTATTTTTAACTAAAAAAAAAGAGACTTTAGTATCACTAAGTTATAACAGTTTGCTGGAGGCTTCCTGGCTTATCTCTTGCATTGTTTTCCTGTCCGTACACATGTGTAGGACACTTTGTTTAACGCGCAAAAAGCACCTGATCTGCATTTGAAGTATTAGATCTATCCTTGGTATTGTATCAAGGATGATACCAGTGGCAAGAGCACCCATCTTCCTCAGCAGTAGAAACCCAAGGAACAGATTGCAAAGTCACCTTCCTCTTTCTGAGAAAAGCTTTCCTCTACAGGAAGATGTGCCCCCACTTTCTAGAGTTAGTCAATGCTTGCTAACTTTTGTGTACACTTGACCAGCTTACACCCCCCACACCCTTTGTAGCCTTGGTATACCATTTCCTGCACCAAACTGCAGTTTTTTTCCCCCTGACCCTTCCTCGATTTTTCTCTTCTAACCTTCCTGTGTCGCTTCACAGATTAGCAGATCTCCATTGAGCCCTCGCAGGGCTTCTGCACCAAGTTGTTGTTTCCTCAGTTCTTGTCAGGAATTTTTTAAGGTTTTTTATTTTTCTTTTTTTTTTTTTTGTTACAGTTCCCAAAGGGAACATTTGCCTCATTTCAGATCTCAACGCTATGAATGTCCTGATTCATTATCATAAATTTTGCATTGAATCCACCAAGTCTTTCATCTCCTCCTTTCACCAAAGAGACTTTCTGGCTTTTGTGGACATCGAGGATGCAGAGATGCATGTTCCCTTTTTATCCAGTGCATTAACATTTCCTCAGCTTTGCTGTGGGGCACCTATACTGTCAGTTCATGGCCCTGCCCTTCAGGATTTTACAATATATAAAAATCCTATTTTTACAGTAAGGGCCTGCTTTTGTCGTTTGGTAAAATTTTAGCAGCTGGTTTTGTTTTAAAATGCTTAAAGGAGGCTGACAAATTGCTATATGCTTCTTAAAATGCTAGCTTGTTGCTCAATACTTTGAGTTACTGTTCCATAACAAGTATGCGAATAAGGACCTTTGACTTTCCCTGACATCCCTGATCTACATCCTTGTTGCAGATTGATTCAGGAAGTGCCATCCCCCAAGTTTTCTCATAATATTAAAATTTTACGTTTTTTTCTGGTTATGTTTTAGGCTTCCATGGAATCTGGTGGAACAAAAAGCTCTGCATTAGCAAAGAAAGCCCCAACAATGCCAAAACCACAGTGGCACCCACCATGGAAACTGTACAGAGTGAGTATTGGCTTATGTCTTGTAGGGGTTGTTATTCAAACACAGAAAACTCACTCTCATGCACACAGAGGTTGAACTTGATGGATCTGTGACTTTTTTTCAACCTTACCTACTGTATAACAATGTCTTCTCTCTGTTCAAGAATTTTAAATGTTGATCATTAGCCATTAATACATCTACTATTGGCAACCTTTTACTTCTTATTGCCTTTCGATAGTTCTCTAAGATGAAGACCTATTACATTAAAGTGGTAATAAACGTCTCCACTATCATTTAGTAGTGTGTTCTTGAAGATAATATGGTAATTGAAAAACTTCAGATGTTTTAGAACAACAATACATCATAACATTTTCTAGTTACATACATTAATAGAGATTTTTTGTCCTATCCATCGACGTTATAACTTGCTTTGTTGTACTTGTGTGTTTCCTAAACCCTACTTACTTAAAGTGGAACTACACTGCATCTTAGCACCACAAACCAAAAATGCTATTTAATTCAATTTCAATATTCAAAGCAAACTCCCCAATCCATCCCTGTCTCCACTCTATTTTGCTGAGAAATAACCCCCCCCCAGCATTTCTGGCCATGGCCATCTTGAGTAAGAGCAGGTGATTCATGTAGCATATACTTCATGAAATCCATCTGCCCTTAGCTTAGGCACGAAAGCCAGGACGGCATGTTTAGATGAGACAGCCCCTCCTGAAGACTCCTGGTAAGTATGATATCATTTGGCTAGACGAGAATCCAGGAAGAAACAGTAGAAATGTAAAAAAAAAAAACAAGTAAATATGATATACTTTCATATCTAATTCCATAAGGATTAAAAATAGTCAATGTTCATTAAAGAGGTTGTAAACCTCAGAATTTTTATTTTTTTTTTTTAAAACAAACACCTGAAAGACAAACACATAATGAGCTAGTATGCATCGCATACTTATGAAATACTTACCTTAGAACGAAGCCCCGAAGTGCCGACCGCTCACCTCTCTCATGGGTGACATGTTGTGTCGCCCTTCTTCCGGGTTTGCGGCATCCGGCCATCTGATTGGCTGGAGCCGGGATGACGTCACTCCTGCGCATGCGCGCGGGAGCCGATGGTCACGGCACGGGGCTCTGAAGGAACGGCCGCTCGTGTGCATGCACCAGTGATGTCACTGGCTGCATGCAAAGTAAATATCTCCTAAACGGTACATGTTTAGGAGATATTTACAGTACCTATAGGTAAGTCTTAATATAGGCTTACCTATAGGTACAGGTTGCAGAGGGTTTTCTTCCTGTTTAAGAGAGTGAAGTTCCACTTTAAGAGCCATAGTTTCCATATCTCGCACTAATGCTTGCTGACATACTCGTACACTTTTATGCACGTTAAAATAATTTATAGTTTGGCTACATCTGCATTTCGGCATGCCAAGTTGACCCACTGTCCTTCTATGGGGAATAAACCTCCTTTCTCTATCATTCATTGACAGACGCAGCTCCATTTAATTCTTGACCATTGGGTTATGCTGCCCCCTACAGGAGTAGAACACTAGGCAGGAAAAAGCTTTACCACGCCTATGGGGCTGTCCCTGCAGGCATACACCCACACACTCTGCTATAGGCTTCAGTTTGTTTCTGCCTAGTTTAGGAGTAGGACCTTTCTCTCTGCTGGGACTTCGGTCTTAGCTGTTTTTTTTTTTTTTTTGGGGGAACCTTTTTGTAAGACTTTACTTTTTAGTTTGTTTTGTTCCTGAGAGAACTACAAGCAACAGCCGGCTGGGTTTCGGACTGGATATGCTAGATTCTTAAGGTCTCCCGGCCAGCGAGCGTGCACAGGTTATAGTCCAGCACTAGGCCTCGCCACGACCGGGCCCTGATGGCTGGGGCTGGCTGGCTAGTGAAACACCTCGCCGGGACGCATACGACTTGGGTCGCCCTGAGTCGCAGCATACCCCCTGGCTATCGGCACCCCCACCCTGGGTGGAGAGGTAGTCTGTTCGGAGTGGTGCCCACCAGATGCCGTTGGTATGGTGGGTAAGTGTCCCCCCATTTCTCTGGCGGTCTCGGGGTGGACGTGGGCCCCTCCCTGGGAAAGACGGACCCTCGGGTATCCCTCGGTTCCCCTGGCCTCTCGGTGATACCAGGCCCCGCTCTTAGGATTATCCCTCCACAAGCAGGTTCCTACCTTAAGGGGGCAATAGTATTGCGGCCGCTGCAATGGTTCTGCTAAGGGAGGGGGGGTTTATCTTGGTGGGGGCCTCTCCTCAAGACCCCCTAATGCCATTGTCTGCTGACCCACCATTTCTAGGTGGATCAGGCAGACGGGGGTTCAGGCTTATTCGCTGAAGGGTCAGGTTCCACCTTTCCCTGTGAAGGCGCATTCTACTAGGGTGCTGAGTGCTTCTTGGGCTTTTCGCCATCAGGCATCAGTGATACAAGTTTGCAAGGCGACAAATTGGTCGCCTGTGCACACGTTCACAAAATGTTATAAAGTAGATGTGTTGGCATCCTCGGATGCTTCTTTTGGCCGCAAGGTTTTGCAGGCTGCTGTTTGAAAGATACTAAGTCTCTTTGAGGGTGTTTGTCCAGGTGAGCTACTGTTGTTCCTGGTTGAGCTCTATATTCTCTGGTTGGCTAAAGTTTTAGCCTTGTTAGGAATTATGTTTTTTTTCTGCGTTGCATTCCCACCCCTCATGCAAATACTGCTTTGGGACGTCCTAATGGGCAAGAATTATATGGAGCTGCGTCTGTCAATGAACGATAAAGAAAACTGGATTTTTGTCTTACCGTAAAATCCCTTTCTCTGAAGTTCATTGACAGACGCAGCACCCGACCCTCTATCTTGAGCAGAGTGTGTGGGTGTATGCCTGCAGGAACGGCCCCATTCCCGCACTTCTCTTTTAAATCTTGTCTGACTGGAAAAATGTAACATTCTAAAAGGTCACCAAGCTTATCTGAGTAGTTGTTAAGCAGAAAAGGCTGATCACATTCCCTGATACACAGATTTCCATTTGTGAAATACAACAATAAATTTATGTATCACTTTTGATGTAAACAAATGTGTGCTTTTTGTACAGGTCATCAGTGGTCACTTAGGATGGGTGAGATCCATAGCGGTTGAACCCGGAAACCAATGGTTTGTCACAGGCTCAGCAGACCGGACAATTAAGGTAAGAGGACTGCAGTATTGAAGTAGATCTTTTAATGATTCATTGTGCTGAAGGGTATAATTTCTAGTGCTTCCATCAAGTCCTTGTAATTTTCTGCATGCCGGTTTTAGCGGTTTTTAGTGCCTTAAAGAAAAAGTAATTTTCTTTTACACGCTAGGTGGTGAGAATCTATGCCCTCAACTAAATTTCTGTTAAAGAAACATCCTAGGTTTAACTGAATCAGTGTTTTATCTATATATATATATATATATATATATATATATATATATATATATATATATTTATAGTTTATAGTGTGTGCAAAGAAATTAATAATTTAAATCAAAAAAATTCCATGAATTAAAATACTTATCACCACATAATAAAATAAACACATAAATTGTGCAAAAAAGTTTTTTTGTGCCTGACGTCCAAACAACTAAAATAAAGTGACTTTTCAATGTCTGTGTAATCAGGTAATGAAGTCCTTCTATGATATATTGGAAATCCTCCACCATACAATAAAAGTGATTGGGGTGCTATTCCACTGGTGACACCTATGTGTGCTTACCTCCATTCTCAATCAACAGCGCTTGTGGGTATTCAAGATATGATAGCTTGTAATCCTACTGTGTTTAATCCTTTTTTTTCCCTCCTCAGAGTAATACAGATAAATAGGGAACCTTTCACCTTTAGGCGATCTAATGTCTCCAGACAATGGATGAAGAAAAGGCCATCATAGTGTAGTATGTAAAAATCCTTTATTGGAATAAATATATCCACTCACATAGAAAACCACAATTCCAGCCAAAAAACTCAGACGAGCACTCCGTTCGTGTCCTGATATGTCACTTCAGTTTCAGGCCCTATGCGTTACGTCACGGGTCACGTGACTTCTTCACTATGACATACTACACTATGATAGCCTTTTCTTCACCCATTGTCTGGAGACATTAGATTGCCTGAAGGTGAAAGGTTCTCTATTTATCTGTATTACTCTGAGGAGGAAAAAAAAGGATTAAACACTATCTTTAATACCTGCAAGCGCTGTTGATTGAGAATGTAGGTGAGCACACATAGGTGTCACCAGTGGAAGAGCACCCCAATCACTTTATTTATGGTGGAGGATTTTCAATACATCATAGAAGGACTTCATTACCTGATTACACAGACATTGAATAGTCATTTTATTTTGGTTGTTTGGACATTTTTATGTGTTTTTTTATTATGTGGTGAGGAGTATTTTACTTCATGGAATTTATTTGATTTAAATTAATAATAATAAATATATAATGTCTTTGTACACACTATAAACTATGCATTTTACTTAGATGTGTGTGTGTGTGTGTATATATATATATATATATATATATATATATATATATATATATATATATATATATATAGTACAGACCAAAAGTTTGGACACACCTTCTCATTCAGAGTTTTCTTTATTTTCATGACTATGAAAATTGTAGAGTCACTTCAAGAGGTAGTCACCTGAAATGGTCTTCCAACAGTCTTGAAGGAGTTCCCAGAGATGCTTAGCACTTGTTGGCCCTTTTTTCTTCACTCTGCGGTCCAGCTCACCCCAAGCCATCTCGATTGGGTTCAGGTCCGGTGACTGTGGAGGCCAGGTCATCTGGCGCAGCACCCCATCACTCTCCTTCTTGGTCAAATAGCCCTTACACAGCCTGGAGGTGTGTTTGGGGTCATTGTCCTGTTGAAAAATAAATGATGGTCCAACTAAACGCAAACTGGATGGAATAGCGTGCAGCTGCAAGATGCTGTGGTAGCCATGCTGGTTCAGTATGCCTTCAGTTTTGAATAAATCCTCAACAGTGTCACCAGCAAAGCACCATCACACCTCCTCCTCAATGCTTCACGGTGGGAACCAGGCATGTAGAGTCCATCCGTTCACCTTTTCTGCGTTGCACAAAGACGGTGGTTGGAACCAAAGATCTCAAATTTGGGCACATCAGACCAAAGCACAGATTTCCACTGGTCTAATGTCTATTCCTTGTGTTCTTTAGCCCAAACAAGTCTCTTCTGCTTGTTGCCTTTCTTTAGCAGTGGTTTCCTAGCAGATATTCTACCATGAAGGCCTGATTCACACAGTCTCCTCTTAACAGTTGTTCTAGAGATGTGTCTGCTGCTAGAACTCCGTGTGCCATTGACCTGGTCTGTAATCTGAGCTGCTGTTAACCTGCGATTTCTAAGGCTGGTGACTCAGATGAACTTATCCTCCGCAGCAGAGGTGACTCTTGGTCTTCCTTTCCTGGGGCAGTCTGCATGTGAGCCAGTTTCTTTGTAGCGCTTAATGGTTTTTGTGACTGCACTTAGGGACACTTTCAAAGTTTTCCCAATTTTTCGGACTGACTGACCTTCATTTCTTAAAGTAATGATGGCCACTCATTTTCCTGTACTTTGCTACTTTTTTCTTGCCATAATACAAATTCTAACAGTCTATTCAGACTATCAGCTGTGTATCCACCTGACTTCTGCACAACACAACTGATGGTCCCAACCCCATTTATAAGGCAAGAAAGCACACTAATTAAACCTGACAGGGCACACCTGTGAAGTGAAAACCATTTCAGGTGACTACCTCTTGAAGTGTGACTCTACAATTTTCATAGTCATGAAAATAAAGAAAACTCTTTGAATGAGAAGGTGTGTCCAAACTTTTGGTCTGTACTGTATATATACCCTTGCATTCTAATACTTGTTTAGCACTATAAGCACTTTTATATTGTTGATACCATTAACATTGGAGCACCTGTATGTATTTATTTATATTATCTACTTTATTTTGGACAATAGAAATATTGGAGCACCTTTATTTATTAACTATCTACCTCTATCAAATCCTAGGAGCGCAGTACTATATATTTATTATTCTGTAGAAAATCTTATAGCTATGTGTGGAAGAGGGAAGAGTAAAATGGGGAGATTTTGAAGAGACTTGCTACCTTAATGATGACTCTTCCTTGATGAGTAACTGATTGTTGTTTGAATATAAAAGGATTGGAAATTTTGGGAATAATGTAAACATACTTTGTAACAGGAAAGAAGATGTTGCTTTTGTCTGTGTGCTCTATCTGACTTCCTTGTTTTATATATTATAATTTTGTGTACTAATTTTCCTTGAAATTAAAATAAAGTGATAAATAAAAAAAAAAAAATAAAAAATGTTATAGCTTCATGTAAGTGTTTGGTTTTCCAAATTTCACTTTCACAACTCCAGGTTGCTGCACATATTAATACAAAAATAAAGTGTCCTGCAAATGTCCTGGCTCTACAGTACGGTGTTGGGATTACAGTTTCTGACTTCCTTCTAGACGGGAGAAACAACAAATCGAAGGAATCCAGCATTATTCAGTGTGCTGGGAACTTTAGAAATGTGACATTACCACCATAATGTATTTTTATCTATCGTAGGTTAAAAATGTAAATTTGACATATGACCAAACTTTTTATTTATTTTTTTTACTTTTCAATTCATCTGCTGATGCGTTCACTGGAGTTTGCTCTGCTTTCTGTGCCTGAATTGAACAGCATAACTCCGTCCAATAATAGAAGTCCCATGATAAATATATTGTTAGCACATTGAATAATTCTAAAGTGAACTTTAATAAGACTTTGTTTATGGAAAGCAATTTTGGTCATAAAATATTAAGAATGTACTGCACATAGCTTAATGTCTCTTCTGTCTTCTCTTGAGATCTGGGATCTGGCAAGCGGTAAATTAAAGCTGTCCTTAACTGGACATATAAGCACTGTCCGGGGAGTGATTGTAAGCACCAGGAGTCCATATTTGTTTTCTTGTGGTGAAGACAAGCAGGTGAAATGCTGGGATCTGGAATACAATAAGGTTTGTATTGTGTGTATATATAAACAATGCTTTATGCTAAGGGGGATTCCTTTTGCCATGGTTTACGTCTAACATCTAGAAAAATTGTCAGTGTTTGAACCTTGTCATTGTTACTGAACTGAATATATTTGGGCACTGTAAAGATTTAACTTACTAAACTGTATGCATTAAGAGTAACAGAAGAGAATTATTCCTAGGAACAAAAATTACTTTTACTGTCACCATCAGAGAAAACTTTGGGCAGAAGGAGGCTGCTAGGCAGAGTTAAGCTAGCTACTAGGTCAAGGGGGTGTTCTAGGTTAGGGGCTGCTTAGAAGGGGGGTGGTTAGCTAGGTCATATTTGTTTATGACTTGAGTTGGGGCCTAATGAAGGTAAATTGGTTGGTTTATGTATAAAAGTAAAGTTGGAACAAGTAAAGTTAGTCCCAGCTCCAGCTAAATCACTTTTTATTTTATTGCATTGAGTAGGATGGGGTTAGAGGCACTTTCAGGTGATTGCTAATGTGTCAGGACACATCTTTTCAATAGTGACACGAAAAGAGAAAACAAATTTATTTAACTACCCTCCTGCATGCCGTATGAACAAATGATGGCAGGCGGGATGCTTCGTTGTCCTGGGAGGACGTCCTATGACATCGGCCTAATCTCACCACACTTGCGCGGCTACCACGGGCGCGCTGTGTCACTGGGACACATCGCGACCCCTATCTCGGTAAAGAGCCGATGATGCAGCTTTTTACCCATATGATCAGCTGTGTCCAATCACAGCTGATCACATGTATGCAAGGAAATGCTGAGGATCGGCTCTCCTTTCCTCAGACTTGCAGAGTGTGAGGAGAGGAGAGCCAATCAGCGGCATCTCTTCACAGGGGAGACATGCACATAGAATCAGGGCACTGATCATCAGTGCAGCCCCAACAGTGCTCATCTGTGATGCCAGTCTGCGCCCATCAGTGTAGCAAGTCACTGCTGCCTTTCAGTGCTGCTATTAGTGCCACATATTAGTGCAGCCTCATCATCGCATATCAGTGAAGCAGAAAATGTGCTTATTTACAACATTTTCTGATAGAAACTAACAAAACCTTTTTTTTTTTTCCCCCCCCAAATTTTTGGTCTTTTTTTTAGTTTTTAGCGGCAATTAAATATCACCAGAAGAAAGCTCTAGTTGTGTGAAAGAATTGTTAAAAATTGAATTTGGATACAGCATTGCATTGCTGCTTATACAGGGCTGGCGGTTCTCTGCGTGCCCCCATGTCACAGCACTAGGTCAATTGGCAAATAACTGTGCTGTCTCATGCTATTCCTACCTGAAATTGCCAGGTATATTTCTTCACTACCTGCAGCCCAACCAAGAAGGGAATTGAGGGGCAAAGGAAGAGTGAATATCTGTGGTGGGTGGAGGGGGGGGGGGGGTGTGAGAGAGTTAATAGAACCCGTTGCTCTTTTTAGATTAAACTTCACAGGGATCACCCGGACACTTCAAGTGTAGTGGTTCTCAGCCTAAGGGAGACAACCGCCCAGTAAATTCTTCCAAAACTTACGATGCCTCTTCATCGCCATGATCAATGGGTAGATCAGGATCGGCCTGTTGTCAGCCCTTTTACATTCATAACTTATCATAAGAAGCTATAGGGCTGATCCATTAAAACCGAAGAGAAGAAGAATGGCACACAATTGTTGTATTGCACAGCAACCACTCAAATTCGTGTTTACCTTGTCCCCCAAAATAAACGGTGAAATCTGATTGGTTCCTATTAGTTAAAACTTCAGTTATCTGCATATTTACATGTAATGTTCAGTCTCTGGAACAGACCTTTTTGCACAGTGACTCGTTACATGAATACACATACTAACCGGAATGGAAACAAACTTGCAACATGCATGCAACTTCAAATCATCAATGAGGATCGACCACTGGCACAACATTGATCCTGGCAGACAGCAGAAAACATATTTATGATGAGGGCAATGTGCATCTCCAGCAATAGATAAGAACCTAGGAGGAGAATGTGTAGCCGTAGAATTAGTGCGCTGCAGTTTAGCTAAACCTGGTGGCCGCAGAGGGCTTCTGTGTATTTTCATTGAATATCGGTGCTGATGAACAAGCTCCTGTCCCCCCTGCAGTTCCAGATGCTTGCAAATGGGGCACCAGTGCAGTGTCAGATACCGGCTTGTTGTGCTCCTAAATTACATGCGCTCTCATGTGCGGTGCGAATTTCAGCCATACACTTTGTATGGCTGAATTTGCACCGCATCCGCAATAAACACGCACATGAGGCTTTTTTTTTATCTGCAGCAGAATCGGATCGCATAGTGGTTCACACTAGTGCGATCCGATTCTGTGTGAACTTGCAGAGTGCACTACGATATGCGATCGCAACTGGGGGTGTTGTTAACTTTTAATTGACACCCCCTGCGTATCGCATATGGCAGTGTGAACTGCCAGTGGTGCGGATGCGATGCGGGATCACGCTGCATATTCGCAGTGTTCCCGCATCGCACAAATGTGAACCGGGACTAAAAAAGTAATATCTTATACCCTGCAATTATAATTACTCTTTTTTTTTTTTACTCATTTATTCTTATCCGCTTTGTGTTGCATTTTCACGGATTTATAAATATTCCCCCTTTTTTGTTTTTGTTTTTTTTAATCCCATTATGAAAAAAAACGAATTGCATGTTTATTTATGGCAGGAGCTAACTGACACTTCCCAGCCTAGGAATCCTAGATCACACAGTCTCTAGTTACCCATCATTACTGCAGAATCTACAGTTTTAAGCCAGCTGTGGTGCAAGAGGATCAGAAAGACTCTTATTTTATATCTATAGATAAAAAGTTAAGGGTATAAAAAAAATGTCAAAACAAGTCACTCCATGTTGTGGAAATGCTAAATAAAATGTAGAAAAAGCACCTGTTGGGGGAAGAATATACATATATCCTTATATAGTGTGTGTATGTATATTTATATCACACTGCCCCCTAGTGCAGCTGGCAACGCAGAGCAGTGATCGCTCCAGCTGCTGTGCTTTTTCCCAGCTTGTATGGTGTAAATTGGTCCTCAACAGATGGCTGAAAAACAGACAGACAGAACTCCCATGTGAAAGGGGCCTACCACCCTGTGATGTAGTATAGGGTACTGTGACATGTTTGCTGTACCCATTATTTTTGTAACTTGAATACCTGCTTCAATTTAATATACTGAAAACCAATTTACCCTACAGATCTTAAAAATTGCATGCATTTTATATATTAACCTGTATTGTATTTTGTTCATATTAGGTCATAAGGCATTACCACGGTCACCTGAGTGCAGTGTATGGTTTGGATTTGCATCCCACAATTGATGTGCTTGTGACTTGTAGCAGAGACTCAACTGCTCGTGTAAGTAGTGGTTGTTTATCTTTTGTTCTAAATGAAAATGTTGTGGTTACTACAGATATATCTTTTATTGTCTCACTGCATAGTATCAGCTTGCTATTTTTCCTTTTCTGAACAGATCTGGGACATAAGAACCAAAGCTGGTGTTCACACCCTTGTTGGACACACAAATGCTGTTGCAACAGTAAGGTGTCAGGCTGCAGAACCACAGATAATCACAGGTAAGTCATTGCAAAAATCTTAATTTTGTAGAGCAGATTCTTATTCATTGGAGTTATATGGGTAGTCTGAAAGGTAAGCATTCATGTACATACCTTTAGTTTATTATATTTTGATTTCTTTGTGGTACTTGCTTTGACCTAACTATAACCAAGTAGCATTACAAATGCAATTCACTATTCTTTAAAATAGGAACTTTCAGTGTGACAGTGACTGTAATGCCTCATGCACATGAGCTGTTTGGCCAATACAGCATTAAAACCAGATGTTTTGGGTGCCTGAGAGGCACATATGCAGCATACATACTGCTACCAGCAGCCTGTCAAAATAAATGACCTGTGTCTCTAGTTGCCGAAATATTATGCTGCATTGGCTATAGCGATCCAGTGGACAAAAGTTTTGAGGCTCCCCCTAAAGCTTGATTTGCTCTATCTAGCTTGACCATGCAACGGTTGGTTGTGCCTATGGCTGTTTGCCAAACCTTGGCATTCTGGGCTAAGAGCACGGTGCACAATTCTGATGGTTCCTTCAATACTCCAAAAACTGAAGCTCCTCCTGGTAGCCTTAAGTAACTCTCTAGGTGGTTAGGCAGAATCAAAATCCTCACATGGCTCTTATGTCTTTGATGAGTAATTGGATATCTTTTTCAAGGAAGTCACCGGCAGAAGCAGAACTTTTACCCACAGCAAAGTCTGTTGCTTGTGAGTTTAATTGTTCTCTTCATTGTTCCCAGACCTCTGCTTCAAAGCAAAGTCTTCCAATTGGTTCTGTCCTAACTCCTGGATGTCTGAGCCAGCCCATATTTCCCACAGTGCAGTGGTTCCTATTTACCTTTTCATTACCCCCTGGGTCTTCACAAATGTGGTGCTTGCCCCCATCCTAACGCTTTTGTGCTCTCAGAATACACATTATTAGATATCTTTGGCTTTCTCTTGAAGGCTCACTCCACCCCAGCCCTGATGCCAGTGTTTGGTGGACTATGCAGACAATTCAGAGCTTTTCAGAGAGTAGAGGAGTTCTGCTTCCTGCGAACAATAATTAGGCAGGGCCTGTCAAATACAGGTCACATATCTAGTCTATTGGGCAAGACTCCTCAGAGGCTGTACTTTTGGGGAAGCTATGAAGGGCAGGCTTTTCAGAGCAGGTCCTCATTAGTTTTTATAAGCTGCAATTGAAAGTGTGTTAATGTTTCACATTTCTCTATGGCAAGTATCATGCACGGTCCATGACAGAAATGCTTTGAAAAGGGTCATGAATGTGGTACAGAAAAATATTGTAGCTTACCGAGTTTTGAGGACCTGGGGAAGGGATATTTTGCATCCTGGTAATGGTCTGCATTGAACCTTCTGGGAGACGATATAGAAGTATTTGTTCCCATACCTCAAGACTGCAGGATAGCTTCCTAAGGTGTTTTGGAATAGACTGATTGAAGTAATGTGTTTATTATGGTGTATGTGGTGTTTTCATTTAAGTGTTTTTATGTTAGGTGTGGAATTTCTTTTTAATCTAAGGGAGCTACAACTGTTTCTTTTTTAAGTGTTCTTGCATAGCAAGACCGCTTACTGTTATCTCACATATATATAATTATTATTATAGCCAAATTTACCACCCTAACTCCTCCCACAGTTTTTACACTACATAGACAGTAATATACCGAAACGTGTGGATTGTTCCCGATTGGTGTGCTCTTACTTTGTGGAACGTTTCGCCAAATGGTTCACGAAATATCAGCGTTTTTGTGGCGAAATTGGTCCCATAGGAATGAATGGCGGAATGTTCAAAACTAGAATAGGAGCTGACAAAAGCTAGAGTGGGAGCTGAAAAATCAGGACATGATATCTAAACTGGCACCCCTCCCTCATTTTCAAGCCCACCTACACAAATATTAAATCAAAATGTTTAGCTACCCTGCTGCCTCTAAAAATGTCCACGGCTAAGCCATAATCCTGACCGTTTTCACAATTTCTTAATTGCTACCACACACACACACCACCTCCCCCCCCCCCCCCCCCCAAAACACACACACACACACACACACTCTTCACACAATTTCCCCAGAAATTGTAAATTTTCTAGTTATAATTGATATAAAATGATAAATTAATACTTTGAGTCTGATTCTCACTCCCGGGGGCCAGCCCATGTGCCTTTGTCTCAAGACCAGGCTATCTCTGGACCGGTATTTTACAGCAGATGCCAACCTTCTGAGCTGGGGAGGTGTCCAGGGTATTGTTTACCAAGGGATTCTTGACTTCTCATCAACATTATAGCACTAAGGTCTCTTTGCTTTTGATAACGTCCACCGTAGTGACGAAACGTGTCAGCTACGTCGGCCCGCACGCAGACACGCCCACAGCCGCGGCCATCTTGATATCAATAGAAATACAAATGTGGCGCTAATCTTGTAAGATTAATCAAAGAAATCTTTGATATTAGTGGATAATAAGCAACAGTTCCAATTCTTTCCCATGGATAAATAAAAACTTCCAAAAGAAGGGGAGAGATGTGAAGATCCTCAGCGAGGGAAACCACCACCAGGCACCCGCACACACTGATCCTTACCAGATCCCAATGACCCTCATTACAAAGGTCAAAAGCGCTAATGGCACAAGCCCTGGAAAGCCGGGATCCTTCACTCCTCCTCATTAGATATTATCCATCAAGCGGGCAGTCGTTAAGTCCTTGCAGGGTCGCCATGTGAGGAAACAAAATGCCAACACATAGTGTACACTGCTAAAAGGTTTTATTGTCCCCAAAGGATAAAATTGCACTTACTCGACAGCCGCAATTAGAGAGCGTTGCTTATTTCCTCCTCCGTACGGTCGGGTGCTCGCGCATCCCACCAGAAAAATGGCCGCCGTGTCTCTTCCTCGTGTGGCGTGCGTCGCCGTAGGCTCCACCCTATGGAGCCTACGGCGACGCACGCCACACGAGGAAGAGACACGGCGGCCATTTTTCTGGTGGGATGCGCGAGCACCCGACCGTACGGAGGAGGAAATAAGCAACGCTCTCTAATTGCGGCTGTCGAGTAAGTGCAATTTTATCCTTTGGGGACAATAAAACCTTTTAGCAGTGTACACTATGTGTTGGCATTTTGTTTCCTCACATGGCGACCCTGCAAGGACTTAACGACTGCCCGCTTGATGGATAATATCTAATGAGGAGGAGTGAAGGATCCCGGCTTTCCAGGGCTTGTGCCATTAGCGCTTTTGACCTTTGTAATGAGGGTCATTGGGATCTGGTAAGGATCAGTGTGTGCGGGTGCCTGGTGGTGGTTTCCCTCGCTGAGGATCTTCACATCTCTCCCCTTCTTTTGGAAGTTTTTATTTATCCATGGGAAAGAATTGGAACTGTTGCTTATTATCCACTAATATCAAAGATTTCTTTGATTAATCTTACAAGATTAGCGCCACATTTGTATTTCTATTGCTATTGATCTTTCTGTTTCCAAAGATTTGTGTTGGCTGCTTTTCGCATATTGAATGTTTTATATTATATTCTAGCGCAGCAATATTATGTTTTATAATCTTGATATCAATGTTTGGGTCATCTACCAGCGTGAGTTTTTTATCATCTATTATTGATTTTAATAAAGTGAACATACTACACTATCCGAGATCCATTTGTCTTTTGGAGGTATATCCTCAATTATCTCTGTGGAGGAACTCTGAAGGAGTAGAAGTATTTGGATATTATGATCTTGGGACCGAGTGCGTGTGACCTGGTGCCAGTTACTATTGGAGATTCTAGTTTGATTCATGCCTGTTTGACCTCTCTTAATCGGGGGTCAAGAGTTCCGGTAAGGAGACCTCTTCATTTGAGCACGTGGTTTTTGCAATAATTATCAGTTGGAAAGCTCTTTGGTGTTGGATTCCCTTCTTTTTTCTCCACTAACAACTGGCTTTCATGCACTCACCTATGGACTTTATGGACTTTGTTTTCTATTAAGTTTCCATTTATTTGTTTATACATTGCTTTGGCGCTGTACACAATTTTGTTAATTTAGTATTTGGTCTGATTTACCTATTTACTGGCTGCCTCCTAGTGACTAAGCGCAGCTATTTCTTGTTTTTTTCTCTTTGCCTATCCCTACTGTGTTTGACCTTCCAGCTTCAGGAGCGAACAGCAAGGGTTAAGACAGATAATCATGACAGGCTATACGCCCAAATTGCAGTGTCCAGAGGATCAGTCTCCAGTATTGGGGTTCGCTCTCAGCTGTAGATGCGATGACCCGGCACCCGGAAGTTGTTGGCTTGGAATGCAGTGTGGAGCGCAGCGTCTGTTCGCGCTGATTACGTCAAAGCGTTTTGCGTACATATGCTTCGTCAAGGCGTACCGGCGTTCACTTCCTATTTTTATAGTGGGAAAAGCCGCACCTGTTTCCAATTGAAGGTAATAACATTGAATAGCGGCATCTTGTGGTGAAGACCTGGAACTGTTTTACATCTAGGAAACTAGAAATGTAATCACAAGCAATCAGTGTCTAATAACATGTTGGAAATTATCATTCTCATCATAACAATTCAAGACTGAAATTCAGCAAGGAGAATGGCATTTATGGAGGGGACAGATTAATAATTGAGGACCAAAGTTGGAGAAAAAAAACAAGAAATCACTGATCTAAACCCAGCGTAAAAAAACAGCGGCCAACACTCTGCTTCACGCCGATAGTCATCACCCCAAGTCCTTGATAAGGGGCATACCAGTGGGGCAGTTTGAGGATTTAAAGAAACTGCACCAGCTATGATGACTATCGATGTGAACTGGAGAATCTATATAGGCGCTTTAGAGAAAGGGGATATTCCCATAGAACCTTGAGAAGAGCCAGGAGCTTAGCTGGTGGGAGAACAAGGAAGGACCTTCTCACCCCTAGACAATCACAGGTTGTTAAACAAAATGCCCCTTTGAGAACTATCACCAAATATTGGGTACAATGGGAGGAAGTCAGAAAAGTGTTCAATGACCATTGGCATAGTCTAACTAGATCGGAGAAATTAAAGGAATTTGTGGGACCTAAACCCCTGATGGTGGCCAGACGATCAACAAATCTGAGTGACATGCTGGTACATTGAGTTTCAAAAGAAAACAAATAGAAACTGGCTAACTGATCTCCCCGCTCTTAAAGGAATGTATCCTCTATTCCAAACAACTGAATCACACAAGCTCTAACTCCAATGGGAATAATAGGCGTGCTGCTCTCAGGCGGGGAACTCCAATCAGAAGTGCATAGGAACGAAAAAAAGGAGGCGCAAACACCTAGTGCATTACCCTTGGACACCTTAAAAACGTTTTATTAAAATACCAAAAACATACTCGCAGACATGAAGAGCAAAAACCGCATTGAATGAGCACCACATGTGGAGGTGTTCATCCCTCTAATTGGACTGAAGGGTGGACTAGCTCTGAGGAAGGGATCGTGTCTCCTGAAACGCATCGGCTGTCCAATTACAGGGATGAACACCTCCACATGTGGACTCATTCAATGCGATTTTTGCTCTTCATGTCTGTGAGTATGTTTTTGGCATTTTAATAAAAAGTTTTAAAGGTGTCCAAGGGTAATGCACTAGGTGTTTTCACCTCCTTTCTTTCTTTCCTATTAAAGGAATGTATGCATGTGGTCACTGTAACGTGTAGCTATGTTGATAAAACTGTTTTCTCTGACTCAAGTAAATAACTACGAGATTAGACAGTTTATAAACTGTGCTACTATTAGAACTTTATACATTATTGAATGTCCGAGTAAAAAAAGTTATACATAGGGAAGACTAAACGCCAGCTGAGAGTGAGATTTGGGGAACATCTAAAAAGTATCAGACTCAGGGAAGAAACCCCTCTGGGCATACACTTTGCAGAAAGTCACGAAGGTATCCCCAAAGAACTTAGAATAAAATGTGTCTTGGCTCTCCAATTGCCCCCCAGGAGAGGAGATTTTGATAAGTTACTATTAACTTAAGAAAAGTTATGGATTTTCAGGCTCAATACTCTTACCCCTAGAGGGTTAAATACGGAGATGAGCCTAAAGGTATTTTTGGACCCGCAATTTCTAATGGCCTTCCCTGTTCTCTCTTCCTTTGCTCCAGCCTCCTTCCCAAATGAGTGGTCAGGGGACCTATATGAGTGTACACTGACCATTCTATGAGTGTCATTATTACTGACTCTGTACCCTCCCCCTTACCCCCCTGTTGTATATCCCCTCTGGGTTTTTATCAGTGATTCCTTGTTTTTTTTTTCTCCAACTTTGGTCCTAGATTATTAATCTGTCACCTCCATAAATGCCTTTCTCCTTGCTGAATTTCAGTCTTGAATTATGATGAGCATGATAATTTCCTGTGTTATTAGACACTGTGGTTGCTAGTGATTACATTTCTAGTTTCCAGGATGTAAAACCGTTCCAGGTCTTCACCACATGATGCTGCTATTTGGCGTTATTATCTTCAATTGGAAACCGGTGCGGCTTTTCCCACTATAAAAAATAGGAAGTGAACAACGTCGGTACGTCCTGACGAAGCGTACGATCGTGTGTGAAACGCGTTGACGTAATCAGCGTGAACGGACGCTACGTTCCACGCCAACAACTTCCAGGCTTCCAGTTCCGGCTCTGACTTCCGGACGTCGCATCTACGGCTGAGAGAGAACCCCCAACACTGGAGACTGATCCTCTGGACACTGCAATATGAGCAGAGCAGTCGGGCTCGCAATACGGGTGAGTCACCCAATGAGGACTTTGAATCCATATGCCTATCTTGTGGTACCACATGTCCAAGAACTGACTTCCTGTGATTAACAGATTTTGTCCATTCTTCTGAAACTTAGTTCAGGATCCTAGTCGGATGTGGGATGTAGAAATACCTTCAAGTATTAAATGTCCTTTTGAGTCTGGTGAGAGGACTGTTGTGATTGTGGCAACCATGAGATATTTACTGCCTAATTGTGGCTCTATCCATTGATGTTCAAGCCATGGTCTTCAAGTGAAACTCAGTCCCTATATACCAGCTAGTTTGAACTGCCATCTTCTGGACTGTTGGTTCTGCCCTAGCTGTAGTGGCGATTTCAATTCAACCTGCATATGATTGGGTTCATGGCCATACTGACCCATGTGGTTTACACATTGGAAAGCATTTGCTGGAATTTTTTCACTAGCCTTGATTTATATATTTTCATATGCAAATGTGAAATTTTAATGGAATGTATGTGTGTGTGTCAGAGATCCATTTTATGTGCTTGTCTAAGGTTTTTTTTTTGTGTTGTCCACTGGATGTCTGGGATGTTTTTTACATTTACTAATACACTTTTTGCCAATTTTTTAATAAATGTTTGCATTTTATATCGTTTGAGGTCCTCATTTACAACTCCTCTATGGGGAGATCTCTTTTATTGCTTTTTTGATAGCACTGCAGTTGTTGGGGTACCCGGTCCAACTGCACGGAGCGGTGATATGCTTTGAATATTATACCATTTCCCTTAAGTGGAGGGTTGAATGGGTTGAGGACCCTGAATTCCTTTAATAGTTTAAGATAGATAATGCCACAGTTATGGTTTACATCAACCATCAGGGCCAGCCCTTTGACCTTTTGAGAAGTGGACCTCATTATGGCTTGGGCTGAAAGGCATGTTCTAGCCTTGTCCAAGGTCCACATTCCCAGAATAGACATTTTCCAGGCTCATCAGCGCCTGGATGCGAGGGAATAGTCTTTTCACCCCAAAGTGTCCTGGAGCATTTGTTTCCCTGGAGAATGCAAGACGTACAGCTGTTGGCAACCTACTTCAATATCAAGTTGAACAGGTTTGTGGCCTGGATCAGGGATCATTTCTTTGCAGTAGTGACCCCATGGGATCATTTCTGGCTAATAAGCAATGTGTGTATCAGTGCTGCTCTAGATATGAATAAATATACGAAGAGTTCTTCTGGGGGTTGAATATAAAGTGGCAAGTGCAAAATTTAACAATACTGTACATAATTATCAATGGATGTGAGTAAAGAATCAACAATTCATAATGGTAGTAATATAAGCAAATCCTTGTGATCAATAAATAATAAAATAGCCCTTGTGATAATAGATGAAAAAATGACAAAAGTGCCAGTGCTGGAAATCAGGTTGTTGTGTGGGTCACTCAGTGCTCCCCTCCTGTGTCCCCACTTACCAGACAGATGGGGAAATAGCGCGTAAGTTGCGACTCAACGTTGAGGATCTTTACTTATTGTTTTCTTATGGTGCACCAATCTTTTATATAGAGGGTCCTCAGAGTGATAACTCCCCAGTTAGGATATATGTAATTGAAGAGAGATCTCCATAGCATAAAACTGTATTTTTATTAAAAGGTAAAAACAAATAATCCACTTACATACAGTGCAATGTGCTTGTTCAGTCCATGTGGAGAGCACCGCCTCGGCGTGCGTTCCAACCACCGGAAATCACGTCAGACGCTTTTGGTCTCATCTGACCAGAGCACGTTTTTCCATACATTCGCTGTGTCCCCCACATGCAAACTGAAAACAGGACTTCTTATGGCTTTCTTTCAACAATGGCTTTCTTCTTGCCACTCTTCTATAAAGGCAAGATTTGTGGAGCACACGACTAATAGTTGTCCTGTGGACAGATTCTCCCACCTGAGCTGTGGATCTCTGCAGCTCCTCCAGAGTTACCATGGGCCTTTTGGCCACTTCTCTGATTAATGCTTTCCTTGCCCGGCCTGTCCATTTAGGTGGATGGCCATGTCTTGGTAGGTTTGCAGTTGTGTGCCATACTCTTTTTCCATTTTCAATTAATGGATTGAACAATGATCTGTGAGATGTTCAAAACTTGGGATATTTAGGGTTGGGATATATTTTTATAACCTAACCCTGCTTTAAACTTCTACACAACTTCCTCTGACCTGTCTGGTGTGTTCCTTGGCCTTCATGATGCTGTTTGTTCACGAAGGTTCTCTATCAAACTCTGAGAGCTTGACAGAAAAGCTGTATTTATTCTGAGATTAAATTACACAAGTGGGCTCAATTTACTAAATATGTTTCTTCTGAAGACAATTGGTTCCACTAAATTTTAGTTAGGGGAATCAGAGTAAAGGGGGCTGAATACAAATGCACTCCACACTTTTTCAGATATTTATTTGTACAGAATTTTGAAAAACATTTATAATTTTCCTTCCACTTAACAATTATGTGCCACTTTGTGTTGGTCTATCACACTGTTTCTCAACTCCGGTCCTCAGGGCACACTAACAGGCCAGGTTTGCAAGAAAACTGAAATACATCCCAGGTGATATAATTTGCTGCTCAGTGATTGCACTATTCTAGTCTGCATCTCCTCAAGGTAATACTTAAAATCTGGCCTGTTAGTGTGCCCTGAGGACCGGAGTTGAGAAACACTGGTCTATCACATAAAATCCTAACAAAATACATTTACGTTTTTGGTTGTAACGTGACAAAAAGTGGAAAACTTCAAGGGGTATAAATACCTTTTCAAGGCATTGTAATTGCCACCAGATCTTTTTATTAAATTGCTTCTTATATTGTGTTACTTTGGTATCTGGAACTGGGATGTTCAGTCATAATGAAACTTATAAACTAGTCAGGAGCCTGGGAACTGTGATTGCAGTAAATATCAGTCCTACTCCTGGTGGGTAATCACAATTTTTTTATTTTTTAAAAAGAGCCTAACCTCTGGAATCTGTGCCCAAATAAGCAAACTGAAGAGAAAGGATTAGTTACCAGTATGGCTGTGGGCTCCTTACAGTGGCTATTTTCTCCACAAACCTATGCCTTGTTTTGAGCAAAAATTGCAACCAACCCAATTTTTAATTATCTTTTAAAGTAAGGTGCACATAGAAGGGCTTTGCACTGGGCAAACAAAACGTGTTTCTCAGTACACTTACAGTACCAGCTAGTTGGCAAAACAAAAAAATTAGACTGTCTACTAATTTGCATTAAAAAAAGGTTTTATTTGCATTACACTTGCAAATACATGTGGAAGGTGTGCTGCATAGTCAAGCTTCTCTGTATAGTACAGAGTCTTAATTCTGGTCTATAAAAGTCTGTGTTTGAGCATATGTAGCAATAATATATTTAAGCCTTACTTGCCTCATCAAGGATTCTGTATAGTGTGATACCAACTCTAATCAATAAGAGCATAAATACAGTAACGGCAAATACATTGAGTAAATTAAATGTCTTGTTCTGCACTGCATTTCTGTATTGAGATGGCCATCTTGCTAAAGTAGCAGGGCTTAGCTTCCCACTGGTTATTTGATAACTCTTAGGAGGGAATATTCAAGAAGCGACAGGAGAGGTATAGGAAGTGCCAATCTGCAGATTGGAGATGCAAGGTGATCCATGCAGTGCAGGTCCTCAGGTACAAATTCCTCTTTAGCAGCAGAACAATAGTGACATCGCCAAATCCTCGCTCCTTGTAAAATCAAGTAGATGTGTGTGAAACAGGTAGAGTTAGAATGTGGTGTGAGTGCAGTCCCAAGCAGCAATCAAACACAGATCTAGTAAAACCTAAACAAAGTAAATCACAGAACTGTCTTCATGCATGGGAAGCATGAGGTAGATGTCCTTACCTTAGGTTCATGTGAGCATAACCACAAACATGCAAGCTAAACGTGTAGCCGGGGGAAAGAGGCACATGCTCCTTCTGACACTTACTAGGAAATGACACCCCCCAGAAAAAGGTGACTGCTGGTAATAAAACACGTTCCCCCTATTAGCTGGCACAGGAACAAAGTGCTCACAGAGTAGATGAAGATTCCATGTAGAGAACATTTCCAAAACCGCATACATGAACTACCAGGTACTTATCAGGAGTAATTCAATACCACAACCACAGTAGATCAACAAGTGAAGTAGCCTTCAGGCAGTACAAAGTAGGCAGCTTTTTGTTTGAATGGGGGATCTAGCTTTCATTTGCAGTCTGTCCATCCATTAAGCCACCAAGGAAGATTCAAAGAAATTGAATTATCCATTAGCAGCCATGCATATAGTCAGGCAGGACAGTGCGTGGAGCATTGGAGGTGTAACTTTTGAAGCCACTTTTTGAAACTTGGTCTGCTGTTTCTTACCTTTCTGGGAAAATCAGGGGAAAGCATTAGTCTGGATCCATTCAAGCTTATATCCTTGAGTTCCCTTTCTTTGCATAGGATATTGTCCTTCTCTCAGTAGCAAGGGGTGATTAAAAAAGTTAAAGGTAGGCAAGGACCTAGAGTGCCTTTTTAACAGCAAAGAAGGCCCTCTTTACACATTGTATCACATAGCCGTTTTTCAGTATAGGTGATAACATTAGAGCCCTTGGTTTTTGTTAGACTGGCATGGGAGCTATCACAGAGATGTACTGCAGAATAGGGCTGTGCATCTTCACTTACCTCACGATTCGATGCGATTACGATTATTAGGGTCGCGATACGATTCGATTCCGCGATGCATCACGATTACTGCCCAATGCCCATGCCCAGTCCACTGCCCAATGGTTTTCAAAACTTTATCAAAAAAAACAAACAATCAAGCAGTCACAAATAAAAGAATCCTTTTTATTTTCATTTGCTTCAAAGGACACTTTCCTGGAACCTGTCATGGTCTGCAAGCCCTGCATACTTTAGTGCACTTGCACTGCAAACATATAGGACGGTCTGAAAATGCAAACAGCATAGCAGAGACAGACAACAACACTAGTATTTTACTAGAAGTAACAGTAAAATTAGTAAAAAACTGTAGTAGTGCAGTTTACTGCTTCATAAAAGAAAATATTAATATAAGCCAGGCCTACCACCATTTAAAGTACAACTAAAGGCCAAACTTTTTGGATTTTGGATAAAGTTTGGCCTATAGTTGTACTTTAAGGCAAGCCAAGATAGAAGAAGCCAGCCAGCCAGCCAAGCTAATATTCTTGTGAAAATGGTCATCATAAATTCCCACAAAACATTATATATAAATCCTTTTATGTGAATATGCATTGCAATAAATTCCGGTGTGCCATAACCTGTCCTCTACAAAACAGAGCACTTCCTGACTAGTAGCAAACATCAAGGGTGAACCTGGCAATAGTGCACTGCTGCATAACTTCCATGTTCACCGTGATGTTTGTTTCCCTCTGCAACTGCCAGTCAACTCAAGTGAGTTGATGGATTGGCTGCTAGAGGGGAGTTACACAAATATAAGCTTTAAGCTTATCAATTCACTTATGTCACTTAGACATATGCCGGTTTTCGGTAATTCGATATATCGCGGTATTGCATAGCCACGGTATTGTTATTGTGGCATTTTTAAAATACCGAGTTTCTCTGTCAAGTCTGCCTGACTTGTGAATTGATACATTTCAGTGAGCTGGATGACTCATTCACTCACACAGCTAATGCCTATCAGCAAAGTCTCCCAGTAACTATAAACAAAAATGATTACATTGTATTTTTTCCTTCCCTCTGCCAGGGAGAAAGGAAGTTTAACCTCTTAAAGACTGGATCTTTTTCTGACACTTGTTGCTTGCAAGTTAAAATCAGTTTTTTTTTTTTGCTAGAAAAGTACTTAGAACCCCCAAACATTTTGTATATTTTTTTAGCAGAGACCCTACAGAAAAAAATGGCGATTGTTGTAATATTTTATGGCACACTGTATTTGCGCAGCAGTCTTTCAAACGCAATTAATAGACTTTAATGAATAAAAAAAAAAAAAAAAAAAACGTAACAGTAAAGTTATCCCAATTTTTTTTTTTGTTACACAGAGAATCGTGAGAGAATTATGATCTTTATTCCAAGCTAAAAAATCGTGATTCTCATTTTGGCCAGAATCGTGCAGCTCTAATATCTATCTATCTATCTATCTATCTATCTATCTATCTATCTATCTATCTATCTATCTATCTATCTATCTATCTATCTATCTATCTATCTATCTATCTATCTATCTATCTATCTATCTATCTATCTATCCACACACACGCATAGCAGCCCACATTACATTATTATATAGCCATCAAGCAGTGTCTGGCCTACCTGGTGATGATTGGTCCTGGCGCTCTGATCCGATGGCCTGGTCTTTAAAGGGGCAAATCCTTGCAATCCAGAAGTGGTTAAACCTGCAGGAGGACCGGTGTTTTTATCTATTAATGACTTTACTATTGCTTTAGGCCTGGTTCACATGTATGCGGGTTGGCGGTTCACATGTATGCGGGTTGGGGGCCCACATTTGCACAGGCATAGCAGCCCATTGATGTGAATGGGCTTGAGCTGCTATGCCTGCGTTTTCAGCTGAAAAAAGGTGCATGCAGAATTTAAAAAAATGCAGTGGCCATGAAATCCATCCTTTTGCACCATGCGACTTACCTGCCGTTGCTGCACACGCAAACTGTTTTTAAATGCTGTGCCCACGTATACAAAAAATGCAGAAAGCTTGCCAGAGCAGAAACTGCAGGTTAGTCGCATGGTGCAAAAGCAGGATGGATTTCAAGGCCACTGAATCTTAAAAAAATGCTGCATGCACCTTTTTTCTGCGGAAAATGAGGGCATAGCAGCCAGTTCAAATCAATGGGCTGCTATGCCTGTGCAAATGTGGGCCTCCAACCCGCATACATGTGAACCACCAACCCGCATACATGTGAACCACCAACCCGCATACATGTGAACCAGGCCTAAAGCAATAGTAAAGTAATTTATAAACAACACCTCCTTCAGGTTTAACCACATCTTGACCACAAGGATTTGCCCTCTTAATGACCAGGCCATCGGATCGGAGCCGAGCGCCAGGACCAGTTATCACCAGTTAGGCCAGACACTGCTTGATGACCTATTTTAGGCCTGGTTCACAGAGTCTGTACTGACTGACTATATAATAATGTGCATAAGTGAACCAAAGCCCCTAAATTCAGCAATGAAATTGAAGTGAGGTGGAAATTTAATAATTTAAATTTAATAATAGAATACCGTGATAATACCGTATACCGTGGCAAAACCTTAATCAATTAATCGCAGCATGAAAATCTGATACCGTCACAAGCCTAATGTCACTTTTATGTCACTTACTTTACAGAAAACGTTACCTGTCCTGCAGACAGTCTCTGTCTCTACCACGATTAAACCCAACTGAAGCCAAGCCAAAGCCACCATTAGAGGAAGGAAAACCCTTGACAGAGTAAATCATCAACTAAAGCTTAAACCTTGAGTAAATCTTCATGGGATCACAAAAAAACACCCAACACGATTGTCTGCATCAGAATCATGAGAACTGAAGAAAGGTTTGGCATTGCCACACTGGTACAACTCAAGGCATATAGGTTAGGTCAGGTTTGTGTGTATTTGTGATCCAGTAAAGATTTAATCAAGGTTTTACGCTTCAATGTATGATTGATTTTAATCTTTCAAGGATGTCCTTTCCTGTACCGTGGCTGCCTGGCTTGCCTTCAGTTGTCTAGATACACTTTTACCTTTAGTATTTGTTTGGTTGAGGGAACCCCCTACACTTGCTATTGCTACAGAGTACAACAGACCAGCAGACAGACATGCGTTGCAATAATTTCCAGGTGTGTGCCATAACCTGTCCTCTACAAAACAGAGCACTTCCTGACTAGTAGCAAATATCAAAGGTGAACCTGGCAATAGTGCACTGCTGCATAACTTCCATGTTCACCGTGATGTTTGTTTCCCCCTGCAACTGCCAGTCAACTCAAGTGAAGTGATTTGATGGCTGCTAGAGGGGAGTTATACAAATATAAGCTTAAATAATTATCAATTCACTTATGTGAATGGACCATTTTTGAAAACAAGCCATTCTCCATCTCTCCAGTGCTAGAAAAGCTGTAAAAATATAAAATGTTCCAGGTTCACTGCGATTGTGTTTGCCCCTGCCATTGCCAGTCAACTAAACACACAGAGTGTGTGTGTGTGTGTGTGTGTGTGTGTGTGTGTGTGTGTGTGTGTGTGTGTGTGTGTGTGTGTGTGTGGTGACTACTCAAAAGCTTATACGCAGCCTCATCAGCATCAACTCAACACACACACACACACTGTGTGTGTGTGTGTGTGTTGAGTTAATGCTAGAGCTGCGTTATAAGCTCTTGAGTTGTCACGACACAGTCAGTCAGTCACGTTACAGAAAGAAAACTTTACCTGCACTGCACTGAGCAGCACTCTACCATGTCGATTACATCTGTAACTGAAGCCAAGCTAGCCAACAAGCCACCATTAAAGGAAGGAAAATCCTTGAGAGAATAAATTGTAAACTGAAGCTTAACCTTGAGGAAATCCTATGGGGGTCACATTCACAAACTCACAAATATAGTATATTACACAAGAATCCACAATTGGTGTTTGTGATCCAATAAGATAAGATTTACTCAAGGTTAAGCTTCAAATGTACAAGTTATTTCTCTCAATGATTTTCCTTCCTATAATGCTGCACCGTGGCTGGCTTGGTGTCAGTTGTCTAGAAGAAAATACACTTTAATATTATTTATTTGGTTGAGGGTTAAATGAACCCCTAGTACTTGCCTAGACACTTTTAGTGTGAAGCAACGGAACGGATTATGGATTAGAAATGGACACATTGGACAGGACAATCTTCAAAAACAAACCATCAGTGCTATAAAGCTATAAAACAAGACTGGTGATGTGACTGACTGGTGACTGGCGGCAGACTGAATTAGTAATTACTAATTCATTAAAAACAGGAATTAGTAATTATTTCAGTGCTTAGCATTTGGGAACATGTATGTTTTTCTGTAAGAACACTAGATGATCCACATGCTCAGGTTTAAGACTGCTTCTTTTCGCTGTTATAACATCTCCTGCAGTAGAGAAAACCCGCTCTGCAGATACACTTGTACCTGGGATACACAAGTATTGCTTTGACAGCTTAGAGAGGAGGGGGAATATGACCTCATGCTCACGCCACCATTTTAAAGGGTCCTCAGTGAGAGGCAGAGGTGGGGCTTTACAATATTTTTCCATTTCGTCTTCTGCCTTGGCATAGGGGGTCTTAGGTTCTATTGCACCATCAGTGAAAGACTGCCCCAGCAAAGTCATGAGCAGCGATGTTGTGGCCTTTTTTTTGGGAGGAGAATGGCTGTCCTCAATGGGTGTTGTTTCTTCTTCCACAGTTGCTTTTTCCCTAGGCACTTCATCCACATTTGTCCTTCTATTAGATGTAATCTGAGTGTTTGAACAAAAGATAATAGTATAAGAAGAGCTGAACTGACTAAGAGTGTGATTCATTGATGAGGTGTGGGAAACTGCACGGTAATCCATACCATACAGTTCCACTTCCCACACCGCATCAGTGAATCAGGGCATGTTATTACACAACACAATGTAGCTGAGCTTCTAGCTGTCTGGCAGGAAACATGATGAAATTCTAATTACCTCCAAAGATGCAGCCTCCTCAGTCACTCCTCTGTATATCTCCGATCTCTCCTCCTCTGTGAGAATAAAAGGCAGTCCTTTAAAGCGAGTATCCAGAGCAGAGGCTGTATGAAGGATCTTCTTCTCTGCCTCACTGCTGTACCTCTTCAGGAGATCTGTTTTGATTGCATTCTTGATCTCATGGGTCATGGCTGTGTCTGTCATGCTCTGGAGCAGTTGTGCATTTAGAGGGGCAATGAGAGACACTGTTGGGTTGCGCTCTTCTGACATCAGCAAGGTTGCATCCTTCATTGGCTTTAATGCACTCACAGTGTCCTCTGCATTTGACACATCTGTTTCATTGAGAGTGCAGAGATCAGACTCTCCTTTTCCTTTTTCTTCTTCTGGAGACAGCAAGGTGGCACAAACTGCAGGTTGTTGTTCTAAGAACCTCTCGACCATGTCATATGCGCTGTTCCATCTTGTTGGCACATCAGTTATTAGCTTATGATTCTTCAGGCCCAGACATTTCTGTTTCTCTTTTAGACAGTGGCTTGCTCTAGTGCTGCGATTGAAGAATGTGGATATTCGTCGCACTCTGGCGAGAAGCCTGGAGAGCGTGGCCCCTTTCAGTGCCCGCTGACATGCAAGATTGAGTGTATGGGCAAAACATTCAACATGAGGAAATTTACCAACTTGAGCTGCAACTATCATGTTCGCCGCGTTGTCGGTCACAAGCACTACAGATTTATCAGACCGCTGCCATTCTTCCACAACATGAGACAGTAGCTCTGCCAGATGAGCACCTGTGTGAGACTCATAAATGGCTCTTGTTTGCAACACGTGACAAGACCTGCCAGTCCTTAGTAACGTAATGTGCTGTTATTGTAACATAGGACTCCGTTGTGACTGACGTCCATGAATCGCACGTTATTGCGACTCGACTGGCTTGGTTCATTGACGCAAGTACCTGAGCTTTGGTGTCGTGGTAGAGTGCAGGTATAACGTTTTCTGTAAAGTGCCTGCGTGATGGGATCCTATAACGTGGCTCTAGCGTCTTCACAAGGTAGCGAAACCCGGCGTTGTCCACAACTGAGTAAGGCCGTAGGTCCTTGGCGATGAAAGCTGCCACAGCTTTGGTTAGTTTCTTCCCTTTTTCTGAGTTGGGCGGATAAGTTGACAGTATGGCATTAATTCTTGGCTGATCTGGGTCTAGCAGTCTTTCCTTGGCAGTGGTGGCACTGCTGGTGGCGACAGGTGTTACTCAGAGTGAAAACGGCTAACATGGTTTCTCAAGTTCGTAGTATTCCCTAGGTATTTAATTTTTGTGTGACAGGCTTTACATACGGCGTGTGTCTTATCCAACTCACGCTTCACTGTGTGTTCGTAAAATCCGAAATGTGCCCAGATGTTTGCTCTTAAAACGCTAGGTGCATTTTTTATCTCTCGATCTTTTTCTCCTTCTGCCATATTTTCCACCATACTACCACGTATGTGACGGAGACGGATGACGTAAGTTGCCAAACTCTGTCAGTGTTTAAAAAAAAAACTAAAAAAAAAAACTTGTAAACTAAGCCGCAACAAATCAACCAAGCAACATCTTTCATAAAATATGACTGTCTGTCTGTCAGACTCCCTTCCTTGCATGCACTGAGCCAAAACCCCCGGGGCCCCCCCTTACCCCACAGCTGCCTGTGACAGTGACACTGACAGAGACCCCCCTCCCCCCACAGCTGAGCTGACTGCAGCCTGACACACTGACAGAGACCTGGGTGGATGTCCCACACCTTCCCCAATCCCCCACAGCACTGACAAACACAGAGTGAGTGAGCCCCCCCCCTTGCCCAGACCCCCACATTGACAGAGACCTGGATGTCCCCCACACCTTCCCCAATCCCCCACAGCACTGACAAACACTGAGTGAGTCCCCCCCCTTGCCCAGACCCCCATAGCTGACTGACACTGACAGAGACCCCCAGGCCCCCACTGACACTGACTGACCCCCCTGGCTGCCAGACTGCCACAGCAGAACAGTACCCCCGGGCCCCGACCGACCGTCCCCTGTCCCAGGACATCACAGACATCCCCCAGAGATACAGACGAGAGACCCCCATGAATGATTACACAATTATTTGTTCGGACATACCTGCTGTGTGACTGTGTGGGTTGTTGTGCACTGCATTGCAGAGGAGGACAGGTGCTGTGCTGCTCTCTGGGCTCTGTGGCGGGCGGCTGGCGTCACTGGCAGTGGCGTGGCGGCTGGGCCTCCAGGGCCTGTCGGCTACGGTGAGGTGAGGCTGGCGGCTCTGGCTGGCTGCGATGGGGACGCACTTGGGGCTCCTCGCTCCTGTGTGTGGACTCACTGGACTGGCGGCTTCTGGCTTGGATGGCTGGCTGGCTGGCTTCTAGGCCGCAGGTGGGACGCCGGTACACGCGGGGGATGTCTTGCTGCGCCTCGGCCCGGGTCAAAGAGGTGGAAGGGGAGGGGCGGAGCCTTTTTATTAAGCTCCCGCCACTAACCCACCAATCAGCTGCCGATCCTGCGATCTTGTGATTTTTTTTATTTTTTTTTCCCTTGCGCGATAGGGCGTGGCCGCGGCTGATGACGTAATTTCGTATAATCGATTATGCCGGCAGCCCGCATCGATGCAGAATCGTGAAGGGTCGAATCGCGATGCATCGATCTTTCGATTGTATTCCCCAGCCCTACTGCAGAATAAACATGTTGTGGGTTCAGGGACAGAAGGCAATGCAGAAAAGTGGTTGTGTCAGGTAAAAAAAGGTATCGGGGTAGTTATTACAGGATGCAGGATGGTTCTCAGGATCTGAGGAGCTCACAGACTTGTTGCTGCTCACAAACACTTATACTCTGCCAGCCTTGTGCCTCATCTATCCAAAATCTTCAAATTTGTGAGACCAGTATTCACAGACAGCAGTGCCTTTTGCACAGCAGTTATACAGTCTTCACATGCCAGGAAGTTTACTGCTATTTTTTCTGGAGGAATTCAAGACAAAGGTCCTTTTTTTAATTTTACTTATGCAAAACTTCTAGAGGCATTTGAATGTGGGAGTGATCAAAATGGCATAGCGTAAATGTCAGAGACTTGTAGGCAGTTATGCAAAAAGCCTACAATATGTATTTTCTGTGAAAGGGGGCCATACTGGCATCTGTGGCTAAGGGTGCACTTATTTATCTTTACACCTACAAGTATAATTAGGCACATGGACAAGGTAAGATAGGGCTATACAGTTCCAGGGCGGTGGTCCATTTCTTTTGCACCCCAACCCTGACTATCCCTTTGGGGGTATGACCACCATGATGGATGAAGCTTGGAGTCTGTACCAGCAACATGGGCAAGGTAAGACAGGGTTCCCCTGTACCCTTATGTATACACCTTTTCCTGGTATATATATCATGATGGCTCTGTAGTATATACTACATCCTTATGCTACAAAACATATGGCAGTACTATGCCACAAGTGATTCATAAGGCACAGGTGTAGGGGGACTTGCACACAATGTTTACCTATTCGAAAGTGGTGGTCGTCTTTAACATTCCAACCATAAGTTCTTCTCTGGGTGCAGACCCCATTAGCCGAGTTTACAGTTTCCTTTTAGAATGGGTATCCCCTACATTTACTGATTAGATCTGTCCACCCCCCTCAGAAGCAATTGCTATCTACTGTGGGTTCCTCTGGCCGTGGTAAACCTTTCCCCTTTAAGCTCTCCAGAACTGCTAAAAAGAACTCCTCATGCTAGTGGTTCATCCTCATTGTGGAGTTGAAGGAGTAGTCTACTGACGTTTCTTTATTCTAACTTTTACAGAAGGTACACAAATAACCTTAATTGCTAACCTCTACCAATGCCGTACGAGAACTGTTTTCCCCCTACCTGTTATTGGCCAGGTGTCAAGGGCCTTCCTAACACCATCCTTTAGCATGACTTTTTAGGCTATGCCTGATCCATACTACAAAAAAAGTAATGATTTTGTGTCTTTCTATTTTACCATGGCATTTCCTCTCTGGCTTCAGCCCTCAGGTCTTGTCCTGAGCCCTGGCACACTGTTACTTGTTCATTCCACTACCGTAGATTGCCATTTTCCAGGCTAGAGCAGCCATTCTGCCTTTCCTTCTCTAGGTCTCTTATCCTTGGTTCTGGATGGCTATCTTACCAATTGTCATTTGCTCTTCAAATGCACAGAACCACTAGCTGGTTCTCCTTTCTCTCCATCTGGCCTATAGGAGCTTGGGCAATTCCCTGCCTTGGTCCACTTTCATCATTACATCGAATAGGATAATCTCATTATAAAATGTATATACTGTTATGTCTAACTAGTATTGGAGAAAAAACTGTAAGGGGTTAGATTAAACTTGTTTGAAGCTGACTAGAGGAGAGAGATACCCAGGGTTAAAGTTTCTGGTACAATCTGCACTGTACTGTACTGAGCACTTTCTAGGAGTAGAAGCTAAGATCAGTCAGAGACACTCAATAGTCTGTCTGACTTTTGTTTGCACAGGTTCAGCATTCATTTTTCTCTATGCAGAAGCCCTGTGCCCTAGGCAAAAATAAATGTATTTTATATGGGGGAAAAAGTAATTAGTATGTTTTTCTTTTGGTGGAAGTTGTTGTACTACTAAGACATGCTATGGCACAAATGGAGGTAGGTGGAAGCCCATTTCATTTAGTTATAGATGAACCTTCGTTATACTTGATTGTGCATGTTTGGTGTTTTATACAGTGTATGCAGCAAAGCTTTATCAGTTCTAAAGCCAACAGTGTGCTTGGAATGTTTGTAAAGCTTGCCAATGTGCCTTTACAGGCGGTCCCCTGGTTACAAACAAGATGAAAGTACATGAAGAAGGCAGCGCATGAACCACACCGGGATGCAATGGATAAAGAAGTCAGGTGAACATCCAGTATAGAAAGGGGTTAACGGTTTATTGGTATTGATAACCGAAAACAAAGTACATAAAATGCTTACAAATCCCCTTGGGCTGGAGTGGACAAGGGCACCTGGCAGCAAGCAACACGAGTGCGAGGAGGTTAGTCTCCCAGGACCGCTGAGCGGTGTGTGCACAAAGCCGCAAACCTGCCAATGTGAGGATGAAAGGACTCCGCTGTAGTTTCAGAGTAGTGACATCAGCCAGACAGGCGCCACTTGTGGGAAAACACCAGGAACCAGGGTGGGACACAAGCTATATGGTTGCCATGACTACACGTTTCACGCCATGCGCTTTATCAAGTCATCTGACCTCCTTGCACTCATGTTGCTTGCTGTCAGGTGCCCTTATCCACTCCAGCCCAGGGGGATGTAAGCATTTTGTGTATTTTGTTTTCCGGTTATCACTACAAATAAACTGTTAACCCTTTCTATTCTGGATGTTCACCTGACTCCTTTATCCATTGCATCCCGGTGTGGTTCATGCGCTGCCTTCCTCATGTACTTTTGTCTGTATCAGCACTCTTCCTATGCTCATTGACTAGCAGCAGAACAGCCGCTGGGGAGCCTCACAGGCTTACTTCTATCCCTCCACCCTACAGGCACCCCAGGAGCGCCTGATTTGTGATTAATGCTTTTACAAACAAGATGAAGACTGGGTTTGTTCTTAAGTTGAATTTGTTTGTAGGTTGGAACAGGAACATTTTAAGTGTAGCTCCAGCCCAAAAAAATATTTTTACGTTTTTTGGATAGCATAGGAAAGGGTCATTTGTTTTACTGTATGTGCCCCTGTGCTGAAAATTTCACCTCATTTTTTGTCCCTACGATAATTAGATTTTGAAAATTTGGGTTGTTGTGAAAACAAGGATTGGTGATAAAGCTTCAGTGGAGACACCGTTTTCCCATGATAATCCTTCCAGGATAGAATTTCCATTCCGAAGTGTAGATTACCTCTCACTTCCTGTTGTCTTTCTCTGTTTGTAAGTAGGAGTCGGGGACCATCTGTATAGTTAAGCTATGTAAATTGAATCCATATACATGCATTGTGAGAAGGAACAATTGTATAGCATTGCAAAGCAGTATATGCATATGTAAGATATATATGTGTCTGCTTTTTTAATGTACAAATACTTTATACTTGTACATTAAACATAGAAACACGATCTTTAAAACACATTGTCTATATATAAATAAGCTTTATATACAGCTGATCAGTGTATTTTTTCTGTTTTTTATTTTAAATAAATTTGCAAAGATTTCAAACAAATTTATTTCACGTTGCCATTATGGGGTATTATTTTGTAGAATTTTGAGGAAATAAATTTAATCTATTTTGGAATAAGGCTATAACATAACAAAATGTGGAAAAAGTGAAGCGCTGTGAATACTTTCTGGATGCACTGTATAGCTAAAAATAAAACACATTTTTGAAAAACAATCGTAATAAACGTAGCTTTTTCCTACTAAATGGATTAAGTTACAGTAACGTCATTTTGTCATTGCTTATGGCAAAGGGAATAACTGTACTGAAAAAGTGAAAAACAAATCTGATGATATAAAAGGAAGCAAGGCTAACCTTTAAGAAATGGATACATTGTACGACATGTACTCTTGTAAGAGAAATTGTTAACCCAAGCTAATGGTTTATTTGTTGTGTGCAAGTGTCTCTGGTTCGGTGCGGCTGTGAAGGTGTTACTCTGTGAAGTCTGCTGATAGTAAAGCGTGCTCTTTGCTGGCACGTTATGTTTGGTCTTTGTTAATTTCAGCTGCTCTGCATCTGCTGTACATATTTGTAGCTCCTGTTATCAGGATAGGTTTTTTGGAGTTCTCGGTGTTCTCATTAAATTACGCTTTTCTTTAACCTCATCAGTACCAGCATGTTCCACCCATTTCATTATCTTTTTTTAGTACCGCAATTGTTGGACAATTACTCTGTCATGCAACATTGTCTCAGAAAATGACATAAAATGTATTTAGATACAGATAGCTTTCTTTTGGTGGTATTATTGGTTGTAATTAATAACCACTAGATTTTTTTTCTTACACTTTTAAGGGGAAAAAAAGCAAATTTGATCAAAAAACAGCTTTTCATAATTTCTGATATGTTTCAAAGAAAAATGCTAAAACCATGTGAAAACCCCCCAAATGGCCACTTTTTGGAAAGTGCATAGCCCTAAGGTGCTCTTTTTTGCCAAAAGTTTTTGGAAATGAAGAAACATACTGGTATCAAATTGTATAGGTAATACATGTTTAATACTCTGCTGTTCCTAAATGTATGGCAGAATTGAAGTGGTTAGGAGGGTTTGTTTTTATGCTTTCTGAAGCACTTCATTGGCTAGCCCTCATGTACCCATGTCTTTCATGCAAAACATCCAGTGGACTTTAGTAACAAATAGTGAGGAGCAGTGATGCTATACTAGATATAGCAACTAGATTTTACTGTTTTACTGATCAAACTATGGTAAACTGAGATTTGGCTGCTATAGGCTATTGAACTTTCCACATCGTTATTGCTTTTTCCACTGCTGTCTTCAATGAGTCTGCTAGTTTTATCTGGATCTAATCACAGTTTACACTCAAACGTATTACTTTATGAATAAAGGTGCCGGGGTCTTTAAAGCTGGATGTTCGTTGCCTAGGGCAGTTCCGACAGTCTGCCATGAATTAAATGCTGTATGGCTGTTCATTTATGGCTGAGCACCTCTATGACCATCACAGGCTGTTTTGGAGCTTTCAACACACAGCAGTTCTGAAGAACTGTGACTATTTTCCTAAATCTCGGATTCCATTGCATACAAGGCAATGGAAATATGCATGTAAATGTAATTGTATCATCAATTATATAAATTATTGATATAATTATATATTGATATGATGAATTTTAATAATTTATGTATCTATCTCTACTGCTGATTTTTTTTTGTCATGGATTTTTTTTGTTACTTAATCATGTAATTTACAAGTTTACCGGTTTCCTCTTTTTTAGGGAGTATAGACTCTTTTTATTCTGTATTTTATATTAATCGTATTCTCTGTCTTTGGTTCATAATTGCATTTTTAATTCATTTATCTTTTCAGGAAGCCACGATACCACCATTCGGCTTTGGGATATGGTGGGTGGAAAGACTCGTGTCACATTGACAAACCACAAAAAGTCTGTCAGAGCTGTTGTATTACATCCACGACAGTAAGTTTATTTCTTCAATATCTCGTCTTGTACAACACAATATCATAGTGGAAATTCACTTTACTCATTGATAGCCTCGAAGTAAAACATCTTTACTATCAAACTATCAATTTACAGATTCATTCTATTATGGGAATTTCTTTGGAAGATTATCTAATCCCTTTTAAAATGATCTCTGCTTCTCCTTCCCCATACCAGATGACAATCTTTTTTACTGTCTACATATGATTGAATGTGCATCTTTAGGGCTTGTGTACATAGGCATCTGGGATATGCATCTGAAATAAATCCAAAGGGGTGATATGAAGTTATCGTAGTGTTGTTTTGGAGCAGCGTTTTCAGGAAACTTTAGATTTTGCAACATTTTTTTTATTCATAAAAGCAATATCTTCTCTTTATTTAATAAACAAAAGTGTAGCACTCTGCCTTATAGTAATGAAATTAAATAAAAGTATATATAAACCAGGACTTGACAAACCCCAGTTGCCAGGTCACCTTGGCGACCAGAAACTACGTCCTGGCGCCTGGGCTGCCACTAGCCTACTCACTGCGACCAGAAACTGCGTCCTGGCGCCTGGGCTGCCGCTAGCCCACTCACTGCAACTCCCGACGCTCCGGACATGCAGCTCAGAGTTCTGGGCAGCTGTTTCTTCTCTCCCCCCCCCCCCAACCTTGTCTGTGGTTTCCCTTGAGGCGTGCAGTAGTCTGATGTCCAGCGGTGAGTGACATGGAAGGGGAGGGGGCCTCCTCAGACGGCTGCTGTCCCCTCCTCCACCTCAATGCCTGCGCAAGGTCAGATAATGAACTGCTTCTCTCTTCTGCTGCCCATGCCGCATCGTCGCCAAAATGGCCTTCCTCCCTCCAAAACCCACCTACACAGTGCGGGAGGGGTCAGCGAGGGGAGGTCAGACCTCAGTGAAGAGTTAGGTGGAGGGGGACCAGGCAGACTGTGAGTACTTGGAGCGGGAGGTTTTCTGGTGGAGGATGGAGCAGGGGAGCCTTGGAAAGTTTACGGTGTGCTGTATGGTGGAATAGGAGAGATAAGGCAGGTGAATCTGCTTTAGAATAATCTTTCTATGTCCCCTTATAAAGCCCTGTGTACCATCGACAATTACCACTCTTTATGTACAGCTGGGCTCCAGTATTTCATGGTGACCAGCAACCCACCAGAGCAGTGAATAGTCACCCCGGGGGGGACGTGTAGGCAGAAAGTGGCTGCAAAGAGACAGCAGAAGATCAGCAATGCTGGGATACTTTTTATTCTTTTTTGTATTTCAAGTGTCACTAAGGCTTCATTTAGATATGCAGTTGGATGGTAAAAATGTTCAGTAGAGACAAGTTTTTGCCACCCACCAATGGCCACCCTTAAGCAGCAATAGGCAGCAGATGAGGGTGTTGCACATGCCACAGTGATGATGCATTCGGCATAATAAGGAGTTTTTAATGAAATTCTTTCTGGCTAGACCATAACCTTGAGGTAACTGTATTACATTAGAGTAATTGACTGGCCACTCTGCTGTAAGTTGGGGTTAGGGGGCGCAAATTACTTGCCTTGCCCCAGGTCCTGGCAGCGCACACTATGATGAAAAAGAAAAACTGGCTCCTAACTTTTTTAGCTGGCTCCAAGATTCAAAGCAAATTTGTCAAGCACTGGAGTAAACAGTTTATATGCAGCAAAAATATTACTAATCTCTCAACCAAAAACATTTACATCAAATACATCTCTAACAATTGTGGTGCAAAATTAGTGAAATTCTTTTAGGTATACATATACACTTATTTCCAGTTTCTTTTAGGAGCAGTTTTCTATGTAGTTCAAAGAGTGGCTTGGATGGTAGACATCATCCCACGGTAATTGGGCAGTCAAATTGCCTAGTTGATTACAGTAGGGATATGAGAATTACCCTTTTTTGGCTGAGACCAACGAGTGGCTTGGATACATGACACCATACCACAGTAATTGGCCAGTCAAACTGTTTGATAGAGCGCATTCTGTTTATCGATAGTGACCATTTATATAAAAAAATTGGCAGATTAGTACTATTGGCAGATCTTTCTACCTTCTGCTCTCCTACAAAATTTATATGGTTTTTCCATCTTTATATATAAACACCTATTTGCATTTTCTTTTATAAGCATTTTTCTATGTAGTTTAGAGAGCTCTTTTTTTACTGGGACCAACAAGTGGCTTAGATGCTAGACACCATCCCATGGTAATTGGCCAGTCAAATTGTCTAGTAGGTTACAATGGGGATAAGGAAATTGCCCTTTTTTGACTGAGACCAAAGAGTGGCATGGATGCATGACACCATACCACAGTAATTGGCCAGTCAAATTGTCTGGTCTCAGTCAAAAAAAGGATAATTTCCTTATCCCCATTGTAACCTACTAGACAATTTTACTGGCCAATTACTGTGGTATGGTGTCATGCATCCATGCCACTCTTTGGTCTCAGTCAAAAAAAGGGTAATTTCCTTATCCCCATTGTAACCTACTAAAGAGTGGCATGGATGCATGACACCATACCACAGTAATTGGCCAGTCAAATTGTTTGAAAGAGGGAGGCTTCCTTGCAGATAGTTACCATCTATCTGATACTCCTATATCCATAGGAACAGGCTAAAAAAAGATGAGCAGATTTGCAATACTGGCATATGTTTCTACCTTCTGCTTTCCTACAGAATTAATATACTTTTCACCCTTTAGGTATACACATACTCATTTGCTTTTTCATTTTTTGATATACTTTTTAATCAACAAAGATTGTATTTCTCTATCGTTCATTGACGGATGCAGTTCTCTGTGATTCATATCAGTAGGGTTATACTGCCCCCTACAGGAGTAGGACACTAGGCAGAAAAAAAGTTCTGGCTACGCCTATGGGCAGTCCTGGAGTGTACACCCTCTCTCTTCCTGCATAGGATGTCAGTTTTAATCTGCCTAGTCAGGAATAATGACCTAGTTCCTTGCTGGGATATTTGGTCCTGGCATAGAATTAATTTTTTTAAGTAGATTTTTTTTAGCTAGTCTTTTTTTCTTTCTCCGGAACATTTTTCCTGTGAGATCTTCAAGCAATTATGCCGGGCTGGATCCCTATATCCAGTAGTCACCCCAGTCTGGCCAGCGAGCGCGTGCAGGCCTTAGCTCCGCTCTGGGTCGGCCGCGACATACTCTCACTGGACGGGGACTGGCCCCGCGAGTTAAACATCTCGCCAGGACGCACATGACAGGGTCTAGGCTTATGTCGCAGCGTTCCTATTTGGCCGACAGACCCCCTACTCCGCTGACGTGGGGTCCTGTTATGAGATGCACCCGCCTGTGTTCCCGGTATGATGAGTAAACGTTCATGCAGGCTCATGTGGGGTGGGACCGTCTGAGACGTTCCCCTGGGGTGTCTTAAGTGGCTGCTAGATATTACCCTTTTTGTGGAGTCTCTGGTACTGTGGACTGTTCCGCCTGTGGTGGACGTGCGGTCTCTAGGCTGAGTAGGACTACTGTTGTTCTGGTGGAGGAATCCCCGTCCTTTAAGGACTTGGGGGATAGGATGGCACGGGCTGTGGTTTGCGATCTGTACTCCTGGCCTAGTCTGCACTGGGAACAGTGTTCATGATTGCCCTTGCTACGCTGACTCTGCCTGATGGGCGGAGTTCCAACGCCGTGACCTGGTGAAGTGCAAGTCCCTCCTGCCCTGGGGGAGCTGTTGGAGCAGCTGGCGCAGGGGCTGCAATTTGTTTGCGATGCCGCGCTGGACTCGGCTCCTTTTTTCTTGGGTCATCTGTCGGTTTCGGCGGTGGTTATCCAGCGTATGCTTGACTGAAGTGTTGGTCTGCGGATCGCGCTTCTATGAAGCCCTTAACGGATCTCCCCTTTCAGGGGGATCGCCTGTTTGGCGCTTCCCCGGATGACATTATACAAGACTCTCACGGGGGGGGGGGGGGGAAGAGTGCTTTCTTCTACAGGCTAACAAGGGTAAGGGCTCACAACAGTTTCTTCGTTCCTCGGGGACAGTCACCAAACGTCCCTGGTCTGGCGAACAACAGATCTTTTTTCTCTCTCCTCCCCTTCCAGGACAGCCCGACAATGAGAGATGATAGGCTCCTCCCTACCGGAAACACAATCAATTAAGAATAGTTAAAAGGCCCCACCTTTCCCTCTGGCCCCAGTTTAGATTGTGTTTCTTCCTACAAAGAAATTACGATTAAGATCTCACCGTCGAAAGGGATCCTGTGAGCCAGGTTCGGCAGAAAGCCACGGGTTCCCCTTGCAGAACTCTCTGGAGTAGGGGGGTGGGGTCTTAGGAGCGGAGCAGTCCCTGCACTCCCGTCCGAGGGAACTCACAGGTCGCCCACTGGCAAACCCTCGGTCACTTCCTAGTGTTTCCAGGTCTTGTTTTCCGGCGCTAGCAGCTCTCCTCCGTTTTTTGAATTTCCCGCTGAAAAAATCGAGATGACGGGCGTTCCAAACCTCGCTTTGAAACCGGAAATTCTGGCGCAGAAGTCAAGACGCACGCGACATGGGAAGGAAAAGAAGCATGGAGGAGATGCCGGAGCCGCTCGGTAGCAGCAAAGCAGAGTCCAAAGCTAGCACAGCTCTGGTTCCTGCTTCGGAAATGAAGTCCTCCACGACTCATCCTCCGGGGAAGGAGGAGGAGAGACAGTCCCAGGTGTCGGCAGCAAAAAAACAGGTCGGACAAGGTAAGTGATCATCTGTATCCTTGCTGACCTATGCTGAAGCCTGCTAGCTTACCAACATAACATGTGCCTGGCACTTATCATTTCCCTGACCCTAGTAGATGACACTTCCTTCTTTCTATGGTCCCTATGTTTGATGCCTTTTTGCTGGAAGGGCGATACTTATGTTGTTTCTGTATCCTGTCTTCCAGAGTCCCAGAGCGGTTCACAAGAAGCTACATCTGCATTACAAGGGCCTGCTGTCCATAAGAAGTGTGGTTATTCTTCAGAAAAGATGCCCAGTACCCACACTAGACTGTTTTGCTATAGATGTATTCATAAATTGTCAGGAAGGGAAACCTCAGACTTTATGAAAGATTTTTTTTTAAATATGCAAGATGAAATGCTTTCTACTATGATGGCAGTACGGTCTAATCTAGGTTTAGCTTATAGAAAGGAACAGGTAGACCCTCCCGCAAGGGCAGGGACTTCTTGTCAAGAAACCCCTCTAAATATAGCAGGGCCTTCAGCCACCACACCACCTACTCAAAGTCTTCCATCAGCACAGGTTACAGAAGAAGATAGAATATTTACAGAAGATGACCGCTCAATTTCCCAATCTTGTTCAGAAGATGAGGGAAATAGGGACTCAGATGCCTCTGAGGAGGTAGAGTCAGCAAAAAACCTGTTTGGTTTGGATAGTATGCAGGGTCTCCTTCAAGCCATATATGCTTCAGAAGATATCCCTGACCTGCCTAAAGAAGTCACAGCACAAGACAAACTCTATAAAGGGATAGGAAGAGTTTTCATATTCACCATTCCTTGAAGAGTCTGATCCTTCAACAATGGCAACAGCCTGAAAACAGGTTAAGCAAAGGGAATTCTTGGAAAAGAAGATTTCCATTTAAGGATGAGGATGCAAACAAATTCCTTAAAAGACCAAAAATAGATGCTCCCCTAGCGCAAGTCTCCAGAAAATCAGATCTCTCCTTTTTAGATGCTGGTAGTATCAAGGATACCATGAATCGGAAAGCAGAGACATTACTGGGAAAAGCTTGGGATTCCAATGCTAAAGCAATGGGTTCAGCTCTAACTGCTTCTTGCGTCGCAAGAAATGCCTTTTCCTCGATTGAAAAACTAAATAAACATTTTTTTACAATTAAAAACCCAGAACATACAGGATTCCCTGTCGGTTATAACCAAGGCAGTAGCCTATCTGGCAGACACTGCACTAGAATCAGTGGAAGCCACTGCTAAAACAGGGGCACTTGAACTCAGCTAGAAGAGCCATTTGGCTTAAGGAATGGGAAGGAGACATCACGTCCAAGACCAAGCTCTGTGGCCTTCCATTTGAAGGGTCACCCTTCTTTGGTTCAGGACTTGACGAAGTCCTTTCCAGATCTTCAGAAAAAGGAATTAAATTTCCCACAAAGCCAAAAGAAACTAATAAAGTTTTTTTCGTGGCCCTCGGGATAATAAGCAGCAAAATAGGAGAAGGGAACCTACAAAGAATTTAAGTTTCAGGAGAGATAAGTCAAAAAACAATTCTCCTTCTTCCTCTGGCCCAGCTGCGAGGGACAAAAAATGACTCCAACATCAAAGTAGGGGACAGACTGGAACTCTTTTTTCCAAAGGAAGAAATGACAGGCTTTCCCTTTTCCCCCTTGCATCCTAAAAATAGGCTACAGGCTCCTAACCGCACTTATATCCCTTCAGAAAGTAACCCTTACACATCCCCCCAAAAGAGTTGCAGAGGGACAGCTCATAATGCTTCCAGGGATTCAAGAACCTGGAAAATTACCTGTAATTGTTCCAGTACCAAGAAGCCGGTGTTAGCAGGGGTCCTGTTCCCATTTCTTAGTGGTAGCAGGACCCTCAGGAAAATATTACCGGATCATGATCCAAAGGATTCCAGGAAGCATTCCAGCCACTTCAGGGGCTCAACCCTTTGCAAAAAATCTGTGATTCTCCAAGATCTACTTTTGGGTAAAAGGAACCATTTCCTTGGGCAGGATACTCACCCTCATTTCACAGGACCAGAACTCTCTGAAGTGGTGGCCCAACCAAAGCAATCCAAAAAGCAAATTGGTGGGACTGAGAGTTCAAAACCAGCAGTGGCTATACAAACCAGCCAATGCCCTTCCTCCCCTGATGCCAATTCCCAGAGTCTACCAGAATCTGGGCAGGCATCGGGGACGGAAAATAATCCTGCCCGCCCCCCTATTCCCCATAGGATCACGGTTCCTATCCCTAAAAACTATGTCCACGGTTCGCCAGTGGCATCGCCCAGTTCCCTCAGACCTGTCTCAGGGACTAGTAAAATTTCAGAATCCAGGATTCTCCCAATTGACTGCCTGGTTACTGAACGCCAGTTGCTTAAAGCAAAAGGGTGCTGAGATAGAGTGGTAGATACTCTTACTTAGTAGAAAACCAGCCACTAGAAAGATTTACGTTAAAATATGGAAAAGATTCTGTACCTGGCAGAAGCAAAAGAATTTCGCTTCTACCTCTACTCCAATTATTTTGGAATTTTTACAAGATGGAGTAGATAAGGGTGTGGCAGTTAACACCCTCAGGGTACAGATTGCAGCTCTTTCAGTTTTTCTAGACATCCGTTTGGCGAAGGAGCCATTGGTTAAGAGATTTTTGTTAGCTAGGAGTAGGGCTACTCCTATTATAAAAAACAGGTTCCCTCCTTGGGACCTGAATAAAGTCTTAGAGGCGTTATCTAAAGACCCCTTTGAACCTATAAAGGAAATTTTTTCAATTTCTATCCTTAAAAATAGCTTTTTTGCTAGCCATCATCACAGCCAGCCAGGAGAATAGGTGATTTACAGGCTCTGTCTATTAAAGAGCCTTTTATGTTGGTCTTCCCAGATAGGATAGTCCTAAAACCAGACCCTTTATATCTACCCAAGGTAGCATCCTCCTTTCACAGAACTCAGGAAATAAATCTACCTTCCTTTTGTGACCGACCAAAAAACAACAAGGAAAGGGAATTCTATTGTATTGATGTGAGAAGAGCTCTTCTCACTTATTTAGAAAGAACTAAAACCTTCAGAAGGTCAAACCACTTCCTAGTCCTTCATTCTGGGCCTAGGAAGGGATTGCAGGCTTCTAAGCCTTCACTAGCCAGGTGGATTAGGCAAGCAATTACCACTTCTTATGAATTATCAGGTCTTCCTGCTCCAACCAAGGTTAAAGCGCACTCAACAAGAGCCATCGCCACATCCTGGGCTGAGAAGGCAGGAGCTTCATGGGAACAAATTCGCACTGCAGCCACCTGGGTTAGTCATGACACCTTCCTGAAGCATTACCGCATTGAAGTACTGTCTCAAAAAGACCTAGCCTTTGGCTGAAAAGTCTTGCAGGCAGTGGTCCCACCCTAAGGTAGGCAAGGGATCTCTATTCTCTCATTGTTGGGCCGTCCTGGAAGGGGAGGAGAGAAAACCTACCGTTAGTTTACCGGTAACGGTCTTTTCTTCCGAGCCTTCCAGGACGGCCCGCCTACCCATCCTAGTTAAAAGGGTGTATGATGTTATGCATAGATGTAGGTGATAAGTACCTATAATATTGTTAGAACATTTCCCTCATAAATTTGGTTGTGGAAGTTTACTCTATTACAACTGGGGAAAGGTGGGGCCTTTTAACTATTCCTAATTGATTGTGTTTCCGGTAGGGAGGAGCCTATCATCTCTCATTGTTGGGCCGTCCTGGAAGGCTCGGAAGAAAAGACCGTTACCGGTAAACTAACGGTAGGTTTTTTTTTTTTTCCAGGCCTGTGGACAAGGCTTACTCGGCCTGTAGGTGCGTCCTCATCCATCTATTGGATGGGGGGTCGTTCTTGCCAGTTTTCGGTCCTACGGCTGGCCCAGGTCCCAGGCAGCTGGGTTCAGGAGGTCATGCGGTCCAGTTGCAAGATCAGGTTTCCATCCGTTTTTTTCCGGTGAGTTCTCTTTCATTGTATGGCTGTCCCTGGATTGCTTGCAGTGCTCTGTGGGGCAGTTCAGGCTCTGGTTCCCCCAGAAGGCAATCCTTCTCAAATAGGGCTAGAATCCAAACTCTCTGGACTTTCGGATCCGTCTGTGTCGGCTGACCAAGGAGTCTTGATCTGGAATCCTTCCTCCCCTTTTTACTGGACGATTGTCACCGCGGATGCAAGCCTGTCCGGGTGGGGAGGAGTCCTCAGCAGGTTCTCTGCTTCGGGAGTATGGTCCCTGGAGGATCCAGGTTACCGATCAATGTCCTGGGGCTGGGAGCGATCCGGATTGCCTAGTTCACTGGATCGGGCACCTGCAGCTGTCCGGTGCACGTTTGATCTACTACGCCACGACCGTGGCTTCTGTCATTCACCACGGGGGTACCAAGGTGTCCTTGCGGCCTTGAAGTGCCGACTTGGAAGTGCCGATTCGTTGGGCAAAGCGCCTTGTTTCAGCTCCCTCCACTGTTCCCTTCCAGGTGTGGAAACTTCAGTCAGTCAGCCTCAGTCAGACAGGCCTTGGATGCAGGGGCATGATCCCTTCAACCGGAGGTGTTTCAGTAGTTGTGCCTTCGTTGGGGCACTCCAGACGTGGACCTTTTGGTGTTGAATCTACAGGATAGTGCTGAGGTTTGTGGCCCGCTCAACCTTTTGGTGTTGAATCTACAGGATAGTGCTGAGGTTTGTGGCCCGCTCCCGGGACCCTCTGGCGGGTGCAAAGGTGGCACCATGGTTTCTGTCTTGGGCAAGAACATTCACTAAGTTCAACTTGAATGATGCCGAGGAGTTTAGCATGGTCACCTGCGCACGGCTGACGCCGGCATGGTCGTGTGAGAGTGCTCACGGATGGGCCAAGGTCTGTATCGGCTGCGGCCTGCCTTTCCTCCTCTCAAGTTGCTGCCAAGAATTATTCGCAGGATCGAGGCGGAAGGAATTCCGGTCTTTCTTGTGGCTCCGGACTGGCCTCACCGAGCTTGTTACACGACCTGGTCAGGCTAGCCGTGGACGCTCAATGGAGAATTCCTCCCAGGGAGGAGTTTTTGTCTCCAGGGCCAATCTCCCATGAGACTTGACGGTCGCTGGCTTTGCCAGCTTGGCTGTTGCAAGCCAGGTGCCAAAGGACCGAGGATTGTCTGCTTCAGTGATTCCCACCCTGCGTAAAGCCGTCTAGGAAGATATTTTTCATCGTATGAGAAAGTCTTTGCTGGTGGGATTCTCCTTGGGCTCCCCCTCGCTCTTACTCAGTGGCCGGATCTTGCCCTCCTTCAATAGGGAGTTGATCAAAAGTTGGCCTTGAGTACTGTCAAGGGTCAGGTTTCGGCTTTGGCAATTTTCTTCCACAGGCCGTTGGCCGCCCCTTTCCCTGGTGCGTAACATCTTCCAGGGGGTGCGACACTTGGTTCTTCCGGTGCGACCTCCGTCACCAATTGGGGACCTTGATTTGGTGCAGTCGGTTCTTCAAGACCCTCCTTTTGCAAGGATCGAGGGTATCCCTTGCCTTCCTTATTACAGAAGGTGGCCTTCTTGGTTGCTGTCACTCTGCATGCAGGGTGTCGGCACTAGCGACATTGTCCTGTCCTCCCTATATGTTGGATTTATGGGGCCAGGTGGTACTTTGTCCAGATCCATCCTTCCCACCCAAGGTGTTTTTTAGTGTTCACTTGCACGAGGACATTGTGTTGCCATCTTGTGTCCTAAGCCCCCTCATCCTACGGAATGTGCGCTGCATACTCTGGATGGAGTTCGGGCACTCAAGGTGTACTTGGCAACTACGGAGTCTTCCCGTAAGTCAGGTTAGCTCTCTGTGCTCAAAGATGGCCCAAGAACTGGGCTGCCTAGGTTTGTTGCAACTATTTCCAGGTGGAGCGGACAGTCGGTGGTGCAGGCTTCTTCACTTAAGGGTCAGGTCCGGCCTTTCCCTGTTTCTGCGCTTTCTACTCGGGCGCTTAGTGCTTCCTCTGCTTTTCGCCATACAAGCATCTGTGCTTCAGGCTGAAAGACGACTACCTGGTCGTTTGTTCACACCTTTACCACATTTTATAAGGTGAATGTGCTGGCATCTGCAGATGCCTCTTTTGGCCGCAAGGTTTTTTGCTGGCTGCTGTTTGGAGGGCTTTTGGCCTTCCTTGAGGGTGTTTACTGTTTGTTTCAGGTGGGCCTCATCTTTTGTTCTCCTGAGTCCTGTGTTGCCTGGTCGGCTATGTTTAGCCTTGGGGACTTGTTCTTTTCTGCTGTTCCCACCCCTCATTTTGTGGCACTGCTTTGGGACGTCCCTACTGATATGAATCGGAGAGAACTGCGTTTGTCAATGAACAATAGAGAAAACTGGATTTTTGACTTACCGTAAAATTCTGTTCTTTTAAGTTCATTGACGGACGCAGTACCCGTCCCTCTATTTTGAGTTGGGTTGGTGTTATTTTCTGACACTGCTTTGATACTAAACTGACATCCTATGCAGGAAGAGAGATGGTGTACCCTCTGGGACTGCCCATAGGCTTTTTTCTGCCTAGTGTCTTCCTTTAGGGGGCAGTATAACCCTACTGATATGAATCTGAGAGATCTGCGTCCGTCAATGAACTTAACCACTTAAGCCCCGGAGGATTTGGCTGCTAAAGGACCAGGGGTTTTTTTGCGATTTTTTACGGCGTGACTTTAACGGACAATTGCGCGGTCGTGCGACGCTGTACCTAAACGAATTTGACGTCCTTTTTTTCCCACAAACAGAGCTTTCTTTTGGTGGTATTTGATCACCTGTGCGATTTTTTGATCACGCGCTATAAACAAAAAAAAGAGCGTAAATTTTGCAAAAATAACAATATTTTTCACATTTTTTTATATGAAATTCCCCAAAAAAAAAAAGTAAAAATCAAAATTTTTTAACATTTTTCGGCCAATTTGTTTTATGCTACCTATGTTTGGTAAAAAAAATCGCAAAAAGCGTATTTTGATTGGTTTGCGCAAAAGTTATCGTGTTTACTAACAAAGAGAAAGATTTTTGTCATTTTTGGTGTTTTTTTTTTTTAACGCGTAGTGGCGGCGATCTGCGATTTTTTTTCGGTACTGCGACATTGCGGCGGACAGATCGGACCCTTGACTGACATTTTTGACACTTTTGGGGTTACCAGTGACATTACTGCAGTAATCAGTGCTATACATATGCACTGTTACTGCAAAAATGACACTGGCAGGGAAGGGGTTAACTTTATTGGACAGGGAGGGGTTAAGTGTGTCCTAGGGGCGTGCTTCTAACTGTGTAGGGACATTCCTATTGGTGTAAAAGCAAAGATCAACCGTTCTACATAGTAGAACGGTCAGATCTTCACTTTTACACAGGGAGAACTGACAGGCAGCTTGTTTACACAAGCTGCTCTGTCTTTCTCCCTTCACAGGAGCGATCGCAGTGTGACTGGCGGACATCGAGTCCGCCGGTCACACGCACTGACTTGCCTGTGAACGAGCCGCGGCGGGCGCGTGCCTCGGCGGGCGCGCGCCCGCCCGCGATAGGCTCGCAAGTCAGTGACAGGCGAGTGACGTACCGATACGTCACTCTGCCTGGCCGGGGCTGACCGCCGCAGTGTATATTCGTGCGGCGGTCGGCAACCGGTTAAGAGAAAAGGATTTTACAGTAAGTCAAAAATCTAGTTTTTTGTCTTACTGACATTTAGGAGCAGTTCACATACAGACCCCATAGCTGCTTATGTTTTCTTTATGCAACGTCAAAATATGCTACTTTAAATTCAGGGCCTTTGCAATTATGTTTGTGTTAGTTGCTTTTTAATTTTATGTTGTGCAATTCAAATACATGCACTTCTAATGTTAATTGCAAGCATGTAAATATTTAGCTTTCTATAAGAAAAACGTTTTTTCCTGCTGATGAACATGCACATTTCCATGTTCATCATTAAAAGCTTGTTTTTAAAGAGCTGTAAGTGGCTCTAACAATGCATCATCCAGCTCTCAGATCAGAAGTCAAACATCTCACATCCTCCTGTGATATGGATATTCTAGGGAATGTTAAGGATGTATTGCTCTGTTACACCAGTTTGTATTCAGTGACACTCTGAAAGTGTAATGAAACATTTTGGTGTTGGTTTCTTTTTTCCCAAGGAATACAATTTGTGGCCAGTAACATCTCAGTGCTTCAGAGAATCGAGTACTTAGTAGTCAATAATGAAATATTTTGTTTGCCTGGGCTGTAATGTAGTGTGACTGAAAGGCAAAAATGCAGAAGAAAGATAGCTAAAAGACCAGTAATACGTTTTTTTTTTCCTGAGTATCCTGACAACTGGCCTTCAGAGGAGCCCAAAATAGATTTACGTTCACAGAATCTAGTTACGTGATACAATAAGTGCCACTGCTGCATTTCTCAGCTTGTCGCTAAAGTCAGCACAACTGTGTTTTGTGCCGCACAGTCAATTCCAAAATTATCTGTTACGTTTGTATGCTTCACCATCTTGGCTTTTATTCTAGGTACACATTTGCATCTGGGTCACCGGATAATATTAAGCAGTGGAAATTCCCTGATGGAAACTTTATCCAAAACCTTTCTGGCCACAATGCTATAATCAACACTTTGGGAGTAAATTCTGATGGTGTGCTGGTGTCAGGAGGTAAGAAACTATTTCTGATGATTTTTCCTTTAGAGAAAAGACACTTTAGCAGTGCTCATTGACTGAGCTAGGTGTGGTTTCTGTCTGACACCTCTTATTTCTGCCCTACAGCTGATAATGGAACAATGCACTTATGGGACTGGCGAACGGGTTATAATTTCCAGAGAATTCACGCTGCTGTCCAGCCAGGCTCTCTAGACAGTGAATCTGGTATATTTGCATGCACGTTTGACCAGTCAGAGAGCCGATTGATCACTGCCGAAGCTGACAAAACAATCAAAGTCTACAGAGAGGATGACACTGCGGTATGTGTTAATCTTTTTACAAGAGCATTCGCTAAGCACCTTTCAGCCATTTTTTTTAGCATTTATAATATGAGGAGAAACATCCTTTAAGTAGCATGCGTTGTCATTTCACAGCCTTGTCCCATTTTACTGCGTCTGTCATCTTGCACCAAAACTAAAATGTGTCTTGAAGGTATCCAACCTATACAGGACTTGAAGAGTTTAAAGTTTAAAAAAAAAAAAAAATCAGCAGGAAGTCAGTACAGGCACAACAGTACAGCCAAGTGCCATGAGGCGTCTCCCATGGTACCACTACAACTAGCTTGTTCTTTGAGTAGCCCAGCCTGACCCATACTGCCTTCTTTTGGTCTCAGAGGCTGTCCATCATAGTTTCATAAAAATAGTAATGTGGGAGGAACTAGACCTGAGCATACCTTCAGGAGTTGAAGCTGTAACTTGTAAAACAGATCTCTGTGGGGTTCATGGCATTTACTTTCTGTACTCTTTTCAATTAGTTCAAAGTGACTTTCAGAAAATAAATTAAAATAAAATAGCTAGCTAGTATAAATGCAAGCATCTAGAGGTCCCTGCCCAGTCTGATAAGGCAAAGCTCTAGCACTTCCTGCCTGATGGGCAAAAGGGAATGTGTTTGGGTTAGCAGGGAACGGACAAGCTCCAATACTACCTGGAATGTTGAAGCTTTTTGAGTTTAGAACAGTCCAGCATTTGGTCTTGGAACAGACAGTAAATGCTGACACCTTTAACTTGCTGCACTTTATAGGTGCTGTTAGCTTTACTTTAGGGTGGCAGTCCTTTTAAGGTGAGTAAGTTATGCCTTAAGCCTTCGAGCATGGATTATCAAGACTCCGTGAATACAGTTTTGCAATTTAGCTTTTAGCATGTTTATGACTTTTTGCAAACACCTGATATACAGACATCTGAAAACCCTGTAGTTTAATTTGAAGAATGGGTCAGTAACATTTTACTTTGGAGGTTTGAAGTCCTTAAATATAGGCAAAGTGAACCGGATCAAGACATAAATACTTGAAGAGTACGGCATTAGATATTATATTAACGTGAATGAGCTGGGTGCCTCAGTGTGACACTATAATACAGACACAACTAATGCGGTTTCAGTCCAAAGCGGCATTGAACGTCCAACTATATAAAGATTACTTTTGTATATCTCTGTTGATTGCGCAGCATATACAATTACAGGGTTATCTACCATGTGAACATTAAAAGCCTAATTAACTGACTTTTAGTTTAAAGCTCAACTCCAGGAAAAGTAAAAGTCCCCCCTTGCAGTTGAGCTGTGCCAGCACTAAAAGGTTTAGTCTGGGGACATGAAAAGCATTTTTACTTGCCTGATCCTCTGCTTCGCTTCTAATGGAGTTGCTTCAGTAGTGGATTGTCCCTCAGCGTCCTTGCATCCAGTGCAGGGCTATGGTGTCTAGCAGCTGGATGCATTTCAGTTCATCAAGACTAATGCAGAGTGCAAGGAAGATTAGGCTGCAGGGACCAGTATAGCTGCATGGAGGATCAGGTAAGTAAAACTGCTTTACTTGTCGTCCTTGTTACAAACAAGCATTTAACCCTTGCACTGTGGGCACAACCTCACTGCAAAAATTGACTTTTCCGAGGACTGCGTTTGAAGGGAAGTGTCGGGGTGAATTCTGGAATTCCAGGTGTCTGTTTTGCACTGGAATAGCACTTAAAGTGTATTTGTAGTTTCTGCATGAGGCTTTATTAAAGCCAAACTCAAGGGAAAAAGCCCTTGCACCCCCCCCCCCCCCTTCAATACTTGAATTAGATGCTCATTTATGCCTAGGGTACCAGTAAGAAAAAAAAAAACTTCTGTAGTTCTTTGCTCCCCCAGAGCTGTCATCCTCTTCCTGATTCTTCCGGTCATGAGCAGTCCCTCTACATCCTTACCTACAATGCAGGGCTATTGGTCAAACTACCTGTTACCACTGGAGCACTTTAGAGAAGAGGCTACAGGAACCAGTCTTATAGCATGAAAGGAGTCTACAAGAGTGAGGCATTAAAGAGTCCCTTTTACTGGTACCCTAGACAGAAACGCATCTAACTTCACTTGGTCTGTACTGTAGTGCAAAAGTATTTGGGGCATTTACTGTGGAAGAAGATCTGTAGACCTTTGGTTATCAGGCACTTGTTGAATTTTTTTTTTTTCTCCCCCAGACCTGAATGTCTTCATTTTTCTTTCATACTTTTGTCCATAGTATGTCTGCAGGTCTCTAATGAGACTCTGCTCAGCAGTCTTTCTTTTTAATTAGATTTATGGAGCGCTGCAGTCATCCGATAGAAAGATCACATTGAGGACATTTTTCATTTGTGTAGTCCGATAAATTATTGAAACCGCTTTATAACCAGCTGAATAAATGATTCCCTCGAACTTTTGTGGTTCTTACTTAGAAACATTTATTGCCGGAAAGAAATCATTTTCGCCACCGTTTATATGTAGATTTTGTAGGGCATTATTTGCTGTGCAGCCTGTTGCATGATGTGAGCACAAAATCCTAGCATGCTATAATCAACACTAAACCTCTACCTCCTGACCTGGACAGTTACCACGAACCCTGGTAGTCAATAGGCCCAATAATTACTGTTCTTACCTTTACCAGGTTAGGTTTCACCAGAGTTAGTGTAATAGTATATTCCTTCCAATGGTTAAACCCTAAATTTAAATATTTAACAAGCATTTACAAATATGAAAATCATAATGAAATAATTTTGAGATATTTGTTACATTTCTTTCAGTGAGTACTGTGGACTTTTTAACCACTTCCCTCAAATGGATGTTCCTGTATGTCCTTGGGTTTCAGTGGTTGTACGGGGATGATGCATGCACCTACAGGCATCATCCCAGTATCATTCTTTGCATCCGGCGATTCTCTTTCAGACAAATGTGATCTGAGTAGCTAATTAGCCACTCAATCACTTCTGCGGGTGGTGAAAGGGGGTCCCACCCCCCTCTTGCCAGGCACTACCGTACGATCGGGGTGCCCTGTAGCAATTCGACCACCTACGATGGCTGCCTTGTACAGAGAGAGAGGAACTGACGTTGTTCCTCTCTCTCTGTAACCCTGGAAACCGGAAGCGACCAGTAGTTTGTCACTTCTGGTTATACCTCCCCTGTAATAGCAAGAAAGTTAGTACAAAAAAAAAGTGTAAAAAAAAAAAAAAAAATTGAATAAAATAAATAGTAAAAAATGTTTTCAAGCGCCACCGTCTCACGGCGCTTACGTGCAAATGTGAACGCATACTTCCGCACACCTATGTAAATAGCCCTCACACCACACATGTGAGGTATTATCACGAACATCAGAACCAGAGCAATAATTCTAGCATCAGACTTCCTGTGCAACTCTAATCTAGTAATTTGTAAAGGCCTATGTAGAATTTTAAGCACCGTAGTTTGCCACCATTCCACAGGCAGACGCAGTTTTAAAGCGTGACATATTAGGCATCAATTTACTCGGCGTAACATCATCTTTCATTTTATACAAAAAGATGGTGCTAACTTTAGTGGCTTGGTTTCTTTTTAGTTCATGAAATTTTTCTTTCCCCAAAAAATTGCATTTGAAAAACTGCTGTCACAAATCCTGTGTGACATAAACACCCACCATTTTATTCTATAGGGTCTCTGCTAAATATATATATATATATATATATATATATATATATATATATACACAGACACACAAATGTTTAGGGGTTCTAAGTAGTTTTCTAGTAAAAAAATAGATTTTTACATGTAGGAACGTAGTGTCAGAATAGGCTTGGGGAGGAGGTGGTTAATAATATGAAGAAATGCTTGATATGAAAATATTCATTTACTAAAACCTTGTTTGTGTATGTAGTTTATAATTAAACTATATGGCTAAAAGTTTGTTGACAAATGAGCATCACAACTATGAGCTTGTTGGACATTGCATTCCAATACTGTGGATATTAATATTTAGTTGCCCCCAATCCCTTTGCTGTTATAGCAGAAGATTGGAGATCTTGGAGCGTGTGTGTAGTAATGTGTGTTCTTTTAGGAAAAGAGCTGCAGGCACTGATGTAGGACACACAACACTGTTCAATATGTTTAAACCTAAGGCTCTGTGCAGGCCACACAGGTTTCTCAGCACCAAACTTGTTAGGCCATATTTTTATGGACCTAGATTTGTGCACAGGTTCACAGTCATGCTGGACCTTAAAGGGGCCTTCCCCTGATTTGTTGCTACAAGGATAGCAGCAGAAAGTTGTCTAAAATGTATTGAGAGCTGTTGAATTAGCAATACCTTTTACTTAAATGCGCCTGAACTCTAAATTTGAATGAGTGTCCCAACATTTTTGGTGATATAGTGTGCCTGTGTCTAGGGGACAGACACACTGCTCATTAAGTTTGCAGTTGCTTTCTGCTTAGTAGTGCACAGTGTTTACCTTGTGAACCTCTTATTGCAGTGCGAGTCTACTGTTTAAAAAAGATTGACTATAGTCTCTAAGGATGTAAATCTCACTTCACTTCCCTGGTATCGAGAGACCATACAATCTATTTTACTTAGGGTTTAGGTTGCACCAGATTGCTCAGGACCATTGTTTTCCTATTCATGACAAATAAGCGATGCATGTACCTAAAAATATGATTTTGGTAATGCTGTTAAGTATTCTGTTTGCTCATGCGAAGTGTGGATTTTATGGATAAGTCCACTTAAACTCGTTGTAAACCCTTACATATACCCAGTGAAGTTACTTGCCTCAGGTAATACACAGAGATGAATCAAATCCTTCTGCATCAGCTGCACCTGTTTATCTGCGGTCGTCTCTTCTCTACATCCAAAGTCCAGAATCTATAAAGCTTAGATGAGCATTCAGAAAAAAAAGTGTGAGGAGAGCTGAAATCGCACCCTGCAGACCTCTGTAAGGAAAGCTCTGAGAGCTGATTGAATGGAAAGGAGACCCCCCCCCCCGCCCGGTCTTCACAACTGTTTAAAAAGTCAATCACAGGCTGTGTGCTGCAGATCCCTCCCTGTCACCTTTTTTTACTCTTGGTGTCAGGAAAATTTGTCAGAAGTAATTAATTGGACATCAAAAGAACGAAGCATCAGTCAGAAATTACATTTAGTGCTCTTAAATGGGACAAGTACACACAATAGAGCAGGCATCTTCAAACTATGGCCCTCCAGTTGTTCAGGTACTACAATTCCCATCATGCCTAGTCATGTCTGAGATTATCAGTTTTACAGTGTCTCATGGGAGGTGTAGTTCCGCAACAGCTGGAGGGCTGTAGTTTGAGGATCCCTGCTATAGAGGGATATTCTTTGTTTATATTTCATATCTGAGGTTTACAATCACTTTAAGGTGCTTAAATGCTTCGAACATTTGCTTAATTGACACCCACAATGCTTTTCCTTTAACATTATTAAAAAGTGTTGTTTGTAAATTAAACATTGTGAAAATTCAACCTGATCACTTGTGTTTCTCCTTTTTTCAGACTGAAGAAACTCATCCAGTGAACTGGAAACCTGAAATTATCAAAAGGAAAAGATTTTAATAAGCTGCATCTGTTTTTTTTTTTTACATTTTACTTTTTTTTTGTTTATCGCAGTTTGACAAGCATGGATTCTGTTTCAAACATTCAGCATAATTTTGGCTGCGGCTTTTGTCTTTCATCATTATATTAAAATACATCCTGTTATGGCTATTTATTCTGTGATCCCTGGAAGCCATCACATTTTTTTTCCATGAAGAAAACTTATAAAAGTCAGAAACGTCCCAATGTAGGAAGAAATACTTGTGTCCTCCTTTCTTGATTTTGAAGATCTGAGCTCATTAAAGAGAACTTATTAACAAAGCAAGCTCTCTAGCATACAAAGTAAACCAGCTTTATAACAGTGCTTTGTTTTCAGCATATTCAAATATTACTTCATTGTACAAAAATCTCATACTCCAGCAGGTGAAGAGATTACTTTTTTGTTTTTCATTTTAAAAAGATGAAGGCTAATCTTTGGTTGGAGCCACCCAGATGTTTTCTCAGTAAATGTTTTATATTTCCCTCTCTATCTCAATAAAATAGAGACATGGACATAACTCTGATTTGGTGCTGACATGTTAATAAGCTGCTGTTTTATTTTTTTTTAATTTCTAGGTAATAAGGTGAGTTGTAAATCCAGTTTGATGATTCCTAAGTGGAAGGTTTGTATAATATTTCAGCTCCTACAATCTGTTATAATGAATGTTTGTGAGTATATTCTATCAGACTGTGAGAGAATGTTGTATGCAGAGCAAATGTAAATGAACGTTGGTTAAAGGTCTGGCTGATGCATGTAGTATTGGTATTAGCGTGAGTCTCCCTCTCTTTTAGCTAGTATGTGGTTTAAATATTTTGATATTATTCACTGAAAGCTAAAAGTTCCCTTTAAGACATTGAGACATCTGAATACAAGAGACAGTAGCTGCTAGAAGAGTGCCAGTATTTCTTATGTGAGATTATATCTTCAGGAAACAATCAATGATTCCTGTTCTCCTGGCCAAAACCTAAATGGAAAATGATGTAACACTGAAGGTGGTTAGACTTTAAAACATTAAACAAAACAGTTGATTTTTATTTTTTTTTAAATGTTAATTCTGTTCAGTAGTCCAGAAAGGATATTTACGGCTTAGGCACTTGGATGGATTAAGACTGAGGTCTGTGAAGCATGCACATCAATAGGAATATCACAAGTCCAATTATGCTCCCATCAGCCAAGTGGAAGAATGTGTGGCAGCGGATGCCAGTGAAAGCCGCACAATCAAGACTTTGCAAAGCTGGCACGTGGTCTTCATTACTGTTATCCTGGAATAAATTGTCTGCTTCTGCATCATTTCTTAGAGAGTTTCGAAGAGCTTCTAGTAGCTCAAAGCTAATATCATATAAAAAACCATACTTCACTAGTGAGTTATTCAGATTGCTTACATGTATTATTGCATGTTGCAGTGCCACCCATTGTTAATTGTGCCCTAACCTATTACCTCATCTTACTTTAAAACACGCATGCATGCAATGCAGAGTAACACTTTTGTGAATTGTGCATGTCCTTTTCATTCTTGTACAGCACGGGACACAGAGTCTTAGACAACTGGGTTATATGCTTCCACCTTCAGGTGATTGTACACTGGTAAAGCAGAGCTCCAAGACCCCCCCCCCCCCCCCCATATAACCCCTACCACTCCCAGCAATCTTCAATTTTGTTTCTAGTGTCCTTAGGTAATAGATGTCTCTTCTGTATTGAGGGAGATTACTGGTTTTTAACTTTGGTATTTTTCTGTGTGCATTCCGTCTTCAGGTATGGAACTGCACTGCCCCGTCTAGACTAATTGCACAGTTTCTGAATTGGTACCCTGTGCATATCACTGGGGCAGTACCTGGATCCTGCCATCAGGGCGATGCAAGCTAGTTTGTAATGTTTCTGGAGACACTGGACTCTACAGGTTCAAGACAGTGGCGATCCATTATGGTATTCCAGTCCATGAAGACCCTCTGTGGTATGCCCATTCAAAGTGGGTGAAGTAGGGGTGCCACATTAACAATATATATATCCTCCTTATTCCGTGCTTGAAGAGTGAACACATTTTAAACTTCACAGCAGCTGAAAAATATCTCCAACAATTCCCACAAAAAAGTTAAAATAATATAAATTGTAGTGCTACAAGATAATCAATGAAATGTGCAAAAACCTATGTAAATGAATCCATAAGCACATTCGTAAATATCAATTGATATAAGCAATAAAACCAATATTATAATATGCTTATGTGCTTAAACCAATTGTATAATAAAATCCTTGTGATCTGATATAAAGTTAATTAAACTTATTTCTGTTTCTTTCATTAACTGACACAACTTCAATTTCTTGACTATAGGGTTTATAGCACCCCCTATAGGTATAGGACACTGGGCAGAAAAGAAACTTGGCACTGCCTATGGGCTGCCCTAGCTGATATAAACCCCCTCTTTGCTATAGGTAAACCAGTTATTTGTGCCTAGTGTTTCAGAAGTAAGGGCCTAGTGCCCTACTGGGTTCTATGGTTCCAAAGTTTTTTTTCTGGGATTTTTTGCTGTGGCTATCTTCAATCAACAGCCGAGCTGGATAATATAGATCCAGTAGTCATCCCAGCTTGGCCAGGGGGTGCACACAAACCTTTAGCTATGCTCTGGGTTGACTGCGTCAGCCTCATTTGGGACCCGGGCAGCTGGCAAGTTAAATGTTCCTGAAGAGCATTTGACCGGACACAGGACATGTCACAGCGCTACTCTGGCAGACCGACCACCCCCTTCCTCTATTTGGTGGATGGCGGTTCTGGCTGTGGAGTGTCACCCACATAAATCATTGGACTGGTAAGTAGTATCCCCCCTCTCCCAACCTGGTGCAGCATAGGTACTCTTTGTGGTTGTCGACCCTGCAGGTTTCTCCTCCCTTTCATGCATCCTGGCCTGACAGTTTTTCCACCTGGATATCTAGGTTGACATTAAGACATTTAAATTTGTTGTAAAGGCACAAGGTTTTTTTTTACCTTCATGCAATCTGTGCATGAAGGTAAAAAAAAACCTGTGTGCAGCAGCCCACCCTAATACCCAAGCCCCCTCTTGATCCAGCGATGTCCACGAGAGCCTTACCTCTCCGGGGACTCGCACTCCTAAATTGGCTATTGGCAGCAGTGGAAGCCATTGGCTCCTGCTGTCTATTGCAGCCAGTGAGCCAATCAGGAGACCTAGAGAGCAGGGCTCAACCTCAGCCCTGTGAAGGGAAACGCAGTATTCCCCATGCACACATTCAAGATAACGGGCAGTCTAGTGATGCTGGGTGCTGTAATAACCATAGTTTGGAAACCGTGGATATTCAGTGATGAAATGTCATCGGCACACCACGGATTCTTCAAAAGGGTCCAAAGCTTTATTCTCTGGTTACATAATCGATATGTAGCAATGTTTCGGTGCTGTGGATGGCGCGACCCCGCAGCACATGGAGCTCACTTCCGTCACTGCCACAGACCCCCAGTACCTGCTTATGGCGCAGGCGGTGGCTTACATCATCGCACCCACCATAAGTGAGGCGGTGGAGCGGGCGGTGTCCGCAGGGATCACCCAGCTACGCAAAGAGCTGGGTGACCAAGCAATACGCATAACGGAGGTGGAATCCAGTCTCTGATCTGGAGGAGGAACTGCAATCCTCGTTCTTGGTCTGCCTGAATCCTTCAACACGGGTCATCTCTCTGATATCTGCTCCACCCGCATCCCCCAGGCACTTGGTCTCACGGTTCCATGTACAGTTGAACGTGCTCATCGCCTCAGAGCGCCTTCCAACGATTGCAAGACCCCCCGCCCGGTCATAGTCCGTTACTTGAACTATGCTGACAGGCTGTCCATCCTAAGATCTTTCAAGAATGCCAAGTCACTAATCCTGGACGGCAATAAACTGCTCTTGTTCGCGGACTACTCCCAAGAGGTGGCTTGCCGACGAAAAGCTTTCCAACCAGCTTGTTCCTAAAAGGCCTAAAATTCACCCTTGCCTATCCTGCTACTCTAAGATTCACTGATCAATTTGGCGAGTCAAAAGCCTTCACCCTTCCGGAGGAAGCCATGGACTACATCCAAAACCACCTACATCTTTCTATGGGTACGTAGCCCTCTGTGGTACCGTCTACCTTGCCGGCTCTTAGAGACATCCGCAGCCCCTGCAAAGAGTCTCCTAAGAGGGGCTGCTTCTCTTCTAACTCCTCTTACAGGGACAGACGCCGTTGAACTTTTTACTCTCCCCACTATTTGATGCCTTAGTATGGCTCTGCCCGAGAGAGCTAAGTCGCTAATACTGCCTAGCCCTCATTACTGTCAACGCCCGAGTGCGAATCGGTCTCTGGGAATATGCTTGGCCCCCTGATTGCCACTATCTGTATCCTTGACCTATTTTGCTTATGTTTTATTGTCTATTTCGGTTATGACATTTACATTGTTATATTTGTTATTCCTCTCGTGTACAGCCTTACCAAAGTTCTGGTTTCTCACGGCTTCTACATCTGGGGTACCGCGCCTGGAATGTCCTCTATTTCCTTTTCCTGCAGCGCACCTCACCTGATACTAGAGTGAGCGGACTCAGCTGCCATTCGGTAACGCTGTAGGAGGTGATTCCATACGGAAAAAGGCGAAGTCCACATCTCTCATGGTATGTTTTACCTTTATGTTTATTTCCCTGTTTGTTTCGTCCCTTCTCACTCGGAGTCCCTTGGAGTGCGAACGGCACGAAACTCCTCCCCACTGCACCCCTCTTCTTCATGCCGCCCTTGAGTCACCCCTCATTGCCCCCTCCTGTTCTCTCCGAGTGTCCCACAATGCTCTTGTTGAACCATTAACTTCCGGAAAGCCACTCATCTTATTAAGCTACCCCCCTTGATTTAAGTATAGTCTCATGGAACGTAAAGGGTCTCCACTCTCCCCACAAACGAATGGGCTGTATTGCGCCACCTCCGCCGCCTCAATGCGGATATAGCCTTCCTCCAAGAATCCCACTTATCCCAGTCGGACATAGACCATATGAAAAAGCTGTGGGTGGGTCGGGTTTATAGTTCAGCCTCTACCAAGGGTAAAGCAGGCGTGTTAATACTGATTCACAAGCGGGTCTTCGCCGACATATCCGCTTTGCATTCAGACACGGAAGGCAGGCTATTGATCCTCCTCCTGACGTTGAACTTGGAATCCCTAGTACTGGCCAATGTATACGCTCCCACCCCCACCTCAGTGCCCTTTTTCCAGCACCTCACTGGCCTTCTGGCCCCTCATCTTCACCTACCTCTTCTCCTGGGAGGGGACCTAAATGCGGTAATGGACCCACTTATAGATAGATCTGCTCCTGCCCCTGCGACGACACACATGCCCAGTGCCTCCCCCTCCCCTCTTGCCAACTTTGCTGACCGCCTTCAGCTCACTGATATTTGGCGCCTGGCTAACCCCGTTGAACGATCCTAATCCTTCTATTCGCCACATCATGATTCCTTCTCCCGAATAGACTATTTTCTTGGTAACCACTCCATCCTCCATTCGCTACACACGCCCAACATTACTGACATGGTCATCTCTGACCACTCCCCTCTTTCGTTCACCATTTCGCTCTCTACCCCGGCTTCCACCTATAAGCCATGGCGCTTTCCCTTATATTTGGCCGACAACGTCGACTTGCATGCAATACTGGAGGACACATGGCAGGAATATCTCACGCATAATGCCCAACACACCAATGACCCAGTTCTGCTCTGGGAGACGGGTAAGGCGGTGCTAAGAGGGCGTAGCTAGCCGCCGCTCTCCTTTTGTAAGCAGAGGCGAAGGCAATGATATCTCAAAGCTAGTGCGACTCTGCAAACGGCTCACGCCCGTCTCCAACAGCAGCACTCGCCCCTGCATCTCGCGCAATGGAAGGAGGCCAAACGGGACTTTGATAGATGGGCATTGTCTCGGGAACAATTCCATAAATCGGGTAAACTTTTAGCTCGCCTCTGCAAGGGGCAACACCCTACCACGTCGATTAAGTCTTTAAAGGACCATACGGGTTCTCTAATCTCTTCCCCAGAAGGCATAAATTTAGTCATGGAAAAATTCTATGCTACTCTCTATGGCAAAGACCCCATAGATGAGGCTGAAGCTACCACCTTCCTCCAATACGTCACCTTACCCGTGGTCTTGGATTCCCAACTCAATGCCCCTATTGACATCTCGGAAGTCTTAGATGCCATCTCCTCCCTATCCCCTGGAAAGGCCCCGGGTCCAGACGGATTCTCATCGGAATAATATAAGCTACTCAAAGAGGCCCTGTCCCCCTCTCTGTTATCCTCTTTTCAGTCTATACTGGAGGGCGGTCCCTACATTCCCACAGGTTCCCAAGCATACATAGAACTTATCCCCAAGCCGGGAAAGGACCCCTCTTAACCGGGGTCATACCGCCCCATCTCCTTCATCAACCTTGACGCCAAGTTATTATGGAAAATTATAGCCCGCAGACTCGCGCACATAATGCCCACTATTCTAAACCCATCTCAATCAGGTTTCACCAAAGGCCGTTCTGCCACTGCCAATATTCGTAAAGTCCTGGCTGTGCTGTCCCAACAACAAACTCAGCCTCAATCAGATCTAGCTAACTCACATTAGACGCCGAAAAAGCGTTTGATAATGTTAGCTTCCAATGGTTACACTTGGTACTCCGCAAATTTGGTTTTTCCGGCCCCTTCCTTCACCTTATAACCGCCATGTATAAGTCCCCAACCGCGAAAGTAGTCACCTCAAACCTCCTTTCCCATGATATTCCATTGCATAAAGGCACTCGCCAAGGGTGCCCCCTCCTTTTCAATTTGGCACTGGAACCCCTATCACGCTACCTTGCGAACCATGCGCCTCTCGCCGAAGTTCAAATTGGTAATATGGAATTGTGCTCTGTTTTGTTCGCCGATGACATATTACTATTTACCTCTGACCCTGCGCAAGACATCGGGACGGTCAAATCCATCTTTGACAGATTTAGATTATGTTCCGGGCTTCGCATAAACTATGCCAAGAGTGAAATCTTGTCGCTGAAATCCTCGCAGTCCCCCCCTTGGTCGCAGTCCTCCCCTTTCCCACTAGCCAAAACACACATCAAATATCTGGGGATCCAAATTGGCAAGACCCCTTCCTCCTTGTACAACTTGAAATACTCCCCACTTTTTCTGAAACTCACCAGAGAGTTGGCCAGGTGGTCCAAACTTCCACTCTCCCTTATTGGGGGTGTCACCTCTATAAAATGGTTTCCTTCCCAAAATTGCTATATGTCATCCAGACCCTGCCCCTACTGATTAAACACAAAGATTTGCTCATGTTTCAAAAGGCTCTTAAAGTCTTTCTGTGGTCCTCAAAGAAACCCAGCATCGCATTGCATAAATTGTACCCTCCACGACTCAGATGGCATGAATCTTCCTGATCTTAGACTGTGTAGCCTGGTAAGGGTAGATCTTGACTGGATATATGGCACCTCTACTGTCTCCAATTTCCTATTGGAATCGCAAGTGGCATACCCTTACAGTCTTGGTGCTATTCTACACTGCAAACTAGGTGAATTACCCCTGCACCTATGTCAACATATCCTACTCAGACACGGGAGCTGCATGGAAAGCACTACGCCAAAAACTGGGCCTCCCTAAACACTTATCCTGCTATCTACACATTGGTGGACATCCTGCTCTCTTCCATCTCAATCTGGAACGGATCTACTCCCTATGGGCATCCAGTGGATTACAATCTCTATCTCAACTATATGACCCCGTCTCTGGATCCCAACTCTCCTTGAACACACTTCAATCCACATATGGGATACCCCCGATTCACTTCCTCTATGTGCACCAACTACATGCCTTTGTAAACTCTTTGTGTTCTAAGCCAACCGCACGCTTCACCCCTGACCCACTGGAATCTCTGAATCTACAACCCCCCTTGAAACTCTCACAGCTCTACCGCCCACTTCAACTTGAATTGGAATCTAGATCTAAAGACTTTAACACCTCCTCCTGGGATAAGGCACTCTTGACCTCAGACGCAAAGCCTCTCCTGCTGGCAGGCTTCAACGCCACCTGTAAGTACATTTGTAATGCCTTTTGGAGAGAGCAGCAACTTAAGATATTGCACCACGCATATGCCCCTTTCTCTTCCTCATGGCTGGACTTCCCCTATCAAGCCTGTTCCTGGTGAATATCTGCCCGCCCTACTCTTCTACACAAGTTGTGGTCCTGCCACCTTATATCGAAGTGCTGGGACCAAGTAGAACTATTGGCCCTTCGGGTCACCACTCTTCAACCCACCAAAGATCCTTTTCCCCTTTTATTTGGACATTTGGCTGGGGCGCCCAATCCGGCCCCAGGGTTCGACTCCAAACATAGATCTATGGCTTTACGAAACCACAAACCCTGGCTTGTCACTTGTTTTATGGTCGCCTGAAGAGTCATCCTTCGCCATTGGGTGTCCTCCATACCGCCCAAGGTTGGGGAAGTCAGATCAGATCTTGACGCTCTATTACAGAAGGAACAACTGGACCTGTCCATACACAAAGCAAATGCAGCCCACTTCTGGAGGAAATGGAATGTCTACGTGGAACTCTTCTATACCCATCTTCCTCCTAGCCCAAATGGCATTGATACTATTGCCAAAGATGGGAGACCTCCCCTTCCATGTACTACTTGACTGGTTTTATAATCCATGAATATCGGATTGACTCATATTATTTTAAAGTGTCTTATGTCCTCAGCTTGCATATAAGGTTACTCTCACTTGTTTATCTCAGGTATTGATCACTCGGATCTCTCTTCCCTTCCCCACCCCCTCCCCCCCTTCCCTCGCCCTCTTCCCCCCCCCCCTCCATCACTCCTCCTGCATGACTCCTCCAAATCTACCACTACTCTTCAAGTATTTGAATTGACGCATCCCCCAGTCCCCATGGTTCGGGGGTCTGTTTAACCTTCAATCCTCTGTTCCGTACGATGATCTATGCATCAATATAATAGCCCCCCCTCCCTTCTCCCCCCCCCCCCCCACCCATCCCTGTTCTTTTGCTCTATTCCTAGTTTCTTCAATAGTGCTCCTGTGGGAAATGCATACTGTGTAGTGTTTAACGCATGCTGTACCTATTGTTCGGAGTTTCCTGCACTTGCACAACGCTTTGAACTTTGTTGTAAAATTTTGAAATGCAAATAAAAATTTTCTTAAAAAAAAAACTGGCATCACCCGACCCAGGAGGAAGTGCGTCCTCTGCCCGCATTTAATTCTCAACGTGAAAGGTGTTCACCAATTACCTCCGAAAGTGAACGCCTGGCTAAAAACCCATCTAGTGACAGTGAAGCCGTTACTTCCAGCAGCTCTGCAGCACCTACCACTGAAGTCAATGTGTCCCTTTTACTAGAGGCTTGCGGTGTAGAAAAACCAGGAGGGGCCTCAAGAGGCCGTGGTGATTATCAAACCCGGAGAGGGTGACAGCACACAGACAGACCAGTCCAGTGAATAATCTCTCACCAAGGAATATCACAGAAGGTGAAATGCTTCTCCTGCCTAAGGGCCTATCCTTCTCCCCTACATCTAAGTTCAACCGAACTTTGAAATCAAGATGTTTAGATTTGAAAGGTCCATTAAAATCAAATAGTTCTTCCCCACACAACCCTGGCGGCGGCAGCAACTAATGGGCCATACACACTATAAGATTTTCTGAAGACTTTTTCCTTCAGACTTACCAAAACCATATAATATGAGGTCAAACCTAAACACTTTCAATTTGTATGCAATCTGGCAGGCCCTTGCACTACATAGAAAAGGTATATCTGAAGGAAATCTAACCACAAAAGTTGGATAGTGTGTATCCAGCTTAAGGGGGGACCATTTAAGTTGAAGAGCAAATTCATGCCTCCCAGACAATACCAGTCCATTGAGAGTTACACAAGAACTGTAAAACTTGATGTCTGCACTGGGATCCATGAGAGGACTTACACCAATCTTGGTTCTGAGGAATTCTCAGGGTTGAAAACTCTAAAAGATGACAAAAACATATTAAACCTGCCGATAAAGGCGGAACTATTGTTATTATGGACTATGCGGAATATAGGGACAGTATGTTGTCGATGTTGGCAGATACCACAAGCTATGTGCAATTAACCAATGACCCCTCACACAGCACAAGAAATGCCTTAAAATCTCTGGTGGACATTGGTCGATCGAATGGGTGGATTTCTTTGGACACTGCCAAATTCTTAATGAATGAACAGCCATGTCTATCGGTGATCTACGGATTGCCTAAAATCCGCAAGGGTACTAATCCCCTTAAGTTCCGTCCCATTGTGTCTGGTTCTGGGTCAATCACTCAACCTCTCTGGCACAATGGATCGATTTTAATTTACAGCCGCTGGTTAAGAGCTTACTAGCTTATGTCAGGGACACAAGTGATTTTTTTTTTTTGGATAAGCTAGCAAGTTTCTCAACTTGACAATTGGCTATTCGCAACTATGACTATTTCATCCCTATACACCAGCATACCCAATGCGGCTGTTTGGCAGCAGGAGAAATTTTCTATCCACATCGAATGTGCAGAATCGGTTGATTTTTTTTTTTTGATCGAATGTCTGCATTTTGTGCTTGAATAATAATTTTTTTGCATTTGAGGGTAGAAAATATACCCAGATATAAGGTACAGCTAGGGCAGCTCTGCAGCCCCCTCGTTCGCAACTGCTTACTCTGAACATGTTAAATGCTGGTTAAGATACCTTGATGATATCTTTTTAATCTGGGATGGTAGTGAATCCAATTTCTCTGCTTTTGTTGATCACTTGAACTGAATTTTCCCTGGTATTGTCTTCAATCCAGGAAAATTCTGCTCAAAGTATCATCTACCTTGATGTAATGATTAAGCATATACATGGGTCACTTAACACAACAATTTTCACAAAACCAACTGACAAGAACACCTTGCTTCATTACCAGAGTGCACATCCTAAACACATTTTAAACAGCCTTCCTATTTCCCAGTTCAAGAGAGTCTTGCGCATTTGCTCCAGTGAAGATGAAAAAACCGGCAACTTGAGATCATGTACAAAAAATTTTTGGAACATGGTTATTCCACACCTGTACTTTGATAAAGCCATAAAGAGAGAGCGCCTATGAATAGCCACAAGACCTCAAAAACTGGGAATAGGCCACTGTCATAGGTTCAATTGTGAATCCGAACAGATCAGACATGCAGCCACACGGAACCTGAAAATCCTTAAAGTTGATGATACCTTGATGACTGAGTAAAAGAACCCACCACTATTGGTTCACAAATGTGGAAAGTCTCTAAGGGACCTACTGGTCCAAGCAGACCGGAGACCTAAATATGCTAAACCAGTCACCAATATATCACAGAAACAGGACTGTTACAAGTGCGGCAAGCCGTACTGCATAAGCAATTATGTTATTTGTAATACAGAATACTGCGTTATACCTCTTAAAATGTCCATGTTCGCTGGTGTATGTGGGCAAGACGATTGGCCCCTTTAAACAGAGATTTCAAAGACACAGGAGTGATATTAGGAATGCCTTTGCCAAGGTAGCAAAGGACCTTCCCATTGACCTTTCCAAACCTGTGGCTGCTCATTTTATTACAAAGAAACACTAGGTACATGAGCTAAGGGGTATGGTAATAGAGCGTGTGGACCATTATGTCAGGAGACCGGGACTGTCTCCTCTAGGGATTAGCTTCGAGTTTGAGTTGAACATTGGCTGTTCGCCCGTTTGTCGAATGACGAACAAATGTGCTTCTTCGCAGGAAATTCGAGCGCCTGCATCCATAATGCACTGTGCGTGCAGTGCATTATGTGATTGGCCAAAGCATGGAGGTCAATCAAATCATCTCTGCCGTGATTGGACAAAGGCAGGTGCCTTTAGCCAATCATGGCTCAAGAGCCAAGTACACGCCCCACACTATAAATTAGGCTGCTCACACAGCAGAGGTGTGTAGTGTGTGACTGCGCGGGCGAGATCGGAGGTGGTTGAGGCAGGGAGAGTAATGTGATTTGCAGTTTATCAGACAGTACAGTGTAGTCAGCGGAGTAGTCTAGTTAAGACATTGCTAGCAGTCAGTTAGGCAGGGAGAGAGATTTGTGCTTTTTACAACACTTAAGAGATCAGATAGTGAAGTGTATTCAGCAGTGCAGTATACACCACTAAGTAATATATATATATATATATATATATATATATATATATATATATATATATACAGCTGCAAGAAAAAGTATATGAACCCTTTGGAATGATATGGATTTCTGCACAAATTGGTCATAAAATGTGATCTGATCATCGTCTAAGTCACAACAATAGACAATCAGTCTGCTTAAACTAATAACACCCAAAGAATGAAATGTTGCCATGTTTATATTGAACACACCATGTAAAGATTCACAGTGCAGGTGGAAAAAGTATGTGAACCCCTAGACTAATGACATCTCTAAGAGCTAATTGGAGTGAGATGTCAGCCAACTGGAGCTGCTGCCCTGCCCTATAAAAAAACACACCAGTTCTCGGTTTGCTTTTCACGAGAAGCATTGCCTGATGTGAATGATGGCTCGCACAAAAGAGCTCTCAGAAGACCCTACGATTAAGAATCGTTGACTTGCATAAAGCTGGAAAGGGTTATAAAAGTATCTCCAAAAGCCTTGCTGTTCGTCAGTCCACGGTAAGACGAATTGTCTATAGATGGAGAACATTCAGCACTGCTGCTACTCTCCCTAGGAGTGGCCGTCCTGTAAAGATGAATGCAAGAGCACAGCGCAGACTGCTCGATGAGGTGAAGAAGAATCCTAGAGTTTCAGCTAAAGACTTACAAAAGTCACTGGCAAATGCTAACATCCCTGTTAGCAAATCTACATTAAACGTAAAACACTAAACAAGAGTGGATTTCATGGGAGGATACCACAGATGAAGCCACTGCTGTCCAAACAAAACATTGCTGCACGTTTACAGTTTGCACAAGAGCACCTGGATGTTCCACAGCAGTACTGGCAAAATATTCTGTGGACAGATGAAACCAAAGTTGAGTTGTTTGGAAAAAGCACACAACACTATGTGTGGCGAAAAAGAGGCACAGCACACCAACATCAAAACCTCATCCCAACTTTGAAGTATGGTGGTGGGGGCATCATGGTTTGGGGCTGCTTTGCTGTGTCGGTGCCTGGACGGATTGCTATCATTGAAGGAAAAATGAATTCCCAAGTTTATCAAGACATTTTGCAGGAGAACTTAAGGCCATCTGTCTACCAGCTGAAGCTCAACAGAAGATGGGTGTTGCAACAGGACAATGACCCAAAGCATAGAAGTAAATCAACAGAATGGCTTAAACAGAAGAAAATACGCCTTCTGAAGTGGCCCAGTCAGTCCTGACCTCAACCCATTTGAGATGCTGTGGCATGACCTCAAGAAAGCGATTCACACCAGACATCCCAAGAATATTGCTGAACTGAAACAGTTCTGTAAAGAGGAATGGTCAAGAATTACTCCTGACCGTTGTGCACCTCTAATCTGCAACTACAGGAAACGTTTGGTTGAAGTTTTTGCTGCCAAAGGAGGTTCAACCAGTTATTTAATGCAAGGGTTCACATATTTGAAATCGCATGTACTTGTCATACAGGTTCCAAAAATTGGGCTTTTGCTGTTGGTGGTGCCTGAACACTGTAACCAACCCCTCTCAGTTACTCTTGCTGGGCGCAGGAATGGGACCTGCTGGTAAGAATTCCATACAAATTTGAAATTGCATGTACTTGTCATAGAGGTGCAGAAAAATTGTGCCTTGGGTGTTGGTGGAGCCTGAACACCGCAACTCCTCGCAGTTACTCTTGCTGTGCGCAGGAACGGGCCCTGCTGGTAAAAATTCCATACTAATTTGAAATTGGCAAAGATGAAGTGTTGTATGTGTTCTTATCAGTGATCTAGTGGGGGCGCTGTGCTGTCATCTGACCTGGCCAAGGTTGGGTGGTGGCTATGCAAGCTGGCTGGAGTGACGGGGACCTGGAAGGTTAGTATCGGCAGGAACTGAAATTGAAATTGGGCCTTGGTTGTTGGTGGTGCCAGAACACCGCAACCCCTTGCAGTTACTCTTGCTGAGCGCAGGAATGGGACCTGCTGGTAAGAATTCCATGCAAATTTGAACTTGCTTGTGCTATACAAGTGCCAAAAATCAGTCCTTTGCCGTATGTGGTGCCTGAACACTGTAACCAAGCCCTCACAGTTACTCTTGCTGGGAGCAGGAACGGGACCTGCTGGTAAGAATTCCATACAAATTTGAAATTGCCTGTTCTATACAAGTGCCAAACATTGGGCCTTTGCTGTTGGTGGTGCCTGAAAACCGTAACCAAGGCCTCGCAGTTACTCTTGCTGGGAGCAGGAACGGGACCTGCTGGTAAGAATTCCATACAAATTTGAAATTGCATGTGCTACACAGGTACCAATAATTGGGCCTTTGCTGTTGGTGGTGCCTGAACACCGTAAACCCTTACAGTTAGCAGGGCACAGGGACAGGGCTTGCTGTTAAAAATTACATACAACATTTAAATTGTATGCACCTGTCATACAAGTGCAGAAAAATTAGGCCTTGGGGTTGGTAGTGACCTAAACCAAAAACATTGTTGGAAGCTAGCAAAACTAAGGTAGAGGAATAGGATAGGCAGCATATGCAGTCTTCAAGGGATGGCAGACCCCTAGAAAATTCAATCAGTTACATCAGCATCAGGGGCCTGATAGCTCTTGTTGATCCAGGACTGGTTCATTTTGATGAAAGTCAGCTGGTCAACAGAGTCTGTGGACAGACGCACTCTTTTGACCATCGAATGCACCATATGATGGAGACCCTGCCGATGGTTGCTTAAACCTAACAGCCCTGGGTGCTGCTGAGGACAAAAGAACTGTTTAAAGGCATCGGTCAGCCGGCCGCCTTCTCCACTGCTCCTCCTTTGGCTGAACGATGCCTCAGAAACACGTCCGGAGAATGTTGACCTCCCAGTGTCTGGAAAGGCAGTACACAACTTTTTTTCAAGGCCTCCTCAACATGTTTCATCCTCTGCTCCCTCTGCGAATGCAGGATGAGATCTGCAACTTTACCCTTGTAACGTGGATCAAGAAGGGTTGCCAACCAGTAAATATCCCTCTCCTTGATAGCATGAATCCTCTGGTCCTTTTGCAAGCTTTGCAGAATCAGGGAGCCCATGCAACGTAAGTTGGAGGAGGCATGAGCTTCTAAGTCCTCTGGGTCACTAAGGATGACATGGTCAGCAGGAGCAACCTTTCTCCAACCACGTACAACTCCTGGGGTTTCTGGGGAATCAAAACCATCCCTTGAAGACTGCCATATGCTATCCTCTTCCTCTACATCCATGCTGCCGAAATCCTCCTCTTCCTCCTGTATGTTGTGTTGCCCTGCAGGAATGATATCTGCATAAAGGGGGCCTTGTGAGGAAAGGAAGCCCTCCTCTGCCTGCCGCTGTTCTGCCTCAAGTGCCCTGTCCATGCTTCCACGCAGCGTGTGCTCCAGCAGGTAGACTAGCAGGATAGTGTCACTGATGCATGCATCGTCCCGGCTCACCATACTTGTGGCCTCCTCAAAGGGTGACAGGATGATGCATGCATCCTTAAAAGCCACTGGCATGGCGAAAAAAAACCAAGCTCCCCTGACCCTGTCTTTGTGCCATACTTCCTACAGGTACTCATTGATGGCGTAGCCGCTGCAGCATTGCCAACGTTGAGTTCCACCTGGTGGGCATGTCACAAATGAGGTGGTTGGTGGGCAGGTTGAATTCCCGTTAAATGTCAGAAAAGCGAGCACTGGCATTGAACGAGCGGCAGAAATGGCTACAGACTTTCCTGCCTCAGGAGATCTTGGAAGCCTGGGTATCTGCTCAAGAAACGCTGCACCACCAGATTCATAACATGTGCCAAGCATGGAACATGTGTTAAGTGTCCCTGTCGGAGGGTGGAGAGAAGGTTGGTGCCATTATCACATACAAACATTCATGGCTCAAGCTGTCGTGGCGTTAACCATCTCTGAGCCTGCCCCTGCAGAGCTGACAGAATCTCTGCACTGGTGTGACTCCTAATCCCTAGACCAGTGATTGGGAACCTTGGCACCCCAGATGTTTTGGAACTACATTTCCAGTGATGCTTAACTACACTGCAGAGTGCACGAGCATCATGGGAAATGTAGTTCCAAAACATCTGGGGTGCAAAGGTTCCCTATCAATGCCCTAGACAGACCAACTGAAGCACAGCATGGCATCTTTTAGCCTGACTGCTTGCGTAGCCCCTTGAACACTTAGAGAGCACTGCTGCTGCAGAGGAGAATTGAGGAGGTGGTGGAGTAGCCAGATGTGGCAGAACCAGCTTTTTGGAGGCATGGTGGCAAAACAAGCCGCAACACAGAACCCTGTCCTGCATCCTTCCCAATTGCCAGCAGAGTTACCCAGTGCGCTGTGAAAGAAATGTAACGTCCATGTCTGCTGGACCCAGAGTCAGTAGTAATGTGCACCTTCCTGCTGACCGCTTTGTCCAACGAGGCCATAACACTACTTTCCACATGACGGTAGAGAGCCGGAATGTCCTTATGCAAAAAGAAATGCCTTTTTGGGACCTGCCACTGTGGTGCAGCACATTCCACAAATTCGCGAAAGGGAGCCGAGTCTACCAGCTGAAAAGGTAGCAACTGTAATGCTAGCATTTTGGCCAAGCTAGCATTAAGACCCTGAGCATGTGGATTGCTGGGACAGTATTTCTTTCTACGGTTCAAATACTGGGGTAGTGAAATTTGCCTGCTGCTCAAATCAAGCGGTGGTGTACTACTAGCAGATTGGGCGCAAGTCTCTGTGGCACTCATTGCAATACCATCATCCCTCTCAATGCAGGTTTTTGAGAAAACATTAGGTATAGTAGGGTAAGAGATCCCAGATGAGGAGCAAGGTGAAGTATGCTTGTTTTTATCTTGTGGCTCTTTCAGGTGCTGTTGGCAATGGACTGCATGGCAGGTCCTCATATGTCTGGTCAAGCATGTGGTACCCAAGCGGCTGGTGTTCTGGCCACGCTTGATCTACTTCAGACAGATGTTGCAAACAGCAATGCTGCAGTCTACTGCACATGTGCTGAGAAAAGCCCACACTAATGAACTTTTGGAAGTCCGTGGGGAGTTTGCAGCACCCTGCACATGTGGAGCTCTGTGCTGTGATGCAATAGGTTGGCTACTCCTATGGTGGCTCCTGGAGCACATCCTGCCTCGTTGGAGTTGTTTCACCTCCTCCTCCTCACTTTCCTCCTCTATCCTGTCAGGCACCCAAATACAGTCAGTGACCTCATCATCCCCTCCCTCCTCATCACTGGAGCAAACTTGGCAGTATATGCAGCTGTGGCAACATGACTGCTAGCTTCTTGTCCGTCATTGTTACCCCGTCTCTCTAGGCTCGCATTATTCCCTTCATCAACCTGGGAACCAACATCATAGCTTTCAAATTGCTGTGCATGCTCCAGCAGCATGTCACTGACACTATGATCAAATAGTTCCGGTGTCTCCTCCGTGCTTGATGGTGGGGCGACAGAAGGAGTAGCTGTGGAGAAGGAGCCTGTGGAGTGGGCTGCTTTGGCAGCTGCGGTGGAAGGCAAACTAGTATGAGCGTGGGTGTCAGAGGAGGATGAGGACGACTTATTTATCCACTTCACCAACTCTTCTACATGTTGTGTTGTGCAAATTTAATAGAAGACCCTAAAACAATATGAGGTTAGAGGGAAAACAAGTTACATTTTTGAATTTTTGTTTTGTTTGTAGGGAGAAGCCTCTAAATTGGAGTAATAAAGTCCAGTCGGGTTTGACTAAAGTCTAAACGGTTTTTAGTAAGTTATTTTATTCTCTCCTTTTAATATTTTTTTTGTACCTGGCTTGCAAGTTTATAGTGACAGTGATCCTGTTCACCTGTTGATCACTAATGTGGGAGAGGAGTTAACTATTTTTTATTTTTTTTTCTCTTTATTTATTTTTTGCTAAGTTGCTGCTGCAACAGCCACAGTTTTTTTTTCAGGGCACTCTACAATAATCATAATTTCTCTATCGCTCATTGACAGACGTAGTCTTCTTGATTCTCAAGAGCTGGGTTATGTTGTCTCCGCAGGAGTAGGACTAGGCAGAAAGACAAAACGTTCTGGCTCCACCTTAGGGGCAGTCCCTGAGGGTATATCCTCCCTCTCTCTGCTACAGGGAATCAGTTTTTTTCTGTCTAGTCAGGAGTAAGGACCTAAGTTCCTTGCTGGGATCTTTTTGGTCCTGGCAAGATTTTTTCTTTAGAAAAAATATTTTTTAGGTAGTTTTTCTCCAGTGTTTTTTTCCTGTGAGATCTTCAAGCAAAAACGCCGGACTGGGCGACACTAGTGGTCACCCCAGCCGGCCTACGAGCGCGCGCAGACCATTGCATTGCGCTTGGTCGGCCGCGACACATTCAAGTAAGTATGCGGGGCCGGGCGACGGGCTGGATGTTGAGATCCAGTGGTCACCCCGGTTTCTGCCTACGAGCGCGTGCAGACCAGAGCTCCGCGCTGGGTCGGCCGCGACGGAGTCCCAGTGGAGGGACTGACCTTGCGAGTTAAGTCTCGCTTGGACGCCAGGAACCAGAGAGTCGAGGCGTCCGGAGTGGTCCACAACCCCCCACCCCGGTGGAAAGGGTATTGTGAAGAGAGGGTGCCTGTCGGTTCGGTATGGTGAGTAAACGTTCCCTTTTTTCTTTCCTCGTTATGAGGCAGTATGAATTATGGGCCCCTCCATACATGGTCAGTATATATCTGACACTAAAAGTCCCCCTTGTAAATACAGCATGTGTTTGTGGGAAGTGGACTTGGTTTGAGAGCTAACACTCTACCCAGCAGACTGTAGCATTACAGCAGACATAGGAGTTATAATCCTACCTTATTTGTAGTGTATCTCCTGTAGATCAATAAATCGCCACTCAGCAGAGATGCGGGTGGATGTGCTGGGAAAAACGATTTCGGCGGTCCGCCGCCATTTTGCCGTAGACCGGGTGCATGTATGTCCTCAGGTCACGCCGGCCGCCATGTTTTTGGAGTCTAATGTCTCCTGTATGGGGGCGGCCATGTTTCATGAGCCCAGCTACCTCGTGGAGAGCTGGGAACGCCGGAAGGCGTACACAGGGGGCGGAGCCACGTCCTTCTACCCGGGAAAAAGCAACAGCTCCTTCCAGTCTGTAAAAGACAGACGCTGACTGCAGTTGGTGGGAAACTTCACTGCATCGGTTGGTGAGCCTTGGGGGTCTCTCTCTCTCTCTGTGGGGATCGAGAAGCAGGTACTCTGAGGGGCACTATTGCGCTAGGGGGAGACACATAAAAAAAAAAAAAAAGTTTTTTTTTGTGTTTTCTGGCAAAGGTGTCCTGAATTAACATGGACCCCGCCACTCATGTATCTCCTCCGGATCCCCTCGAGGGGTCTGCAGGATCCTCCAGCACCCCACTGACGATTGAATCAATTGTCAGCTATTATGGAAACTTTTGTGTCCCGGGTGGAAGTGGCTTGTCAGGGACAGGGCGCAAGAAAGCGACCCCCGCCTAACCCCTTATTATCTGAAACCTTGGATTCAGACTCTGAGCCTATTTCTGCAGTTGCAGGTACTTCATCTGGGATTGGTGTCTCGTGTACTGTCTCTTCAGACAGTGAGGAGGATGTTTCGGCATCAGCCATAGCCAGAGAGGAAGCGTTGGTAAACGCACTCATTGTATCTGTTCAAGAAACCTTAAGATTACAGGGTATTCCGTCAGAAATAGCTGAAACTGAGATCCCTTTTGGGACTAAAAAACGCATCAAAGTGGCGAAGGTTTTTTCCATTGCCCAAATGTTTTGGCAATCCAATCAAAGAAGAATGGAGTCTGCCAAAACGCACTTCTACTATTTCCAAACGCATTAACAGGCGTTATCCGTTTGAGGAAACCCTCATTAAGAAATGGACAGAACCACCTGTGGTGGATTCACCAATTGCTAGATTGAATAAAGCCACGGTTATCAGATTTGTTGGAACAAATGATACAGGGGTTACAGTTTGTGTGTGATGCGGCGTTAGACGCCACTCCATTATTGGCGCGAGCATCTGTCTCAGCGGTGGTTCTCAGGCGTACACTGTGGCTAAAAGGTTGGTTAGCCGACCAAGGTTCCAAAAAAGCATTGGCTAATATCCCCTTTTTAGGAGAGCGTCTATTTGGAGCCAACTTAGATGAGATCATTAAGGATCTCACGGGTGGAAAGAGCACCTTTTTACCGCAAAATGTTAAAGGTAAAGGAACTCGTCAAAAACGAGGGCCTTCTTTTTCTGCTCACAAGAGGTTTTTTCGTCCCGCGGGTGAAAAAATTAAGTCCTCCAAAGCTCCTTCAGGAGGCTTCAGGGGACGTTGGTCAGGCAAGCAAAAGCCCGCCCCCTCCAGACCTGAAGATAAATCGTCCAAAGCCTGAAGGTGCGCCCCCACCCATAACTGGGGTGGGGGGACGTCTTCGCCGGTTCCCGGATCCATGGCTTTCCAGAATCCCGGACAAGTGGGTTTGCGAAGTCATAAGGTCAGGGTACAAGATCGAGTTTCGATCTCTCCCACCGGCGCGATTCTTCCCTTCCAATATTCGACTATCCCCGGATCGTTTAGAAGATCTGCGGAGAGCAGTCACGGATTTACTACAAGAAGGAGTGGTAGTCCACGTTCCTTGGACAGAACGTTTTCAAGGGTTTTTATTCAAACCTATTTACAATACCCAGGAAAGAGGGCAAAGTGCGTCCAATTCTGGACTTAAGGGCACTCAATTCTTTTGTCAACATAAGAAAATTCAGAATGGAGTCCATTCGCACAGTAGCAGCCTTCCTGCATCCAGGGGATGTCCTAGCGTCCATAGACATCAAGGACGCATATCTTCACATTCCCATTTTCGCAGGACATCAGCGGTTTCTACGCTTTTCCGTAGAAGAGAACCACTATCAGTTTGTGGCGTTACCTTTCGGTCTCGCCACGGCTCCTCGGGTCTTCACGAAGGTGTTGGCCCCAATGTTGGCACTACTGCGCCAAAGAGGCATATCGATTCTTGGTTACCTAGACGATCTTCTGCTTCATGCAGAGTCTCCTCAGACCTTGCTACAAAACATAGAAATTACTATGATTTCTTTACAGGAATTCGGGTGGCTGGTGAACCAGCAAAAGTCTTTTCTAGTTCCCACCCAGAGGCTCGAATATCTGGGTCTAATTCTAGACACAGTCAGGACAAGAGTTTTTCTTCCGGTAGGGAAACTCCGGAAGATTCAATTAGCAGTCCAGTTGTTACTATCCAACAGCTGGTCTTCTCTTCGAACTTGCATGAGGGTTCTGGGGTTGATGGTGGCTTCCTTCGAAGCAGTCCCATTTGCCCAGTCCCATACCCGAATTCTTCAGCAAGAGATTCTTCTCAGATGGAATAGGAATCCGGAGTCCCTGGACTATCGGATCCAATTGAGCAAACAGACCAGAGAGTCTCTGGTCTGGTGGCTTCGGTCTCCGATGCTCAGCCAGGGAAAGTCATTTCTGCCAATATATTGGACGATAGTGACCACGGATGCCAGCCAATCCGGATGGGGAGGAATTCTCGGTCAGTTATCCGTTCAGGGACTTTGGTCCCCGGAAGAATCCAGGTTACCGATAAATGTATTGGAACTGAGAGCGATCAGACTTTGTCTGATTCACTGGACCGAGCAGCTCCAGGGCAGCCCGGTTCGGATCCAGTTGGACAACGCCACGGCCGTGGCTTATGTCAATCACCAGGGGGGCAACAAGAGTGTCCGAGCGGCCAAAGAAGTGGCTTGCATTCTTCGCTGGGCGGAACGATTTGTTCCAGCTATCTCTGCGGTGTTCATTCCGGGGGTGGAGAATTGGCAGGCAGATTATCTCAGCCGTCAGACTCTGGATCAGGGGGAATGGTCCCTCCATCCAGAAGTTTTCCACCAGTTGTGCCTACGGTGGGGCACCCCGGATGTGGATCTGTTGGCATCACGATTCAACAGAAAAGTACAGAGATTCGTGGCTCGCTCCCGCGATCCTCTAGCAGAGACCGCAGACGCACTGGTCACCCCGTGGGGGCAATACCAGCTAATGTATGCCTTCCCTCCTCTTGGGTTACTGCCAAGACTTCTTCGCAGGATAGAGGAGGAAGGAATTCCAGTAATCCTGGCAGCTTCGGACTGGCCTCGTCGAGCTTGATACGCCAACTTGGTCAGACTGGTGGCGGACGTCCCGTGGAGACTTCCTCTCAGGGAGGATCCACTGTCTCAGGGACCGATCTTCCATCCTGCTTTAAGATCGCTGGTTTTAAATGGCCTGGTTATTGAGACCCAGGTGCTGAAGGACAAGGGATTGTCAGCTTCAGTTATTCCTACTCTAGTTAAAACTAGGAAAGCGACTAACTAAGAAAGATTATCATCATACATGGAAGTCTTATATTGTGTGGTGTGAATCCCTTGGGTTCCATCTACATCTTTATTCGGTAGCCCGAATATTGGCTTTTCTGCAACAGGGAGTTGAGCAGAAGCTGGCCTTGAGTGTTATCAAGGGTCTGGTTTCAACATTTGCTATCTTCTTTCAGAAGCCTTTGTCTACTCATTCCTTGGTGCGGAATTTCATCCAGGGGGTGCGACATCTGGCTCCGCCAGTGCACGCGCCGTTACCATCCTGGGATCTTAATTTGGTGCTGTCGGTTCTTCAGACACCTCCCTTTGAAAATATCAGGGAGATTCCCTTGCTTACTTTATCCCAGAAGGTGGTCTTCTTGGTGGCTATCACTTCTGCACGCAGGGTGTCAGAACTGGCTGCATTATCCTGTTGTTCCCCAGATCTGGTGGTTCATAGGGATAAGGTTGTTCTTCATCCGAATCCATCCTTCCTTCCTAAGGTGGTTTCAAAGTTTCATTGAATGAGGACAGTGTATTGTCCTTCCTATGTCCTTAGCCCAATCATCCTCGAGAATTTGCATGGCATTCCTTGGATGTAGTTCGGGCGATCAGGATATATTTGAATACTACAGATTCAATTTGTAAGACGGATTCACTGTTTGTGATCACGGATGGCCCTAAGAAGGGGTTGCCTGTTCTGCTGCGACCATCTTTAGATGGATCAGACAGACGGTGGTATAGGCTTATTTTATCTAAGGGTCGGGATCCCCCGTTCCCTGTTAAGGCGCATACTACTCGGGCGCTTAGAGTTTCCTGGACCCCCGCCATCAGGCGTCAGTGGTTCAGGTTTTCAAGGCGACTGTTTAGTCGTCGGTTCATACCTTTACAATATTGTATAAGGTTTATGTGATGGCATCGTCAGATGCCTCTTCTGGCCGCAAGGTTCCTGCAGGCCACTGTTTGAGGAGACTGTTGGTCTACCTCGAGGATTTGTGGGGTAGGTCTCATCGGTTTACTCGATGAGTCCTTTGATACTTCTGGTTGGTTCCGGTTGGGCCTTCTAGATTGGATTTTGATTTTTGTCAATCCCACCCCTCATTTGTGGCACTGCTTCTGGATGTCCCAGCTCTTGAGAATCAAGAAGACTACGTCTGTCAATGAGCGATAGAGAAAAATGGATTTTTGTAAGATCTTACCGTAAAATCCTTTTCTCTTAAGCTCATTGACAGACGTAGTACCCGCCCCTCTATCATTGAGTTGGGTTGGGTTAAATTCTCTGTTACTGCTTTAGAACAGAACTGATTCCCTGTAGCAGAGAGAGGGAGGATATACCCTCAGGGACTGCCCCTAAGGTGGAGCCAGAACGTTTTGTCTTTCTGCCTAGTCCTACTCCTGCGGAGACAACATAACCCAGCTCTTGAGAATCAAGAAGACTACGTCTGTCAATGAGCTTAAGAGAAAAGGATTTTACGGTAAGATCTTACAAAAATCCATTTTTTTCAGGACAGTTATGTACTGATTTTTTTTTTCTTTTTTATAATAAGAATACAGATTCAATGCTTTTTAACATAAAGTGAAATATATGTGATAACTGGTCTGGCTGAAGCAGAGTTAAATCTGTAAGGTAATTTTTTTTTTTTTTGCTAGTTTTTTTCCTCTTTTCTTCTTCCTCTGTTTCATATTCTTAACTTTAATTACTTTAAGTGACATTACCAGTCCATTAGCTGTTCATTTTCTTCGATAAGTTTAAAAGTAAATGTAAAGAACTTTTGTTTGAATATCAGAGATGAGCTGTAAATTGCAAAGCTTTGGCCTTCCTGCCTGACTCAGCTTTAACCACTTGCCGACTGCCTAACGACTATTTACGTCGGCAGTCAGCCCCTCACAGGCAAAGCGACGTAGATCTACGTCGCTAGCCTGTGAGGCTCTGGGGAGCGAGCGAGCGCCGCCGGATGCGCGCTCCCGCTCGGTCACAGACCCCCCCCCCCCCCCCCGCGCGTGTGCGCCCAGCGGACCCGATGTCCGCCGGGCACTCGCGATCGTCCATTACAGCGGGAGAAAGGCAAGCGGCTAATGTAAACAAAGCCGCCTGTCGTTCTCCCCTGTGTAAGAATGGTGATCATACGGTTCTGCTATGTAGGACCGTTGATCACTGTTCTTACACCTCAAGCCACAGCCAATCACAGTTAGAAACACGCCCCTAGGGACACACTTAACCCCTCCCTCTCAAAAAAAGTTAACCCCTTCACTGCCAGTGTCATTTTTACAGTAACAGTGCATATTTATAGCACTGATTACTGTAGTAATGTCACTAGTAACCCCAAAAGTGTCAAAAATGTCAGTCAAGGGTCCGATCTGTCCTCCCCAATGTCGTAGTCCCGCAAAAAAAATTGCAGATCGCCACCATTACGCGTTAAAAAAAAAACAAAAATGACAAAAATCTTTCCCTTTGTTAGTAAACGCAATAAATTTTTGCGCAAACCAATCAAAATACGCTTTTTGCGATTTTTTTTTTTTTTTTTTTTTTACCAAACATATGGTAAAAAAAGAATTGGCCTAAAATGTTAAAAAATTTTGATTTTTACATTTTTTTGGGGGAATTTCATATAAAAAAAATGTGAAAAATATTGGTATTTTTGCAAAATTGAAGCTCTTTTTTTGTTTATAGCGCATGATCAGAAAATCGCACAGGTGATCAAATATGACCAAAAGAAAGCTCAGTTTGTGGGAAAAAAAGGACGTCAAATTCGTTTAGGTACAGCGTCGCACGACCGCGCAATTGTCCGTTAAAGTCACGCAGTGCCGAATTGCAAAATTGGCCCTGGTCAGGAAGGGGGTAAAATCTTCCGGGGCTTAAGTGGTTAAGAGTCTGATGGGGATCCATGGGCTTATAATTGCTTTGTGCGATAATCTTCCACCCCTCAGTCTGCCTACTGCTTTAACGTGAGCAGGTATGGTGAACCCAGGGACTGCAATCTGGCAATGGCATGCAGCGCTGACTATCCCTACCATCAGGGGCTGTGGCAAATTTGAGCTGTTGCTCAGACTCTACACACCCTGTGGGGATACCACTTTACCCGTCCACATTATAACCCCTATGAGTATTTAGTCTTAATGGCCAAACCGCTGTCTGGAATTCCTTTAATAACCATACATTAACATTCTCCTTTTTGTATTCATGCACCACTGTCGGGAGGCCTTCCCTACCATCACCTGAAGAAGCACCAAAACCACCACGCCATAGCTTGAGACAAAGGTGCAATGACTAGACTCTCCTTAACTTTCTATCACCATGCTGAAAAGTTCCATCTCGCAGTCCGATCCAATCTTTGCAAACATCACACGGCATTCCCTTGTTACGGGACTAAAAGATGCCAGGATCCTGCCATCGATGTTGGAGTTCCACTCTTCCAATGCAGAGGGGCGAGAAAACACTGCAGCACAGGCACTCATGGTCCAAATGTGAGTTCTCAGAGGCACCAGGATTTCTATGGCTGCCCAGTCTCAAGTCTATGTTGATGTGTTTATAAGAACAAATAAAGAGTTTTGTCGTGTTCAAGAAAAGAAGTGGAGGCTGCAGGGAGGGGGGGGGGGGATGTTGGGCCTTCTGGGCTGTTGTGGGTGGATATAAAATCATTGAGGGAAGGCAAAAGTTCAAGAATGAACTTCAGGGGGAACTGTAATAAAGATTTGAGGCCTGCAATGTTTTTACCTTCAGCTTACATTAATGATAATCTTAATTATTAATGTGACTTACAGTGAACTTCTAATGACTCTAGAGTTTCAGAATACTGCTTGGACATTCTGAGAAACAAAATGGACGCCATGCACAGCTGTGGAATTTTATCTGAAGCAACTAGCTGACAAGTCTCTTCTCTAGACAATTTGGTTGCATAATTTATGGACTCTGTGGGATGTCAGTTCAAGGTGGGAATGGAATAGGAAGTACTTGACCATAAATGGTAGCTTGTGTGTTAGAGGACCTGTATTAATATTCTAAAAATAACCCCCTCCTCCCCACTTGTTGATATGTGGAAGAGAGTATCTCTACCTGGATGGGTGGGAGTGGGGCAAAAGTGGGCTAAAAAAAAGCAAGCCAAACTCTCCAAAAATCCTCTTAATCTCTGGACACGATGGTAACGTAAGGTTTTTCTGTGTAATGTATCTCTTTTGCTTTGTGTACCTTTTACTGTAACTTTCTTTGTCCATTGGCAACACTGTATTTGTAATGTCACTGCTTTTAGGTTTTTATCATCTACGTTATATTTGAATATTGATAATTGATTAATTGAAACTTTCTTTTCTGTAAAATTAAATTAAATCTTTAATTTAGCAGTTATCATTTGTTATTGATTTTATTGGTAAAAGCCGCAACAGCATTGGCTAGATTCTTTTATAGACAAAAGGTTGTAATCGCTTATATTTATCATTAAGCGAATAAGTGAGGTGGCTGAAAAGCGCCAAAACATTATTGGATGTTTTTGCTGCTAACCTGCTGTTAAATGATGGATGCCTAACGAGGGGGTGGGGGTTTTTGTCTCTAGATAGTGAGAGTGGGTTTGACACATAGTGAATTTAAAAGAACATAGTGAATTTAAAGAACGAAGGAAGGACCCCTGTAAAGACAAAGGCACATAACCCTGCGGCACGTGTGCACAGTGTAAAGTAATTAGAAGATGCACAGATACCATCCTCCCAAACTGAGAAAAATTTAAACCCCACCATTATGTAAACTGCAAGACCAAGGGAGTTGTGTACCTCATGCGGTGCGAGTGCGGTGCATACTATGTCGGCAAAACAAAACCGGAAATGGGCAAAAGAATTAATAAACACATGCAAAGTATGGAAATATGCAATTTCCACTTACCACTTGGTAGGCATGTCAAATACACTCATAACAACAAAATGCCGAAAGTGACATTCATCGCCCTGGAGAGAATGCACATACCACAGCGGGGAGGCGATTGGAACAAAAAACTCCTACAAATGGAAATGCGATGGATTAGACGTCTGAATGCCACCAAATATCCTGGTCTAAATGAAACGGAAAGTTTTAGACCCTTCCTTGAAGGTTTTGCTTCTGGAAAAACTGACTAAAAAATCACAACACCGTTCAAAGAACACTGTACCCACTTACCAAAATCTTTGTCTATTGGACACAGGTTTTACCCCAAGTGGGAATTTACAGCTAAAATCCAAAATTAGTATCTAATCCATCAAACCATTCAGGAACCAGTGACCAAAAACCTCCCACACTAAGGATAATAACCACAGGATCTGATGCTTAGACCCTAGAATGAGCCTTCAATATATCCACAACGGAAGCCCCCCAACTAATCCCTGACATAAACATCTTTTGGTAGATCAGACATTTGGATATACCCGATACACCCTCCAAGGGAATACTATCCCCCTTTGGGCATCTTTACTACAACTGCTGTTAATACTATGAGTTACAGAACAGAATATATATATATATATATATATATATATATATATATATATATATATATGTATGTATATAGGAATTAAGATTTGTATTTAATGACTATACATTTTTAATGTACACTTTGCTTCAAGAACAGACATCTCGATCCCCAGGAACCCGCACCCAGCACGGAAAGCCCCTATCATTCATGACAGGGGCAAACTATGAGACATGGAAAGGCAAACAACATCTTGCCCCTGACTACGGTCAGACACATTCATGTCTCTCACTCCGTGTCGGCGGCCGCGTCCTTGTCTGACATGCCCATACTGCGTGTGCAACACCCAGGCGCCTGCGCAGTACGAGGGCACCACGTCACCGACAAGGAAGAGCTGTGTACGTGCAGCGCCGTGGACGCATGCGCGAACAGCGTTAAAAGGCCGGGGAGCCGGCGTCCCTTCTCACTTCCCTCCAGGCGAGGGAGCTGAATGGACACGGACCGACTGCAGTGAAGGAAATTCTTTTCTTCATCTATACCTGCCAAATGTAAGTTCTAAATGGACCTAAACGGATCCATAACTTCAAGTCTGGAGAAGAGACGATTGAGGGGGGATATGATATCAATGTACAAATACTGTACTGGCGACCCTAGCATAAGGAACAAACTATTCAGAGTAAGGGAATACAATAAGACACGTGGCCACTCACTAAAACTTGAGGAAAGGCGGTTTAACCTTAAAGTGCGTAAGGGGTTCTTCACTGTAAGAGCGGTAAGGATGTGGAATTCTCTTCCGCAAGCAGTCGTATCAGCGGGGAGCCTTGATAGTTTCAAAAAACTATTGGATGGACACCTTAAAGACCACAACATACAGGGGTATACAATGTACGGTTAAAAGAAAACACACACACACATCATAGGTTGAACTGGATCGACTTGTGTCTTTTTTCAGCCTCACTAACTATGTAACTATGTAACTAAGTCACCTTAATAAATGATTATTATTTACCACCAACTCATGTAAAAACACTGAAATTACACTGATTTATGATTTCCCTAGAAAGGCTCCTGGAAGCAGGGCTGCAACCTCTCGGCGGTATTGGAAGATTCATCTTCCACCGTTCAAAGACTTCTGCTACAAAATCTGTCAAATGTAAGTTTGCTTCTAAACGGACATGATAAACTTCGTATGAAATAACCATTAATACTGTTGAAGCCCCTTATAATAAAATAAATTAAAATATTACATATATATATGATTACTGTAGAGAGGATCACTCGGGACAATGCTGGAATGCTACCCAGCCATCCACACATGAATACCCATACCCCACCTGTGAGTAACATGAAATATTGGAATAATGTAATTTATTATATGACAAAATACCTACATTATTGAAACTTGCATATCCTTCCAGACTAAGGTACCCCACGGCTCCTTGCTGCAGGTTTAGAGGACACTGAGATGTTTTGCAGAAACAAAGTCTAAACAGTGTATGTACCAATACCTTATACTAGTATACTAGAATTCAAACCATATGAATATTTACAACAACAGATGTTATTGATTATGTATTTCAGCTGGGTGACAAAGAATTTTTGAAAAAGGCTATAAATAGCCGAAACGCGTCAGCTTTAGGGATAGACTCTGTGAACCACCATTTTCCTGGAATCATACAGGAAACACAGAGACCCTACCCTTATCTTTGTCACAACTTATCACATATGTCACAGATTCTTTTGAATCTTCTTTCTTCATCAACCTTTACCACATTGGGCCTATACCCAAACACCAATCTTCACTTTTGGAATGTATGTATATATTATGATTTATGTATAATGGAATAAATCCAATATTATTTTAATATTTGTATCAATACCATTACTTGCCCACAAAGTCCCACCACCTTTGGCTTGAGACACCAAAACAACCCATGTTTTTTTTTTTTTTTTAATTATGGATGCCTGGCTGTTATGTTATCCCAGTGACCTTATTTTGTGAATTGCTGACCTGGAAGTAATTGTGCAGATTGAAAAAGTCATGCATCTGTACTCTAGTTCCTGATCAGATATTCAAAGTTTTGAAGCCAACATGCTGTTCAACACAGCTGTAGATACTTTTTTAATTCTAGGAGGGCTCAGGTCTTTTAAACTCAAAAGCATTGTTTACACTTACGGTATGTTGGGGGAGGTGTGGTAAAAACAGATGACAGCCGAGTGGGACCATGAGGCTTTGCAATGCAGTACAATGCCCCTCCACAGCCCCGTCAGGTGAATGCTGGAAAGATAGAGCAGAGGGCCGAAGACTAACAGTTAATGCTCTTTGCTCACTGAAGGCTGAGAACTGAGAGATGAGCAGTCTATGATCGCCCATTTCTCAGTCTTAGGAGCAACTGGGGACAGATGCAGCATCCACCTAGGTAAGTATGATTTAAAAAAAGAAAAATCTCTTTTAAAGGAAAAAAATCCCCCTCTCCCTTCTATGAAACCCCCCCCCCCCTCCAAGCAAAGATTCCCTCTGCAAAAATCTCCCTCCCCCAAATATCCCCCAAAAAATTAAACCTCCTGTCTCTAAACCGACTCCCCCAAAATATCTCCATCAGTCAACACCCTCCCCTCCAGCAAAGATTCCTAACTATGAAAAAAAATCTCCCTTCATTCAAACTCTTTCCCAGAAGCAAATCAAATCCCTGCCATTAACCACCCCTGTAAACTTCTCTACAAGAAACTCCTCCCTACTTTTCCAAAAGCAAACCCCCCCCACTCAAAGAAACCCCCCTTTAGGCAGGAATTCCCACCCTTTTCTTTCCCCAAAGTTTATGCCTCTCCACTTACCAGATCTCCGATTCAGCTGGGCACAGAATCAGGAAAACTTCTGCATCCCCAGTCTCCCTTCAGCTGTGTTATATGATACCTTGAGGAGTCTAGGAGTTCCCTCATTCGTGCACTGTTAGTTTCTGGTACCCAAAACCTGTGTGGGGGTATGGTAAGCATTGGGACCTCGCAGGAGTTTCATGCCTTTTGGGGGGACCCCTTATTAAACTGATGGGGCTTGGGCATAATAGAAAGGGGGCTAGCTGCTGCACTCTGCAACTCCAATTGCTTCTACTGCACTCTTGCTGAGGCCGAGCACCACGGCAGAAGGGACACTGCCTGGGCATTTTACCAGGATGCTTGGGGGAAGGGTTTGAACCCTCCTGCCCCCCCCTTATCTACGCCCCTGTTGTTTAAAATATGTATAAATTAATCTCATATTAACAGGATTGCATCAGTCATGTATGTAAAGTTGGCAACTATGCCGATATAGATATACTTGTAATGTAGTCATTTGTCTGGTCAGTGGGAATGATCCAAAGTTACCCAATCCCTGTTCAAACAAAATGATAGAAAATTTGCTGTGCGCAGTATGGTACACATAGCAAAACATATAATGATTAGTAATTGTCAGGAGATGCTACCAATATTTTTGGCTTGCAGACAAAAAAAAAAAAACAAGTTCAATGATGTATTGAGAATAAAGGAACACTTACAGAACACAACAAAGTAATTAATCAGTTTCTTGATGTGTATGGATTATAAATCACTAAAACACATACACCTCTCAAGAGTTGTTTCAGAAATGTACAAATGAATGGTTGTGATAAACAATGTGTAGATAGATAGATCAGAAGACATTCAATACCACATTTATTTATTTTTTTTGTTTTTCTGAGTTGTACATTTTTTTTCTCTAATTTCTAAGCTTTATTGAACCATTTTTTTTATGATACACTTATGGCCCGTACATAGGATCCGAAAATCGTATGACTAATTGTGCGTTTTTTCTTGCTAGTACACTCTCTTAATTAATTGCAAATGGGAGAGGTTATTAACAATACAAATTTTCTCATACTATGCTACAATAGCTTCCTGCACACGTAACCATGATGTAGTGTGTGAGGAGAAATTATGTATTGTGCGTGTGACCCCTCTAGCCACGCGTTGAGCACCTTTGTTTGGAGCTATTTGGTATTTTAGTGGGGAAGTGCAATTATGATACATATTAATTGTACACATTTAATCATTTATATTTAAATTAATTTCTTGCAAACATTTCCATCTATAAACTTTGTATTGTACAAAAATTGCATTGGCTTTCAAAGAACACAAAACATAATAGCTTTCCTCCAATGAAATTACATTTTGTGATTTATACCTGTTTTTTTCTAACCCTGGGTTTTCTTCCCGAGTCGTTCTTTCGGTTCCGCTCATGCGCTGTCTACTGCTCTCAATGTTTTTTGAACAAACCACATACTAATCATACGATTATTGTACGATGTGTTATCATGCAGCCAACATTTTTGTGCTTGCCCAATCAAATAATATTGGATGAACTGTTGTGATCAGCTCTCGAAAGCTCTGTACTAACTATCCGATTATTGTATGATCGCTTAGATAGCGGTATTTTTCGTATGATTTTCAGATCGCGTGTATGGGTGATTAGTAACATATAAAAAACCTAGCATCACAAATTCTCATTTGGTCTCATAAGCAAATGCAAAAACTCAGTTTGAGCCTGTTTGTCATTTTATATTCCTGCATAGACCTTTGCATCCCCATACCATCAACTAATAAAATGAACAGCAAAGATCAAAAAAGAAGAGAAAGAAAAGAAAGAAATGGAAAAAGAAGAAAAACACCACATTTATTACATTTTTGATAAGATTATACTTCCTCTGCAACTCTCTGATTTATTTCTGGAGCTAATCTTAGTGATTTCATCCCCAGAAGTCTTTGCAGTACTTGATACATGTTTGTAAGTGTAATCCGAAGCAGTTTGTATGCAAAGAGAAAGGTGGATGGATCTGTAAATAAAATTTCCTTGTATTTTATTGCGGATGTGCCTGGATTTTCATCTGTCTTGCCATATCCTGAATATTTCTGCCATCTCTGAATGATCTTTCCACACAAAGCGCAGTGTGTTGTTCTGTTACTAGATACCTTTTGTCTCGGCTGCGTCCCAGTGAAGATTCAGTTTGAGTACACACAGATGTCTTACCAGAGTGTGCAACCAATTTACTGATCTGACAATCACATTTTATTGCTCATAAAAGAAACAGCCTGACTCCATTGAGCTGTGTTGTATGCTGGGAAAATAAGACAGAGGTGTAATGTATGTTTTTTGGAGTTGGCTGCAGTGTGAGGCGACAGGGAGTAACTTTTATTAGTGGAATTATATCACTTATTGTGAATAATTAACAGGCACAACTATTTTGTAAATGGTATAGACTAAGGAAACCAGAAATGGATATTTTAGTTTTCATTTATCCAGGCTATGGTCACGAATAGTGTTTTTCTCTTACGTCCTCCGACAGTCGCCGCCTCTTCATATTCGTCACATATGGGGTATTAGACTTTGCTCCGAAGGAGTAGCTAGGCAACAGAATATGTTAACAATAAAGCTTTAACATATCCCACCCTCAAGGGGTGGTCCCCTCAGTCAATACCCTCCTACTTCCTGCAACCATATCTCAGTTTTAATGTCTAGCTTGTCAGGAGTGGCTGGCTCTCTCTGTGCTGGGACTTTCTGTCCCAGACTCTTTCTTCTTTTTAATATTTTGTTTGAGTTTTTCTCTCTACCTTTATTTAGCTGTTATTTTGTCAGCGTTAGTTAGTTCTTCGGACGAAGAGGATCATGCGGACTGGGTCTCGGGCTGATCCCCCTGGTCGCACACTGAGTCCGTCGGTTCGTCTCCCCTATCTGGGAATGATACTGGACTCGGTGCAGGCGAAGGTCTTCCTGCCGGAAGACAAACTCAGGACTCTCCGGGAGGAAGTCAGGTCCCTCAGGGACGTTCCGAACTCGTCTCTGCGGACGTGTATGAGATGTCTGGGATTGATGGTCTCGGCCTTCGAGGCGATTCCTTTCGCACAGTTTCACACGCGGGGTCTCCAAGCGGAGATCCTGTCCAGGTGGGACGGGCGACCTCAATCTCTGGATCTTCAAATCTCGTTGAGTCTTCGCACCAGGGAAAACCTTCTGTGGTGGCTCCAGTCCCCGTTGGTGTCCGGGGGCAAGTCGTTTCGTCCGATCTCGTGGACGGTAATCACCACGGATGCCAGCCTGTCGGGCTGGGGTGGAGTTCTGGGCGTTCTGTCCGCTCAGGGGACTTGGTCGGAGGGGGAGTCTTCCCTTCCGATCAACATTCTGGAATTGCGTGCGATAAGTCTCTGTCTTCATCGCTGGACGGACCGGCTACAGGGTTGCCCGGTTCGGGTGCAGACGGACAATGCCATGGCGGTGGCCTACATCAACCACCAAGGGGGCACCAGGAGTGCCCGAGCGGCTCGAGAAGTGGCCGACATTCTGTCTTGGGCCGAGACTCATGTCCCGGCGATAACGGCGGTTCACATTCCGGGAGTGGAGAACTGGCAGGCGGACTATCTGAGTCGCCAGACCCTGGGTCAGGGGGAATGGTCTCTCCATCCGGCTGTCTTCCAGACGTTGTGCGCGAAGTGGGGTCTTCCAGATGTGGACCTGTTCGCGTCTCGCCTCAACAACAAGGTGAAGAGGTTCGTGGCAAGGACGCGCGACCCTCGGGCAGACGCGTCGGACGCGTTAGTGGCCCCGTGGCATCAGTACAGGCTGATGTACGCGTTTCCACCGATTCAGTTGCTGTCCAGGTTCCTTCGCAGGTTACACTCGGAACGCAACACGGTGATTCTTGTGGCACCGGACTGGCCTCGCCGGTCCTGGTACGCAGACCTCGTGAATCTGGCGGTCGACGCCCCGTGGCGTCTGCCTCTTCGAGACGATCTACTGTCTCAAGGACCGATATACCATCCTGCTTTACAGTCGCTGGCTTTGACGGCCTGGCTGTTGAGACCGAGGTCCTGAAGGAGAGGGGTCTCTCTCCGGAGGTCGTTCATACTTTAATCAATGCGAGGAAATCTTCCTCGGGGAAGGTTTATTACCGTACTTGGAAGGCCTATTTTGCCTGGTGTGAGTCCAGGGGGTTTTCACCCCGCACGTACTCGGTGTCCCGTGTGCTGTCTTTCCTTCAAACGGGTGTTGATCAGCGTTTGGCGCTGGCTACGATAAAGGGTCAGGTGTCTGCTCTGGCCGTTCTGTTTCAACGTCCCGTGGCTTCCAACCCATTGGTTGGCACCTTTGTTCAGGGTGTGCGGCATCTGGTTCCCCCGAGGCGGGATCCTCTGCCCCCTTGGGACTTGAATCTCGTTCTGTCTGTGTTACAACGTGCTCCTTTTGAACAGATCAGGGAGATCTCGTTGTCTATGTTGTCCAAAAAGGTCGCCTTTTTGGTGGCGATCACTTTGGCTCGCAGAGTGTCGGAGCTGGCGGCTTTGTCCTGCAAGTCTCCGTACCTGGTTATTCATTTGGATAAGGTGGTCTTGCGACCTAATCCTTCTTTTCTTCCGAAACGAGTTTCGGACTTCCATCTTAATGAGGATATTGTCTTGCCTTCGTTGTGCACGAAGCCTAAACATCCAAAGGAGGTGAGATTGCACTCTCTGGATGTTGTTCGGGCGATAAGGGTTTACCTTAAATCGACTGAGTCTTTTCGAAAGACGGACTCCTTGTTTGTTCTTCCAGAGGGTCCTCGGAAGGGCATGGCGGCTTCGGCCTCTACCATCGCCAAATGGATCAGGCAGACCATTGAACAGGCCTATGCTTTGCAGGGGAAGGTTCCCCCTGTGCCTGTGAAGGCGCACTCTACTAGATCTCTGAGTACGTCTTGGGCCTGTCGTCATGGGGCTTCTGTAGCCCAGGTGTGTAAGGCGGCGACTTGGTCGACCGTGCACACTTTCACAAAATTCTATAAAGTAGATGTTCAGGCACCGGCGGATGCTTCCTTTGGCCGCAAGGTTCTTAGTGCGGCTGTTCCCTAGGGTCCCTTGTTGGGGACTCCTGGCTGTTGGGATAAGTTTTGTATCCCCTGGTTTTTTGTCTTTTCCTGGGTTGTTGCTCCTGTTGAGCACTTGTTTTTTGCTGTTGCCCAGTTGGTTTCCTTCCTTTGGTAAGGTTCCTTCTTTGATGCGGAGACTGCGTTGCCTTTCGGCGCGGATGCGTTTCCCACCCCTCATGTTTGCACTGCTTTGGGACGTCCCCATATGTGACGAATACGAAGAGGCGGCGACTGTCGGAGGACGTAAGAGAAAACGGAATTTTTGTAAAATCTTACCTGTAAAATTCCTTTCTCTGAGTCCTCCGACAGTCGCCGCCCCCGCCCCTCTTTTGGGGTTTGATTGTATACTATACTGCTATTCCACTAAAACTGAGATATGGTTGCAGGAAGTAGGAGGGTATTGACTGAGGGGACCACCCCTTGAGGGTGGGATATGTTAAAGCTTTATTGTTAACATATTCTGTTGCCTAGCTACTCCTTCGGAGCAAAGTCTAATACCCCATATGTGACGAATATGAAGAGGCGGCGACTGTCGGAGGACTCAGAGAAAGGAATTTTACAGGTAAGATTTTACAAAAATTCCGTTATTCACATTCAACTGAACTTGTTCTGTAATGTTGAAGCTGTGTCGCAGCTTATCCAAGTTGATTCTTTAGTTCTAATGAGTGCCAGGAAGATGCCACACAGGTATCTCAGTCACCTTAACCCCTTCACACCTAAGAGTAAAACACATCTTCATGCCTAAGCACAATTTTGCAACTTTGACATGTGTTAGTAAAACTGTACATATCATCACAACTACTTTGTGACTGGACCGACACCCAGCTCAGCTTCTCAGCAAACCGCTGAGGACCTGAGCAAGCCGCTCCAACCCCCCTCCCCCCCACAGCCCAGTGCTTCAGTGAGCGAGGAGGGGGCAGAGACTGACAGCAGCTCTCTGCTTGGGGAGCTGTCAGAACCGAGCGGTGATCGATCGCTCGGTTCTCAGTGTAAGGGCGCCATGCTCTAATGTACTTAATGTACTGCACATAGCCTGTGGGTGTGGTCCTCCGACTACAGGCTGCCTGCTGCAAACTACTGTGGATACAAGAACAGTCACCCTGTACAAGAAGAGAGAGCGCCACTGGCTGGTCTTTAGTACGGAAATCTACTGCACAGAAGTAACGTGCAGGAGTTGTACTGGAAATACATTGTCATCTCCTGGCCTAGAACAGCTATATGTTTTCCTGATGCAGATCTCTAGTTTGTCACCTAAAATGTAACTTTTACTGCACTGATTGTTGACATAGATAGGGTGCTCATGAGCCCAAAAATTGTATATGATCAAAATAGACCTCAGTTTCTTCCCCCAAAATCCTGCTTTCTCTATCGTTAATTGACAGGCGCAGCTTCATATCTTCTTTACTATTGGGTTATGCTCCTCCCTTCACAAGTAGGACACTAGGCAGGAAAAAGCTTTCACCATGCCTATGGATTTGTCCCTGCAGGCATAACCCCACACACTCTGCTACAGCCCTCAGTTTGTTTCTGCCTAGTAGGACCTAGTTCCCTGCTGGGACTTCGGTCTTGGCTGTTATTTTTTGGGAACCTTTTTTTGTAATTTATTCTTTAAGTAGAGTTCCTGGAGAACTACAAACAACAGCCGGCTGGGTTTCAGACTGGATATTCTAGATCCTTAAGTTCCCCCAGCCTGGCCAGTGAGTGTGAGCAGGTTATAGTCCAGCACTAGGCCTCACCACGACAGAGCTCCAGTGGATGGGGATGAGCCCACGAGTGGACCGTCTCTCTTGGACGCGAATGACCTGGAACGCCCTGAGTCCTAGCGCACCCCTTGGCTGGCAGCACGGCCATCCCAGGTGGGAGGCAGTCTGTTTGAAGTGGCGCCCACCTGATTCCGTGATATGGCGAGTAAGTGTCCCCCCCAATTCTCTGGCAGTCTCAGGGTGGACGTGGGCCCCTTCCATGGAACGGCTGGACCCTCAGGTATTCCTCGGTTCCCCTGGCCTCTCGGTTATACTAGGCCTCCCCCTCAGCTGCCACCCCCCCCCATACAGGTTCCTACCTTTGGGGGGTGGATATATTCCGACCGCTGCGGCAGTTCTGCGGGGAGGAGGGCATTTTCTGGTGGGGTCCCCCGGGGGTCCTGGAGACCACATGGTGCGCTGTGGGGGGGGCCACCATTTTGCTGTAGACTTGCCCTGCATTAATGTCAGAATCGAAATCTTCCCCATAGGAATGCATGGGGCGGCCATTTTCTTGTGGTCCAGGATGCTGGACAGCATAGACAGGTTTCAGACACTCTAGGCATGACCCAGGTGCTTTCACTTCCTGTGTCTTTCTGCTGTACAGATCGTTCCTGAAAGCCTCCTGATATATTTGGTAACGTTTTTTGGGGTCTCTTGTGGGTTTCCTCAAACACACTGCTAACAGACTGTGTTAGGCTGGGACTTGCTGTACTGCCAGTGCAGCGGTGCGATCGCGTTTTTGTGACTTTTTTACAGTGACACTACATCTTTTAATATTTAGTGTAAATGGAGTCCCAGGACAAAATTTCACCTACAGACCTCCTCAGTGCGACTGCTGAACCTTCTGGGTCTCAGCCCCGGTCAGCTTTTTCTGCAGTTTTGTAATGCCTGGTGTCAAAAGTGGATTTAGTGTTAAAAAGTAACACTAGCCATAAGCTCCCTTTGCCATTGCCTCCCTCTGTTGTATCTCCAGATTCAGAGGCAGATGTGGCCACCACAGACGCACCCCACCCTGGTGGCTCTGTGTCATCGCATTCTGATGGCAAAGAGGACATGTCCTTGTCAGCCGCTACACGGGAAAACGCAATGCTGGAAGCACTTATAGTTTCAGTAAGAGAAACTTTAAAAATGGCATATGAGTGTACAGTGTCAGGAACGCATGTGTCTTTTGGCACCCACAAATCCCAGAAATCGGGCAAAGTGTTCCCCTGTCCGGAAATTTTTGACAATATTATCAATGAACAGTGGGGGCTCATCAAGCACATTAGTGGTGCCCAAGTGCTTTAAATGTTGTTATCCCTTCGTGGATAAGATCTCCACTCGGTGGACTGTGCCACCAAAGGTGGATCATCCAGTTTCCAGACTGAATAAGTCTACTGTGGTCCCAGTGGAGGAATCCCCGGCCTTTACGGAACCCGTTGATAGACAGATTGAGTCTCCGTCCCACCATTTACATGTGTTAGCGGGCTCAATATTGAAACCAATTTTTGTGACCACCCTGGTGTCACAGACCATCACTGAATGGGTGAAGTTACTAAAAGGTGTCCTGGAAATGGAACAGCTCTCCCCAGGGCTGATTGAGCACATGGATCAAATGGCTCAAGCCCTTCTGTATATATGCGATGCGTCGCTGGATGCAGCTCCACTGGTGGCCAGGGTGTCCGCAGTGGGGATTGCTATTAGATGCATGGTGTGGCTAAAAAGCTGGTCTGTGGACCAGGTTTCCAAAAAGGCTCTTTCCCAGGTTGTTTTGATCCTCCCTGGATGAGTTAATCAAAGGCCTTATGGGTGGGAAGAGTACTCTTCTCCCTCAATCCTCTAAGGGCAAGGCACCACGTGCTAGACCGGGGCCTTCCTTTACTGCTCATAGGCAGCTTTTTCGCACCTCCGGGTCACAAGAAAAGGGAAAGCCATTCTGGTCTTCTTGGGGTTCCAAGAACATATGGTCAGGTAAACCGATGACAGGCCAATCCGGATCTGCAGACAAATCCTCTTCTGCATGAAGGGGTGCCCTCACCCGATTCTGGGGCGGGGGGACGTCTTCGCTTCTTTCAGGAACCATGGACTTCCTTCTTTCAGGACGAATGGGTTCACTAACTGATCCAATCAGGGTACAGGATCGAATTCTGGTCTCGACCGGTGGACAGGTTCTTCCCGTCCAATCTGCGCCTATCTCCAGACCGTTTAAGGGATCTCCAAGAGGCGGTACAAGATCTGCTGTCGCAAAGGGTGATTTTCCCCCCTCAGGAACGTTTTCAAGAGTTTTTTCAAACCTGTTTACTGTGCCCAGGAAGGAAGGCAAAGTGCGTCCAATCCTGGACCTCAAGGTTTTGAACCACTTTGTGTGGGTACAGAGCTGTTGAATGGAGTCCATTTGCACGGTAGTGGTGTCCCTACACCAAGGAGACTTTTTGGCCTCCATAGATATCAAGGACACATATCTACACATCCCTATGGACACCAGCGTTTTCTCCACTTCGCTATAGGAGAGGAGCATTATCAATTTGTGGCGTTACCCCTTGGTCTCGCCTCTGCCCCAAGGGTCTTTACCAAGGTGCCGGCTCCAGTGTTGGCATTACTGCACCAACGGGGTATTTTGATACTGGGGACCCTGGACGATCTCCTATTGAGGGCGGACTCTCACTTAGTTCTGTTGGACGCCTTGACTATCACTGTCCGAACACTGCAAGAGTTCGGTTGGAACATAAATTTCAAAAAATCTGCCCTGATACCTTCAATGAGACTGGATTATCTGGGCCTGACTCTGGACTCCGTTTTGGCGAGGGTTTTTCTTCCCCCGGAAAAATTGCAAAAATTGCAGGGGGCGATCCGGTTGTTGTTAGCAATCTGTCCTCTCTGCGGACTTGCATGCGGGCTTTGGGTCTGATGGTATCAACCTTTGAGGCGGTTTCGTTTGCTCAGTTCCACACGAGACCCTTACAAAAGGAGATTCTCGTAAACTGGAACAAGGATCCAAAATCCTTGGATACTTTGATTCGGTTGAAATAGGGAGTAAAGAAACCTAAGCGCTGACCATATAACAGGATGTAGTGCGTGGAGGGTAAAATAAATGTGACAGAATAATGACTGGCAGCCAATTCTCTGTAGTGTCACCACATACGTAGAAGCATAAAAAATATATATAAATAAATCGGCGCTAGTTACTCACAACTAAATCTCATAAATAAGAGAAATACCAACAAATAATAAAAATCACATGGGTGATATAAACTAAGCAATCAATGATAATATCAGTAGAGAGCAGTAAATAAATAAAGTGCCAATAGCAAGGTGATGATGAATTGGAAAATGTACTGTGCTAAACAGTGATCATAAACTTAAAGTAGTGTGAACCGAATAGGGATTACACTGGTCACTTAAAAGCTAGAAGGTAAATGTAGCAGTTAGAGGTGACAGTGGGTAGAGGTGCACTGTGCTAAAAATGATCAAGTAAAAATTATGATCAGAGAATTAAAGCATAAAACTAAATGTTCAATATAAACAATGCTACAACATCAAAGTAGCAATATAATAGTGGGAGCAAGATAAAATCGCACTGTGTACAAACACAATAAACCCCCAAAAAAGTGGGTAAAGTAACAGTAATGAAAGGGCAATACTAAGGCACCCTAAAAAGGAGGTACTAATAAGTAAAAAAAGTGAAGAAAGTCCTTGTGCATCAGAAATGCATATGAAACATTCGTGCACTCTCAAATGAGAGGATTTTAGCATAAAAATATCGGTGATGGTGTCTTCACAAGTTGCGGGTAGTGCGGGAGACCCTGTGTTGTGCGCGTAGGGCAGGGGCCCGGATGGTATTACTGCTAAATCTACGAAGCAAGGAGCAGCACACAAGAGGGTTTCCATTTCCACCTGATTGCCATCACATCTAATCTATGCAAAATGCTGTATGTTGTTTGGTGCACATGAGCACCCAATACATGTGAGTACATTACTACCCTTTTAATAAAGAATCACTGTTTGAAAGATATAAGCACTATTGTGGCCCCCCTATTTCTTTCATATGATTCCGTATGGATAAATGAGGGACATCCATTAAGGAGAAATACCCCCTGAAAGGCTGTTATACCATCAATTCCACGAAAGGCATCCCTGAGAGGGTAACTTGCGCAGTGAGACCTTGCTTAGCGGCTTGGTCACAGGAGTGAAGGTGAGAACCCAGGCACACAGGGTGTTACGGTGGAGGTCACTATAGAAGATATTTATGGAAGCACGTCTTTAATGGACTATTTATATATAAAAATACCATAGCACTGCAAATTGACACCCGACACTTTATTCACTATTTATCTTTTTGATTATTGTTTATATGTGCAATATTAATTTACATTTATCAGTTTAAAAATTTTTTAAAACACTGTTGATGATATTAGCATAGTTTATATTTGAAGCATCACTACTAATGCACTTTATTATATATTATTTGTTTTATTATAACCATGATTTGATCAAATGCACAATTATTCAACACTTATTTATTACTTACATGCAATTTTATATATATATATATATATATATATATATATATATATATATTATAAAGCACTTTATGTTGCGCGGCATATATTTTATCATCTTTGGATTTTGTTCACTTTAGGGAGAGTGCTGTGCTCGCTGCAATAGTCTATAGTAAGTGCTAAACCTATTTTTAGCTCGCAGGATCACTAATTAACTGTTACAGACATCAGTGCAGTGCATGGAAACCATGTCTTGTGGAATATTACGTGAGCAACAACAATGTATAAACAGCACAGTATGGAGGGGACATTTAGAATTACTTGGATGCATTGGCTTTACTTGGAAACAACAGACCCGAACCAAAGCTATACCCCACTGGACACTAAAATTGAGACTGTCACCTAGGGACACTCCCCCTTCCCCTTTTCTGGTCAGAGGGACATGTACTGGGCTTTTTTCATGCTATACCGAGCCTTTACTATTTTTCCTTAAATGTCAAAATGGTTTCTAATACCTAATAAGCTGAATTGTGTTGCTTTTTACATAGTTACATAGTAGTTGAGGTTGAATAAAGACTAGTGTTGAGCGAACACGGACTGTATTATTCGGGTCTGTACCGGATAATTGGATTTTTGTTACCCGGACACGGACCCGAAAACTTTACTGTATATTCGGGTTTAAAATCCGTGTTCGGTAATTTTATTTCCTGTTTTGTATGTAATGGCGGGCTTTTAATGGCGCAGTTTCAACAGCCAACCAACAAGCGTTTAACTGGTGTGCCATAGAAGCCATCACAGCCATGCCTACTAATGGCATGGCTGTGATTGGCCAGCTGAAGCATGTGACCCAGGTCTTTATAAGATAGAGACAGAGCGCAGTGTGCGTCAGTCTGTTCTAGTGTAGGGAGAGAGCACACACACCGGTGCTGGCTGCTGCTGATTAGGGACAGAGACAGGAAAAAAAAAACATTGTGGCTGAAAAGAATGTAGGAACAGGTCGGAGTGTAGGCAGGGAAAGATAGAAAAGCATTTTAGGGACAGGCTGGAGAGAGTAGGCAGGGAGAGATTAGGAGACACAGGACAGAACAATCGTCCGTTAGCAATCTACATCGATTTTGCTGTGTGGGGGGTGGTGCAGTGAACAATCTTTTTGCCCTCACTTGAGCCCACTGAGGAGGAGGGAGAAAAAAAAATATTTTTATCAGTCTGTTGTGTGCAGCGTTCAGCTATATTTTACTACACAGTGCTGTTCTAATCTGCTATTTAAAAATTACAGATTTAAAGGGGAATTTTTTTTCCCCCCTTCATAGCCTGCTGCTGACCGTGACATAAAACATAAGACACTGCTGTGTTCACATCTGCTATTGAAAAATAACCAATTAAAGTGAAAAATAATTATTCATTTTTTCATTCATACGTTACTGTGACATACAGCCTTTACACACAGTGCTGTTCTAATCTGCTATTTAAAAATTACAAATTTAAAGGGGAGTCTGTGTTTGTACGTGTGAGATAAACCGTTTTATATACTTTTTTCTATTCCGCTATTCAATATACACCCTTTTGGGGTGAAAAAAATTAATTGCGGCATAGTCTGTATCGGTACGTGTGAGATACACCTTTTAAATTTGTTTGGCGCATCTCCTTCCACCGCCGAGGATTGCAGGGCGCTTCAGTTTGCCTCCTGTTCCGAACTCCTCCTACTTCTCTTCCTCATCCTCCCTTTAGGGTACAAAAAATTGTAATCGGGGCCTAGTCTGTGTTTGTACGTGTGGGATACACCGTTTTATATACTTTTTTCTATTCCGCTATACAATATACACCCTTTTGGGGGTAAAAAAAATTAAATTGCGGCATAGTCTGTATCGGTACGTGTGAGATATACCTTTTAAATTTGTTTGGCGAAACTCCTTCCACCACCGAGGATTGCAGGGCGCTTCAGTTTGCCTCCTGTTCCGAACTCCTCCAACTTTTACTCCTCATCCTCATCCTTCCTTTAGGGTACAAAAAATTGTAATCGGGGCCTAGTCTGTGTTTGTACGTGTGAGATACACCGTTTTATATACTTTTTTCTATTCCGCTATTCAATATACACCCTTTTGGGGTGAAAAAAATGAAATTGCGGCATAGTCTGTATCGGTACGTGTGAGATACACCTTTTAAATTTGTTTGGCGCATCTCCTTCCACCGCCGAGGATTGCAGGGCGCTTCAGTTTGCCTCCTGTTCCGAACTCCTCCTACTTTTACTCCTCTTCCTCATCCTGCCTTTAGGGTACAAAAATTTGTAATCGGGGCCTAGTCTGTGTTTGTACGTGTGAGATACACCATTTTTTTACTTTTTTCTATTCCGCTATTCAATATACACCCTTTTGGGGTGAAAAAAATTAAATTGCAGCATAGTCTGTATCGGTACGTGTGAGATACACCTTTTAAATTTCTTCGGCGCATCTCGTTTCACCGCCGAGGATTGCAGGGTGCTTCAGTTTGCCTCCTGTTCCTAACTCCTCCCACTCCTCTTCCTCATCCTCTACCGCCTCCTCATCCGGTCAGCGTAACACCTTCACCACAAACTTCAGCACAGCCAGGGGTAAACGACAGCAGGCAGTTTTAAAACTTGCCTGTTTGGGTGAAAAATCCCACACCGCGCAGGAGTTGTGGAGGAGCATGGAACAGCAGACCGATGAGTTGTTGGTGCCAGCGAGCCTCAAGCCCGGCCTGGTGGTGTGCGATAATGGGCGAAATCTCATAGCAGCTCTGGCCCTAGCTGGTTTGACGCACATCCCTTGCCTGGCGCATGTGCTGAATTTGGTGGTGCAGAGGTTCCTTAAAAATTACCCAGATATGTCAGAGCTGCTGCAGAAAGTGCGGGCCGTCTGTGCGCACTTTTGGCGTTCTCACCCTGCTTCTGCCCCCTGTCAGCGCTGCAGCGTAACTTCGGCTTTCCCGCTCACCGCCTCATATGTGACGTACCCACAAGATGGAACTCCACCCTGCACATGCTGGCAAGACTGTGCGAGCAGCAGCAGGCCATAGCGGAGGTTCAGCTGCAGCACACACGCGTGAGTCGCTCTGCAGAACAGCACCACTTCACCAATAACTGGGCTTCCATGCGAGACCTGTGTGCCTTGTTGTGCTGTTTCGAGTACTCCACCAACATGGACAGTGCCTATGGCGTCGTTCTCAGTGTTACTATCCCACTTGTATACCTTTTTGAAAAATTGTTGGATGATGGATGAGGAGGAGGAGGAGGAACCATGTTCACAGCAGGGTGGCACCCAGGCCAGCTCGTGTCCATCACTGGTGCGTGGCTGGGGGTATACAGAGGACACAAACGATACACCTTCCACAGAGGGCAGCCTTTCGTTGCCTCTGGGCAGCCTGGCACACATGAGCGATTACATGCTGCAGTGTCTCCACAACGACCGCCGAGTTGCCCACGTTCTAACTTGTGCTGATTACTGGGTGGCCACGCTGCTGGATCCCCGTTACAAGGACAACGTACCGTCCTTAATTTACTCACTGGAGCGTGATCGCAAGATGCGCGAGTACAAGCGCACACTGGTAGACGTGATGCTGCTGGCATTCCCACCTGACAGCGGGGCCACAGTGGAAGCACAAGGCCAAGGCGGAGGAGGAAGAGGTCGCCAACGCAACCAGGGCACGCCAGCACCTCAGAAGGCAGGGTTAGCATGGCCGAAATGTGGAAAAGCTTTGTCAGCACGCCACAACAAACAGCAGCTCATATGGAACGTCGTAGCAGGAGGCAGCATTTCACCAACATGGTGGAGCAATATGTGTGCACACGCCTACATGTAGTGAATGACGGGTCTGCCCCCTTCAACTTCTGGGTCTCCAAATTGGGCACATGGCCTGAGCTTGCCCTTTATGCCTTGGAGGTGCTGGTGTGCCCTGCAGCCAGTGTATTATCTGAACGTGTATTTAGCACGGCTGGGGGCATTATCACAGACAAGCGCAGCCATAAATCAAGCGCTTGTAAGCGCTCATCATAATTATGATCCTCCAATCCCCTAATCAGTTTAGTTGCTCTCCTCTGGACTCTCTCCAGCTCCAACACATCCCTTCTGAGGACTGGTGACCAGAACTGGACAGAATACTCCAGATGTGGTCGGACCAGTGATTTATAAAGTAGTAGGATTATAGTTTTATCTCTGGAATACATCCCCTTCCTTATGCAAGCTAATATTCTGCCGGCTTTGGCAGCTGCTGCTTGTCATTGCATGCTATTACTAAGTCTATCTTCCACTAAGACTCCCAGATCTTTCTCCATTTTTGATTCACCTAGGGCCCCCCCCAAAGCGTATTTGGCGTTTATGTTTTTAGTGCCCAAGTTCAATACTTTACACTTCTCCACATTAAACCTCATTTGCCATGTAGTTGCCCACTCTGTTATTTTGCTCAGGTCATTCTGTAAGTTTTCTGCCTCACTATGTGAAGTTATTGCCTTGCTTAATTTTGTGTCATCTGCAAAAACTGTTATCGAGCTACTGATCCCGTCCTCAATGCTATTTATGAATAAATTGAACAATATTGGTCCCAGAACTGAGCCTTGGAGGACCCCACTTACCACCCCAGACCAGTCTGAGTATACATCATTAATTACCACCCTTTGGACATGCCCCTTTAACCAGTTTTGTATCAAAGAGCAAACCTTGTGGTTAATGCCTGCAGACCTTATTTTATAAATTAAGCGTTTGTGGAGAACTGCATCAAATGCGTTAACAAAATCCAGGTACAACACATCCACAGGTCTCCCCCTATCTAGCTCACAGCTAACCTCCTCGTAGAATGTTAACAGATTGGTTTGACAAGAACGCCCATTTGTAAACCCTTTCTGATTACTGCTGATGATGTTGTTCACTTTAGCAAACTCTTGGATATAGTCCCTTATCATCCCCTCAAGAAGTTTACATACTATTGACGTCAGGCTGACCGGCCTATAATTTCCCCGGATATGCCTCTGCCCTTTTTTGAATATTGGTATCACGTTAGCTTTCCTCCAGTCACCTGGTACATTTCCTGTCAAATACTATATGCAAAGATCAGGAACAGTGGTGCCTTTCCCTGATTTCACCCTCTGTTAGCCATAGCGGTATGTCCTGTGAAGTACTGCTAAACATACAATCATGTCAGTGTACCCCTCCTTTTCCTGTGTAAAGACTGAGGAGAAGAAAGCATTAAGCACAGTTGCCTTTTCAGTGTCCTCTGTAACCATCCTCCCATTATCATTAATTATGTGTGCAACATGCTCTGCCCTCGTTTTTTTGCTGTTGATATATTTAAATAATTTTTTAGGGTTCTTTTTACTATCCTCTGCTATTTGTCTCTCGAAGTTGATTTTAGCCATTTTGATTTTGCATTTACATTTGTTATTTGATTCCTTGTATTGCTGGAAAGCCGATAATGTGCCCTCCGATATATATTTTTTGAAGACCTTTTTTTTTCACTAATAAGTTTTTTTACATTACGGTTTAGCCAGCCAGGTTTGGCTTTGGCTCTTCTAAATTTATTTCCCATAGGAATGCACTGTGCGATGCATTTGTTTAATATGTTCCTAAAGCATTGCCATTTTTCCTCTGTGGTCAGTGTTCCTAGAGTTGGTCCCAGTTTATTTTCTCTATCATTGAGCACAGTTTGGGGAACTTTGCCCTTCTGAAGTTTAGGGTTCTTATGTTCCCCTCTTGCCTTGTTATCTTGTTATTTATTTATATGTGTTCATCCTGTGATCTCTAAAACCCAAGTTGTCCCGGACTCCTACATCTGAGGTTAGATCTGGGTCATTAGTAATTAATAGATCCAGCGCTGCATTCATTCTAGTAGGAGAATCCACCAACTGAGACATGTTGTCCTGTAAGGTTTTCCTGAATAGACAGGCCTTTAGTGAGTGTGCAGTCCCCTCTTCCCAGTCAATGTCAGGATAGTTGAAGTCCCCTAATATGATGACTGATCCCAGCTTTGCCGTGTTACCCACCATTGATAAATGGTGGGTAACACGGCAAAGGTTATTATTATTATTAATTAACAAACCCCCCCCAATAACTTTCCCCTTTTTGCCTTCTTGGTTATTGTTTAAATGCAAATGGAAACTTGTCACTGTAATTTGCTATGAGTACATGTGTATTTGCTGGATGCTATGTGACATCATAAAGAACTGATGTCCTCGGTCTAAAATCCAGCATTATTCAGCCTTCTTCATTGTCCCAGCCTGTTACTGCACAGGGAAAGGAGAAGCAGCTCAGTAATGAGCTCATCTCTTGGTCACTCTGCTTACTCTTTCTATCAGCATACTTACTGTCAGCACATGAACTGATTGTCTGCTCATACTGCATCTTTCTCACACTCCAGCTCTACTTGCATTAAAAAAATACATTCAATGATGTATTAATGATTATAGATTTGCATCAATCTGTGTTTTTTATATTTTCAAGATTGGTGAAAAAGTAAGTGATTGGAGTCTCCACATATTCTAATTCAGATTGCCATTTCAGTAAGAAATGCATCAAAATAAAAGTTTTCACTGCCCCAAAAAACTTTTTGAGAGTTTGAGGCAGTGCTGTAAAAACAGGAACAGCAGAAAGAATACCTATCTCAGTGGATATAACAAGTCTAACCAGGCAATTTACTGCTAAGCAAATCGACTGCAGTGTCCTAAACTAAATTATTGATCGCTTGCATAGCAGCTGCTCTTCTGACAAATTAGTTTTGTGAGGTTCTTTTTCTTTTTTGCTAGCTGTTAGTTCAGCTGTACATACATCATACATATCATCAAACCTTTTGTTTTAGGGAAAAGATAAACAATATTTGCTATTCAAAGAGCAATTCCAGGGAAGAGGTGAAAGTAATCAGTGAACTTCTTGTGCTTCTCAGCCTGCTTAAAAAAGAAGTTTGGGTTTTTCTTTTTTTGAAATCCTACTTACCTAGGTGGATGCAGCATCGGTCCTCCACTGGCTCTAACACTGAGAACCGAGTAATAAAACACCGCTGATCGCTCAGTTCTCAGTGCTCCGTGAACAGAGAGCTGGTGACTGTCATTCACTGCTGTCTGTTCTGCTCCTCTGTGCTCACTGGAGTGCTGGGCTGTGGAGGAGGTGGGAGATGCTGGCTCAGGCTCTCAGTGGCTCGCTGAGTCAGGTACCAGTCCAGGCATGTGGGTAGATCCCAACCATATGGTCATGATCTTTCCCCAGCCTGGACCGGCTCTGTGATGTCATCTTCCACCTGCTGTCTGCTGAAAACAGGTCACAGGAATGCAGATTTATTTGCACTCCTGTGATCCATAGGAGAAGTACAGCCAAGTGAACTTTGGCTGTACTTCTCCTTTAACATATATGTAACCTGAGTCACTAAACTATTATATAAGCTAAAATGACACATTTATGTAATATCTCAAAAAAAAATTCAAAATATTTAAGTCTGCAGCTTTCATTAAAATAATATCCAATGATCCTGCCATTAAGGTCCTTGTTTAGGCCCATCCAGATCTAAGGTGACATTGCACAGTCTCTCAGTTGTGCTCTGGCATTGTCACCTTGGATAAACAGTGTTGCCAGCATACATAGGAGCTTGTTGCAAAGTCCAAAGCTCTTTTATATATATATATATATATGTATTATCCTACAAAGTATATATATTATCCTACAAAAGTGAGTGCACTCCTCACATTTTGTAAATATTTTATTATACCTTTTCATGTGACAACACTGAAGAAATTACACTTTGCTACAATGTAAAGTAGTGAGTGTACAGCTTGTATAACAGTGTAAATTTGCTGTCCCCTCAAAATAACTCAACACACAGCCAATAATGCCTAAACTGCTGGCAACAAAAATGAGTACACCCCTAAGTAAATATGTCCAAATTGGGCCCAATTAGCCATTTTCCCTCCCCAGTGTCATGTGACTTGTTAGTGTTACAAGGTCTCAGGTGTTAATGGGGAGCAGGTGTGTTCAATTTGGTGTCCTCACTCTCACTCTCTCATACTGGTCACTGGAAGTTCAACATGGCACCTCATGGCAAAGAACTCTCGGAGGATCTGAAAAAAAAGCAGTGTTGCTCTACATAAAGATGGCCTAAGCTATAAGAAGATTGCCAAGACCCTGAAACTGAGCTGCAGCATGGTGGCCAAGACCATACAGCAGTTTGACAGGACAGGTTCCACTCAGAATAGACTTTTTTTTCTAATCTACCTAGCAACAGCAGCAGGGAGTGAGATATAACAATAGGAAGGGAACTGCAAGTGTAGGACTAGCATTTAAAGGCACAGAAAACATTTTATCACACAGACACATATTAAGGACAATTAAGTAACAGAAAAAATGTTGTTATATTGTTTATTTATTTTTTTTTTTTTTCCTGCAACAAAAACTGGTAGGGCGCTGCCCCAGGAGCCCCTATGGAGGAGCCTCCACTGCTGCTGTCATTATCAGAAACCAGGTCTGGAGTAATGATGTGCAGCCACTGCTGACACCACGAAAAGTAGAAGGAAGTGGCTAAAAGATGCTTTACGAGAACAGTAACACAAAGATACAAAAATGGATAAAAAAACATGGCTCATACTGCATAGTGCATTGCACGGTTCTATCCAGTTGGTATAAGTTAGGTAGGGCTTAGATCCCCTTAAAGTGTTATTAAACCCAGACATGAAATTAAAAAAAACACAAGTAAACCCCAGCACCTGCCATTTTTGCAATGTGGTTTTTGTTTTAAGCCTTTGATTGCTTTGTATTCTGTATCTCAAAAGGATCTTGTCCCTGGATCTGGTTTTTAGGTGGCTCCATCTCCTTACAGGGTGTCATGGAGACACCTTTTGTGTGTGCTTCCAGCTGGCATCCACATGCAACTATACAGAGAGTTAGCTGGGCAGCAAGCCACACAGCACTGTCCCTTCTATATAGTGCTTGCTTCCCCACCCAGCAGATCAGATAAGGAGCCAGTGGAAATGTTGGTATGCGTTTTACAAAGCTCCAAAGAGAAACATTCATTGTGTAATGTATCACCACTTGCTTAGACTAAATAAAAAAAAAAAAACTAAGCGTTTCATACTCATTTAAATACTGATACTGAAAAGGTTTGAACTTTGTGAGAGGCAATCAAATGCTTACAGTGATAAGGTTTGGGAGAATTTGGCCTGAAGTTTCCAGAACACAAAATTGCAGTAACTAAGCAATGAAGTTATGGAGTGGACTGGTGCACTACTACAACTATGTCTGGGTGAAAATCACAAGACCTGTAGTCCTACCCTTTGTCTATTTTTACATTTTGAATAGAGAGTTCCTTTAAATATTCTACTGCTTGCAGAGCTGTAGGAGCAACTCTATGGGGGCCTATCAGACCACTATATAGAGAATGTTGCTCCCCAACCAGTTTTGGCTGCAGAACTTAAATGAGCATAGAAATTTTCTTCTGGAGTTGTTGTAGCTTTGCAACGCAAATCAACAGTAGGATATTAACCTCAGTATTCTGTGGTAGCCTAACTTTACTGCTCTATTTGTTTACAACTAGGCTTTACGATTCAATGCTAACCTTTTTTGTGTGAGCAGCGTATGTTTAAAAGCTCTTTTATTTAGATTTTTCATTAGTGTGGGAGTTTTAAATGTTACTAATTACACCTTTACTCCAATACAAAATTGTAGAAACCATGCATTGTTAATACCTAAAAACTAGAACTGGAAAGCACTGAATTACAGATGTGGACAAATATGTTCGTACCTTTACAGCTCAAAAGCGATAAAATTAAAATAAATTGTCTTGTACACCTGCATACTCTTGGTATGTCACACAGTAAGACAGAAAGTGTGGAAAAATATTATTATTATAAAGATATTCTGGGCAGACTTGTTGGTACCCCTAGAAAAGATTAAAAAAATAAATAAATCATTGTGATATTTCAAATAATTTGTTTTCTGTAATTAGTATCACGTGTCTACAATCTTGTAGTCAGCCTATTTAAATAAAGAAAAGTAGTCACTCTGCTGTCTGGTATAATCATGTGCACCACATTGAACATGGACTAGAAAAGCAAAGCAGAGAGTTGTCTAAGGAGATCAAAACTACAAACCTAGGCAAGCACGTCAAAGGTAAGGACTATAAGACCATCTCCAGCAGCTTGATGTTCCTGTAATTACAGTAGCAAATATAGTTAGGAAGTTTAAGGTCCATGGGAGTGTAGCTAACCTCCATGGATGTGGTTGAATAAGAAAAATTGACTTCAGATTGATCATACAGATGGTGTGAATGGTAGACAAATAGCCCAAAAAAATTCCAAAGAGCTAAAGCCTGAACTCCAAGGTCAAGGTACATCAGTGTCTGATCGCACCATCCATCAATTTTTGAGTGACAATTGGCTCAACAGGAAGGAAACCCAGGAAGAATCTCCTGTTGAAAGAAAAGCAAAAAAGAGACAGAATTGAATTTGCTACGATGCCACAAGGTTTCTGGGAGGATGTCCTTTGGACAGATGAGACAAAACTGGAGCTTTTTGACAAGTCTCATCAGCTCTTTATTCACAGATGGAAAAATGAAGTTTTCTAAAAGAACCATACTAAAGAAGAACGGCTAAGAACAAAATATTAGACTATGCTGAAGTGGCCTTCTGTGAGCTGAATTCTATACAAGATCTATGGAAGTAGATGAAGCTAGCAGTCTGGAGAAGGCACCCTTCAAATCTGAAGCAGCTGGAGCAGTTTACTCAAGGATAGTGGGCCAAACTGCCTGTCAACAAGTGCAGAAGTCTTTTTTGAGAGCTATAACAATTGCTTGTTTGTAGTAATTGCCTCTTAAGGTTTGTGCAACAACATTTTAGGTTAAGGGACCTAGCATTTTTTCTATGCTACTTTTATTTTTTGTAAAATATCCCGTAAATCAAAAGCACTGTCAGATTTTATTAAATATGGACTATACAATGATGGACGCCAACTACTTGGGTCAGACAAATTATTTCAGAGAAAATCATGGGTCCTTCTTTTTTCGTGGATGGATACCAACAAACTTGTCCATTTGTATTTTACCACAATTATTATCTAGATACAGGTAAACTTCAACATAAACATATTTGTGTAGCACTACCCCCAGTGGAGCTGCTGAATTGTTCTGTGATTTCTCTGCACACCTGAAGATGACACACCTCGCACACCCAACGCACTTTGAAGTATTTAACCTTCTTAGCGGTATTCCCGAGCGTGGCTCGGGGTTACATTTCAGAGCCAAAAGCGGTAACCCCGAGCCACACTCGGGGTACCGCCAGAAGCATCGCTGGATCCTGTAAAAGAGGTTACTTACCTTGTCACCGGGATCCAGCGATGTATGCGAGCGGTATGCGGCGGCGGATCTTCCTCCCGATCGTCTCCGTGCCCCGGCTTCCGTCTCCTGCGACGTGATGTTCGCAGGGGGGTGGAACCGGCGGCAAATTCAAATGTAAAACACACCAAACACACTGATACCATTCAAAATAAAATAAATTCACATTACATTGCCCCCCAGTGCCCTTTCCTGCAGTTTTACTGTACTTTTTATGTGTATATATATATATATATATATATATACACGTATATATATAATATATATATATATATATATATATATATATATATACATACATACTTTAACTTATTTATAGTTTTTTATTATATTTAAATTTATGATTTTGTGTTTCAAACTTTATCATACCCAAGATGTTATAAAGAAGAACGCACAGTAAAAAAAAAAATCATATGTAAATAGTTGGTTTGGGCTGCTCATTCTCAAGAATTACATGCAAAATAATGGTACCGCTTTCAGCACCTAAAATCCGAAAGAATCATACCGCCAGGGAGGTTAAAGAATTATTAGGCCAAACGTAGTCTAAAGCAAGGTAGGAGTAGCATGTGAAAAATATATAAGAAAGTGCGCTATCCTAGAAGATGCATAAATAGCATTAAATATCTTCAAAGAAGTGAAAATGTAAAAACAAAATGTCAGATGTGTGATCAATACAAAAAAATGCATAAAAATACAAATACACACAATTGCAAATGATATGTGATGATACACTTCTATACAATGTGTCAAAGGTGTTAAGTAAATATGTTATTAAGAAACAAATAATAGAGAAAAAGAGTCCAATCCTATGTGCAAAAAAAGAAAGGTTTCACTGCCAGTGACACAGAGTGATTGATTTGAATGAACTGTTCCAGGTGCTCCTAAATCCACCCAAGTGTGGAGTAAAGTAATGGCCGCTTACCAAAAGGCTGCAGATTGGCAGCAATAAATGACCAAATTTTCCAGTGCAAGGTGATGATCCCCTTCTGATCAGATTCCAAAACAGGCATCCATGACAAAGCAGCTAATGGGCTCCATATGTAATGAAGGACGTGTGTAGAAAGAAAAAGAGGACTAATAGTGCATTACCTTCTTAACAATTGCCGTTTATTAGTTAAAAGTTGCACTTACATCCAAACCGTGGAATAAAGCAAATAGTGCAAAGTATTAGCAAACACGGCTGTCTGCAGTGCAGACCGTGTGAAGTGACAGGCGCTGGCTACTCCGGACTCCGTTTTTCTTTTTGGTTGTATTGGTATGACACAAAAAAGTGGAGCAACAAAAAGCCAAATCTGACACATTCCATGCAAAACTGCAAAAATGGACTGGACGAAATTATTGGCACCCTCAATTTATTATTTGGTTGCACACCCCTTGGAAAGAATAACTGAAATCATTCACTTCCTGCTTCAATCACTCAATTCTCCATGCCCCATGTGGCACACAAAGACACAAAAGGAACAGAAAGGTTGAGTGAATTTTTCACAATTTTAAGGCCCCATTCACACGGGCGCACTGCCCGACAGGGTCTGTTCTGCTCAGCGGGGGATCGATCCGCCGATCCCTGCTGAGCAGGAAGAGGACAGCTCAGTCTCCGCTCTGTGTGCAGAGACGAAGCTGTCAGATCCCCGCTGTCCTCTGTGGGGAGATCGGGTTTCCATCCGTCCAGATTTCACGTACAGGATCGGAATCGGATGTCTCCGCTGACACCGCTAGAGATGCATGGAGCATCCGATCAGGTCCGCCTGAAAAACTGACAGGCGGATCAGATCACCCGTGTGAAAGGGTCCTAACTGTTTGCTGGTATGATTTCTATATTGTTAGCACCTGTTAATTGATACAGGTGAGTTTATTTACAAATTACAGGAGCATTACAAACTTGGAATGGGATTATTTCTTACAATTTTGAGAAGGTGCCAATAATTTTGTCCAGTCCATTTTTGGGGTTTTGCATGGAATGTGTCAGATTTGGCTTTTTGTTTCTACACTTTTTTGTGTCATACCAATACAAACAAAAGAAATAAACAATGAGAATGCCAACACATTTGTAATTGCCACAATTTCTGGGTGAAGTGGCGCATTATCTGACAGAAATGGAGGAGTGCCGATATTTTTGGCCATGACTGTATATGTTTGGTACATATGTCTATAGAGACCCTATGAATTTCGTTATGGCATATATTTATATTTGTGTGTTTGATTTGTAGATAATAATTATGTAAAAGGCACCTGTCATATGGAAAAGCAGTGAAGTCCTGAAGGAGCGACCGTGACTGTAATACGTGCCAACATCCCAATTTATAACAGCTGCCATTGACGTTTTATGTATGTTTTTGTATAGTTATACTGCATGAGGATTTTTCTCCCTCCATCTTGTTTTTAAAAGATATTGTAATATAATATGATACTTTTTAACAATTTTGTGTGATAGTTACTGTATAATACTGATGGGTCATCCTTGAACGCCCTTCATATAATTTTCTATTACATTGGTATAACAGCAGTATATAAAGACAGTCCAAAATTGTAATAACAGTCCCAGTTTTATCCTATGTTTTAGAAATAGTTGAGGGGTAGGCACTGTTGTATTTGTTGATTATGTACATAAGACATTGGTTATCATTACTTTTGTATATTTACAGATACCCATAAAGTGTTGGCTTTTCCTGAAGACGCAGACTTTGACCTAGCACTATGTATACTGTATTTTTGAAGTGTACAGTGTATAAAATCTTTATGGAAGCCTATGCTAAGCATGCAATGACTTTAAGGGGCTTTTTAACTTTGGTATGATGTAAGTTTTTTTATATATGATTGCGGTGGTATCTTTAAATCCTGTTTAGTTTTTCTTTTTAGGGGTTTTTTTTTTTTTTTATTTTACCAGTTTTATCCCACTGGCCAGTAGTTGTTGAAAAAAAAGAAAATGTCGGCCAGAAAAGTTGGGGCCCTTAAAGAAAACCATACAGATGAACTTGTACAATGTTATGCCCCATACACACCTGCAGATTATCTGCAGACTTTTGTCTGCAGACTTACCTTTTCTATGTAGTGCAAGGGCCTGCCAGATTGCATACAAATTGAAAGTGTTTAGGTTTGAGCTCATATTATATGGTTTTGGTAAGTCTGCAGACAAAAGTCTGCAGATAATCTGCACGTGTGTACGGGGCATTAGTCTCTTACCATACCCAGGCAGCCCTCCTCTGTGTCTTGGAACATGTGCTCTAGTTCAACTCAAGTCTTCAGACAGGTATAGGAATAGCTGTGATATCTCTCTTTCAATCCTGCTGAGACAACCCCTCCTTTCCTTCCTGACTAGCTGTAGTAGCTTTCTCCAGTACAGTTTGACCTCATCAGGCATCCAAAGCATACCTCACATCCTCCCAGGGGGAAAGTTATCGGTCTATTTGCTTTTCAGAGTTCTCAACAGATTGTGGTAAGCTATGGCAGGGATCAATTCAGCAAGCAGCAGCAACTCAGTCTTTTCCCCACACAGCTTGCTTCAAAACAGTCTTTTCCCCTTTCCTCACCAGCTCATAGAACCAAACTCCTTGGTCTGCTGCATCTGAAAATCACCTCCAGGATTGAATTAGACCAAGCCAAAATGGCTGCCCCCTGCACCGGAGACACTACATGGACGAGCATTAAAAAGTGGTCCCCTCGAAGATGGCTGCTGCACTTCTGCATTAATGAATATTCAGTTTAACCCTGTCCACACTGCAGAACGATAATACAACAGTAACAAAGGAAGAAGTTCTGCAGCAGTTATCAGCTACAGCCTAGGTTACATTTTCCTTAGTGTGTTTAATCACATGCTGGCTTTTTATATGCCTTTGGTAGAGACTGAGCCAGCTGCTATCACCCCACTCTAGTGCTCCAGAGAAGAGGGGAGCACAGAGTGATCAGTGGTCTTTGATCGCTCAGTTGTCAATGCAGAGGTGGCAGGGGGCGTTTTATCTTTCTTGTTGATCCAGCCAGTAAGTTTTTCAACTTCCTTTTAAGTGGAACTTTACCCATAACAACTTGATAAAAGCCTTAAAAGATTCTTCATCAAGGAACATACATTCCACATTAATAATTTTGCTATCAAAAATAGTGTGTGCTGTAAATTGCCTTCAGCATTGCTCCTGTCTCTTCTTGCTGGAGGCCGCCATTTTGCTGAAGCCCAGAGCCCCTGAACAGCAGTAAATCATAAAGTGGAACTAAACCCATTGATTTAAAGGTTTAAAAAAGTAGTTACATTCCTTGAATGCCGGGATTGCTGTCACATATGCTTGTGTCCTCAACCAAACGATCAAATCATCAAATGGCTGGTGTCATAACTTATCGCATGTACAGCACCATGGCAGTTGCAGATCAAACAGGAGCAGCCTTTTTGGCTGTAAAGAATAGGAGGGTTTAATTCAGTTTTAAGGCTGTCAGCAGATCGCCCTCTACAAACTCAGCAGTGCCTAAAAATGTCTAAACATTTAGAGCAACTGAGCATGTGCAGAGCAAGGTGAGACAGTGTATTACTGGATTTTACATAGTATAGGCACTTATTTTTAATGTTTTACATAGCTATACCTGCCAAAGGGGCCAGCCTGAAGCGATCTAGCAGGACTTAATTGTCTGACTAAAGTTCCACTTTAACAGACCAAACTGTCCAACAAAAGTGGTAGTTGGAGACAAAACACTTAACACTAACAGGGGTGCTTACAATGTTCAGTTTTCTTCAATTATGTAAAACCTTTAACCCTGAAAGGAAAAAAAAATAGCTGTAACAGCAAAAAAAAAATGTTCAGCTTTAATTGGTTAGTCTATCTACGTCTGACTGTGCATCTACTACCCTGCTAACTATAATACAGGAAGTGTGTTAATGGCTGGATCACTAGATAAAAATAAAGAGGAAAGAAAAGCCTGAAAAAAAAAAAAGAAAACGAATGCAGCCAATAAATAAAGCCAATATATGCATTTTGTTTTTGGTTTAATACTGCCTCAAGCCCAAGGCAGAGATGTACCTCTATTTGTCTGGGCCAATGGAAGAAACAGCATTGCTGGCAGTAGGGCAAGGTGGCGTAACTAAACTGTTGCATATCTTGGACTGAATCATGCTTCACGGGGAGGGGCCCAGTGGCTAAAATTGTACGTTGGACACACTAAAAGTCTCTGGGAGTAAAATTTAATGTGTGGTAGCTGCTGGAAACACGAGAAATGATTACCCAAACTGGTGTACCTAATGCACCCTCAGTATTACTGCTATGACTGCAAGGATAACACAGTAAACTTCAGCAAGTAGAAGATAAAGTAAACTTAAGCATGAAGACGCTTTCCAGTGATGGCTAATGTGAGAAACTTTTGTATACTTACCGAAGATAAGACAGATTACAAGGCAAAACATGATGCCAAAAAAGTAAATGTAATTTATTTTTGCTTGGAAGCTCTAAGGGTTTCTTTCAGATCACTAAAGCATTACACATTATGTAAAACTTTGCAAAATCTAATTTTCTTCATACACCTGTGGACAAAGATTTGCATCAACATACATATTAATAACCACTTAAACTGTGAAAAGGGAAAAGATGCAGTAATATTTGCTTTTCAGAAATTAAAAAGACTACATACTGATTATTAACCAAACAAAATACCTCTGCTGGTGTTACTGCTAACATTTTGTTTCTTTTTCTTTTCTTTTCTACATTACTTAGTATACAATCTTATTCTTGTATCATTAGGGAAGAAAAGACCCATGTATACCATACACTAATAGAGCCTAGGCTACAGCATACATGTAATATACTGTATAGTATAGTGATGAGCCGAACACTCCCCCGGTTCGGTTTGCACCAGAACATCGCGAACAGGGGAAAAGTTTGTTTTTACAAATGAACTCCATTGAAGTCTATGGGACTCGAACATAAAAAATCAAACGGCCTAATTTTGAAGGCTTAAATGCAAGCTATTGCCCCAAAAAGTGTATGGGGGTCCAGGTACTGACTTGGGGAACATGTACCAATGCAAAAAAAGTTTTTAATTTTTAAAGGATTAGTGATTTACTGGTTTTAATGAGGCTTAAAGTGTAACTATAAAAATGAAAAATTCCTTCAAATATCGTGCCTGGAGGGTCCCTTGAATATGCCTGTAAAGTAGTGCATCTCTACAATGTATGTAGCCTGCTGCAGCAATACTGACATTTCTAAAGAAAAAAATGTCATATACAAATACCCATACAAATTTCAAATCGCATGTACTTGTCATACAGGTGCAAAAAAATTGGGCCTTGGTTGCTGGTGGTGCCTGAACACCGCAACCCCTCGCAGTTACTCTTGCTGGGCGCAGGAACGGGCCCTGCTGCTAAAAATTCTATACAAATTTTGAAATCGCATGTACTTGTCATACAGGTGCAGAAATATTGGGCTTTTGGTGTTGGTGGTGCCTGAACACCGTAACCCCTCACAGTTACTCTTGCTGGTGCAGGAATGGGCCCTACTGCTATAAATTCCATACAAATTTTGAAATCGCATGTACTTGTCATACAGGTGCAGAAATATTGGGCTTTTGGTGTTGGTGGTGCCTGAACACCGTAACCCCTCACAGTTACTCTTGCTGGGCGCAGGAACGGGACCTGCTGGTAAGAATTCCATACAAATTTGAAATCGTATGTACTTGTCAGTTGTCATAGAGTTGCAGAAAGATTGGGCCTTGTGTGTTGGTGGTGCCTGAACACCGCAATCCCTCACAGTTACTCTTGCTGGGTGCAGGAACGGGCCCTGCTGGTAAAAATGACATACCAATTTGAAATTGGCAAAGATCAAGTGTTGTATGTGTTCTTATCAGTGATCTAGTGGGGGCGCTGTGCTGTCATCTGACCTGGCCAAGGTTGGGTGGTGGCTATGCAAACCGGCTGGAGTGATGGGGACCTGGAAGGTTAGTATTGGCAATGGCAGGAACTGAAACTGAAATTGGGCCTTTGATGTTGGTGGTGCCTGAACACCGTAACCCCTCACAGTTAGTCTTGCTGGGCGCAGGAATGGGACCTGCTGGTAAGAATTCTATACAAATTTGAAATTGCATGTACTTGTCATACAGGTGCCAAAAATTGGGCCTTTGCTGTTGCTGGTGCCTGAACACCATAACCAATCCCTCACAGTTACTCTTGCTGGGTGCAGGAATGGGATCTGCTGGTAAGAATTCCATACAAATTTGAAATTGCATGTACTTATCATACAAGTTCTCAAAATTAGGCCTTGGGTGTTGCTGGTGCCTGAACACCGTAACCAACCCCTCACAGTTACTCTTGCTGGGCACAGGGCACAGGGCACAGGGACAGGGCCTGCTGTTTTACATACGAAATTTAAATTGTATGCACCTGTCATACAATGTCAATTAAATTGTATGCACCTGTCAAGTGCAGAAAAATTAGGCCTTGGGGGTTGGTAGTGACCTAAACCAAAAACATTGTTGGAAGCTAGCAGAATCAAGGTTGAGGAATAGGATAGGCAGAATACGCAGTCTTCAAGGGATGGCAGACCCCCAGCAAATTCAATCAGTTACATCAGCATCAGGGGCTTGATAGCTGTTGTTGATCCAGGACTGATTAATTTTGATAAAAGTCAGCTGGTCAACAGAGCCTGTGGACATACGCACTCTTTTGTCCATCACAAAACCTCCAGTAGCACTGAACGTCCGTTTGGAAATCACGCTGGAAGCAGGACAGGCAAGTAGCTCCTTTGCATATTGAACAAGTTCTGGCCAGCGGTCCATTCTCAAGACCCAGTAACCCAGTGGATGCTCAGCTGGAAAGGTCTCCAAGTCTGCTCTTGCGCCTAGATAATCATGCACCATATGATGAAGACGCTACCGATGGTTGCTTAAGCCTAACAGCCCTGGGTGCTACCGAGGACTAAAGAACTGTTAAAAGGCATCGGTCAGCCAGCCGTCTGCTCCATCGCTTCTCCTTTGGCTGAACGATGCCTCAGAAACACATCCAGAGAATGTTAACCTCCCAGTGTCTGGAAAGGTGATACACACATTTGTTTTAAAGGCCTCCTCAAGATGTTTCATCCTCTGCTCCCTCTGTGAAGGCAGGATGAGCTCTGCAACTTTGCCCTTGTAACATGGATCAAGAAGGGTTGCCAACCAGTAATTATCCCTCTCCGTGATAGCACGAATCCTCGGGTCCTTTCGCAGGCTTTGCAGATTTAGGGAGCCCATGCAATGTAAGTTGGAGGAAGCATGAGCTTCTGAGTCCTCTGGGTCACTAAGGATGACATTGTCAGCAGGAGCAACCTCTCCCCAACCATGTACAACTCCTGGGCTTTCTGGGGAATCAAAACCATCCCTTGAAGACTGATGTATGCTATCCTCTACATCCATGCTGCTGCAATCCTTCTCCTCCTTTTCCTCTTCCTCCTGTGTGTTTTGTGTCCCTGCAGGCATGATATCTTCATAAAGGGGGTCTTGTGAGGAAAGGAAGTCCTCCTCTTCCTCCCGCTGTTTTGCCTCAAGTGCCCTGTTGTAACGCTCCTGCGTTTCTTATATGGTGTGGATTTTCAGCTGCAGAAATAGTTCCACGTCAGTAGTCATGTAAGAGATATGCTGAGATACCATTCCCAACCTCAATGACTCATCATGTGTGGAAGGTCTTATTTCAGCCAGTAAATACACACAATTAGCAAGCTGGTTCCTAGAGTGACTTTATGTATGTGGTAACACAATGATGAAGGTTGAGGGATAGGTTGAGTGGAGGTGATAGGTGATAGACACTTGAAGGTGAGACAGTAGCAGATGGATGCAGGAAGGTTTAGCAATGTTGTATGATAGCAGATGATAGAATAGCAGGTGGACATACAAAAGAGATCAATTCAGTGCAGAAAAGTAGCAGTAGTCTCAAGAGCTAGCAATCTAGTTTATGCAGATTTAATAATTTACTATGCAGAGCTAGATAGTGTAAGCTTAGTATAAGTTTATAGAGAATTCCCCTGCGGGGTACTTAGCACTATTAGCGATACAGCCGAAGGGTGGTTCAGGAGAGGCGGATGATCCAGTAGCGGGATACAGGGATCAGCGCAGCGAGGTTCCGTCAGCGAAGTAAGCTTGCAAGCATGGAAGCTTCAAGCAAGGTTAGCATCCAGATAAGGGCGTTTGAACGAACACATGTGAGTGAGAACCGACGCCTTAAATAGCCATCTAGTCCGGCGCTGAGTGATGACAGCTCCAGTCTTAAAGGTGTATGCGCACCTTTCCAAAAGTAAATGGTAGGGCGCATACACTTGTGGAAAGTGTAATTTAGGGTACCAAAGGTACCGGAACATTACAATACCCCCCCCTTAAGGCCTGCTCCTGAAGGCCTCTGGAGCTGGTTTGTCTGGGTATCTCGCATGAAAATTGCGGATTAACCTAGGGGCATGTATGTCAGAGGTGTTTAGCCAGGTGTCGTCTTGGGGCCCATAGTTCTTCCATCTAACCAAGTACTGAAGTCTTCTTCTGTAGATACGAGAATCCAGAATCTCTTTTATCTCGTATTCTTCTCCACCTTCAACTTGTACAGGAGGGGGAGGTGGAATATTAGGCCTTATTCCTTGGTCCGGAACATGGGGTTTTAGTAGCGACACATGGAAAATGGGATGGATTTTTAGGTCCATTGGCAATGTAAGCTGCACTGCAGCTTTTCCAATAAGTTTCTTGATTGGGAAAGGTCCCAAGAACAGAGGTCCAAGCTTTTTGCTAGGGATCTTCAGTCTCAAGTTTTTTGTTGAGAGCCAAACGAGGTCCCCGATAGTATACTGTGGAGAAGGTCTTCTACGAAGATCATAGTACTTCTTTTGTTGACTGTGAGCGTGTGCAATGGTAGTATTTAGTAAACCCAGAGAATCCTTTATTTGGGTAAGATAGTCTGAGGCTACTGGGTTATTTGAAGGAAGGATGCGTGGAGGGAGAATAGAGGGATGGAACCCATAGTTCAAGTAGAACGGACTCTGCTTGGTTGTACTGTGAGTTGCGTTGTTGTAGGCAAATTCTGCCAGGGGGAGAAGATCCAACCAATCATCCTGTTGGTAAGAAGTGTAACAACGTAAATACTGCTCGATGCATTGGTTGACTCTTTCAGTCTGTCCGTTGGTCTGCGGATGGTAAGGAGAAGTGAGCTTCCGCTCAATCCGTAGTATGTGACATAGTTCTTGCCAGAATTTAGAAATAAATTGGGATCCACGGTCAGACAGAAGAGTTTTTGGGATACCATGTAATCTGAAGACATGTTTCATCAGGAGTTCTGCCGTTTGTTTGGACGAAGGTAGTCTGCGAATAGCAATGAAATGTGCCATCTTTGTCAGATGGTCCACTGACACCAAGATGGTATTAAATCCTTTGGAAGGAGGCAATTCTACGATGAAGTCCAATGACAAAACCTCCCATTGAGTTTGGGGTATTGGTAGACTGCATAGTAGACCGGATGGTCTCGTAGTGTCAATTTTGGACCTGGCACAGACATTGCATGAAGAGACAAATTTTTGTATAGATGTTTTCATGTCAGGCCACCAGAATTGTCGAGAAATCAAATTGAAAGTCTTTGTCATACCCATATGTCCTGCCATAGGCACATCATGCGATAATTCCAAGATCTTGGTGCGTAGGGTAGGTGGTATGTAAAGTTTGTCGTTGTAGTAGAGGAAGCCTTCTGCATCAGTATTTAGTTGTGGTGGGGGTGAATCCAAACTTATACCATGCAGAACCTCTTCCTTTAAGGAACGGACAACTCCAATAATGCGTTTGTGAGGTATTATAGGAACGGAAGGGATTTCAAAGTAGTTTTCTTCAGTTAGTCGTGATAGTGCATCCGCCTTTTTGTTCTTATCTGCAGGTGTGTAGGTCACTAGGAAGTTAAACCTTAGAAAGAATAGTGACCATCGTACCTGTCGATGCGAGAGAGTTTTGCTAGTCTGAAGATATTGGAGGTTTTTATGGTCCGTGTATATAATTATTGGTAGTTGGGTGCCTTCGAGTAAATGTCGCCAATTCTCCAGAGCCAATTTTATAGCAAGCAGTTCCTTTTCACCCACGGGGTGATTTATCTCGGGACTGCTCAGGGATTTAGAAAAAAAGGCGACTGGATGAAGTGGTGAAGTGTGGGTAGGTCGTTGGGAGAGTATTGCTCCTACTGCCATGTTTGACGCATCTACCTCCAGAATGTATTGGAGGGATGGGTCTGGATGGCGTAATATGGGAGCGGAAGTAAACCTTGTCTTTAACAAGTGGAAAGCCTTATTTGCTTCTTCTGACCATTTAAATGGTATTTTAATGCTAGTGAGCTGTGTGAGGTGTCTCACAATAGCAGAAAAGTTTTTTATGAACTTCCTGTAGAAATTTGAAAATCCCAGGAATCGCTGTAGCGCCTTGCGTGTAGTTGGTGTAGGCCAATCCTGAATGCAGGATATTTTACTCATGTCCATCTCGATTCCTGTTTTGGATATGATGTAGCCTAGAAAGAGTACCTCATCTTTATGGAACAAGCATTTCTTCAGCTTCACATAAAGATTATGTGCAAGCAATCTCGATAATACAAGTCTTACATGTCTTATGTGTTCAGACAGGGTCCGTGAATATATAAGTATATCGTCCAGATATACCACAACACAGACATCTAGTAAGTCTTTAAAAATATCGTTTATAAATCGTTGGAAAACTGCAGGGGCGTTGCATAGGCCGAATGGCATCACAAGATATTCGAACAATCCTTATCTAGTTCTGAATGCAGTCTTCCACTCGTGTCCATCACGGATTCGAATGAGATTGTATGCTCCTTTCAGGTCTAATTTTGAAAAATAGGTAGCTCCACGCACCTGCTCAATGAGCTCAGGGATAAGCGGTAGAGGATAGCGATCTTTTATCGTGATAGCATTCAATTTCCTGTAGTCGATGATAGGTCTGAGACTTGAATCTTTATTGCGAACAAAAAAGAGTCCTGCTGCTGTGGAAGAAGTGGAAGGTCTAATAAAACCTTTTTCCAAGTTCTCATCCAAATAGGTTTTGAGATGGGCAAGTTCATCCTGTGAAAGAGGATAAACATGACCGAACGGCAATTTGCTATTTGGGAGTAGATCAATGCTACAATCATAGTCTCGATGAGGAGGTAATGCTTGAGCATTTTTCTCAAGAAAAACCTCAGAAAGATCCTGATAACATAGTGGTGCAATCTCATCTGTCACCATAGACAGAATCTTCCCGGAAAACGGGAGGTTACACGTTTCCTCGCAATAACAAGAAAGGAAGGTCAAGGACCGTTTCTTCCAATCTAAGGTTGGTTGGTGTGTGTGCAACCAGGGAAGTCCCAACACAATGGGAAAGTGGGGTGATGGTATTAAATCGAAGGTAGAAGTCTCCCTATGAGACTCGTTAATAGTGACTAGAAGTGCTTGTGTCTGATCGGTGATCGGACCAGAGGATAACGGAACACCGGTAATAAGACTTACTGAGACAGGTTTGAGTTTAGAAATAATAGGAATTTTATTTAAAGCAGCAAAACATATATCCATATAATTTCCACAAGATCCTGTGTCAATCATGGCCTTAGTAGTAATCCTGTTCTGGTCTCACTGTAATGTCAAAAAAACAGAAATGTAAGGGTTAGTGAATGAAGTTGTCAATCCTCCTAGGGAGACATGTGAACACTCACCCTTCTTTTTGTTGACTAGGGGACTGACGTTTATCTTGTGATCCGGGGATGCACAGTACAAGCAGAGATTTTCATTTCGTCTTTTGGTTTTTTCCATAGTTGATAGCGGTGGGTGTATGGTTCCTATCTCCATAGGAGCGGGGTCAACGGCCAGACTCCGAGAGGAAACGGATAATGGCATTCCCATCTTTTCAGCCTTTCTTTCTCGTAGTCTTCTATCTATGGTAATACTGAGTTGTATTAGTGCATCCAGGGTTTTTGGCAGATCCGCTCGGGCGAGCTCGTCCTTAACGGCTTCTGATAGGCCAAGCCTAAATTGGGTTTTCAGAGATGCATCATTCCATTCTGAATCAATGGTCCATCTCTTGAACTGTGCGACAAAGTCTTCTACAGGCCTCCTTCCTTGTTTCAAGGATCTTAACTGAAGATCAGCAGTACTCTGCCTATTGGGGTCATCATATAGGCTAGTGAGCTCTGCCAGGAACAAGGCATAGGAGTTGAGAAGCTGGTCGTTTTTCTCAAAAAGAGAATCTGCCCAGGCTCGAGGATCGTTTGATAGGTAAGAAATAATAGTACAAACCTTAATGTGATCAGTAAGGTAGGTACGAGGTTTTAACAAAAAAAGTAACTCACATGCGTTTTTAAATTCGCGAATTTTTTTGCGATCGCCTGTAAATACCAAAGGGGGATTTATCTTGGGTTCAGGGGACTGAGCAGAGGTAAGTTGTGTCAGTCTAATTACCTGCTGCGACAGAGCCTGATTGTCTTCTTTTAATTCAGCAAGTGCGTGTATTAACGCAGATACTTGCTGTTTTAATTGTGTCACCTGAGTGGCTATTTCTGCTGAATCCATTTTTTGGTTCGTTCAATCTGTAACGCTCCTGCGTTTCTTATATGGTGTGGATTTTCAGCTGCAGAAATAGTTCCACGTCAGTAGTCATGTAAGAGATATGCTGAGATACCATTCCCAACCTCAATGACTCATCATGTGTGGAAGGTCTTATTTCAGCCAGTAAATACACACAATTAGCAAGCTGGTTCCTAGAGTGACTTTATGTATGTGGTAACACAATGATGAAGGTTGAGGGATAGGTTGAGTGGAGGTGATAGGTGATAGACACTTGAAGGTGAGACAGTAGCAGATGGATGCAGGAAGGTTTAGCAATGTTGTATGATAGCAGATGATAGAATAGCAGGTGGACATACAAAAGAGATCAACCCAGTGCAGAAAAGTAGCAGTAGTCTCAAGAGCTAGCAATCTAGTTTATGCAGATTTAATAAACAGTCTTTACTATGCAGAGCTAGATAGTGTAAGCTTAGTATAAGTTTATAGAGAATTCCCCTGCGGGGTACTTAGCACTATTAGTGATACAGCCGAAGGGTGGTTCAGGAGAGGCGGATGATCCAGTAGCGGGATACAGGGATCAGCGCAGCGAGGTTCCGTCAGAGAAGTAAGCTTGCAAGCATGGAAGCTTCAAGCAAGGTTAGCATCCAGATAAGGGTGTTTGAACGAACACATGTGAGTGAGAACCGACGCCTTAAATAGCCATCTAGTCCGGCGCTGAGTGATGACAGCTCCAGTCTTAAAGGTGTATGCGCACCTTTCCAAAAGTAAATGGTAGGGCGCATACACTTGTGGAAAGTGTAATTTAGGGTACCAAAGGTACCGGAACATTACACCTGTCCATGAAGCATGTGCTCCAGAAGGTAGACTACAGGGATAGTGTCACTGATGCATGCAACATCCCGGCTCACCATCCTTATGGCCTCCTCAAATGGTGACAGGACGATGTATGCATCCTTTATCAAAAGCCACTGGCATGGCAGAAAAAAGCCAAGCTCCCTGACCCTGTCCTTGTGCCATACTCACACAGGTACTCATTGATGGCCCTCTGCTGCATTTGCAGCCGCTGCAGCATTGCCAATGTTGAGATCCATCTGGTGGGCATGTCACAAATGGAGGTGGTTGGTGGGTAGGTTGAATTCCCGTTGAATGTCAGATAAGCGAGCACTGGCATTGTATGAACGCCTGCAATGGCCACAGACTTTTCTGGCCTGCCTCAGGAGATCTTGTAAGCCTGGGTATCTGGTCAAGAAACGCTGCACCACCAGATTAAGGACTTGTGCCAAGCATGGAACATGTGTCAAGTGTCCCTAACGGAGGGCAGAGAGAAGGTTGGTGCCATTGCCGCATACAACCATTCCTGGCTCAAGCTGTGGTGACATCAACCATCTCTGAGTCTGCCCCTGCAGAGCTGACAGCATCTCTGCCCCGGTGGGACTCCTATCCCCTAGACCAGTGTTTCTCAACTCCGGTCCTCAGGGCACACTAACAGGCCAGATTTTAGGTATTACCTTGGGGAGATGCAGACTAGAATACTGCAATCACTGAGCAGCAAATGATATCACCTGTGATGTATTTAAGTTTTCTTGCAATCCTGGCCTGTTAGTGTGCCCTGAGGACCGGAGTTGAGAAACACTGCCCTAGACTGACCAACTTAAGCATGACGTGGCATCTTTTTTGCCTGACTGCTTGTGTAGGTCCTTGAACGCTTAGGGGGCACTGCTGCTTCAGAGGACAATTCAGCAGAAGAGGACATGGAGGAAGAAGAAGAGGAGGAGGAGTTGGTGGAGTAGCCAGATGTGGCAGAACCAGCACCAGCATTTTGGAGGCGTGGTGGCAAAACAAACTGCAACACTGAACCCTGTCCTGCATCCCTCCAAGCTGCCAGCAGAGTTACCCAGTGCACCAGCCATGAAAGAAATGTAATGTCCCTATTCATGCATGCTGGACCAACAGTGAGCAGTAATGTGAGCCTTCCTGCTGACTGCTCTGTCCAACGAGGCCAAAACACTACCTTCCACATGACGGTAGAGAGCCGGAATGGCTGCCACTGTGGTATAGCACATTCTACAAATTTGCGAAAGGGAGCAGAGTCTGCCAGATGAAAAGGCAGCAATTGTAATGCTAGCAATTTGGCCAAGCTAGCATTAAGATGCTGAGAATGTGGATGGCTGGGACAGTATTTCTTTCTACGGTAGTGGTGTACTGCTAGCAGATTAGGTGCAATTCTCTGTGGCGCTCATTGCTATACCATCATCCCTCTTAATGCAGGTGTAGCACTACTCCCTTGGGAGCTGCTGGTTACGGGTTCCCCTGGGTTACCATTAGCAACAACATGACAGTTTGACATTGTTCCCAAGTGTTTTGGCTCAGTCAGGAAACAGTCCGGTAGCTTTGGTTTTTTGTGTTTTTATCTATAACTTGGATAGGAGAAGGGAATGAGTGGGATAATCCAACTTTATACACTATGCATAATAGGCTGGGACGACTTGAACATGCTGTGCAACGCTGAGCAACACTGAGTGACGCTGGTCACAGCTAGGCCACTGCTTCAGTTTGTCACAAGCTGTGACGCAGGACTGAATGAACTTTCTGAGGTAAACTGTATCCTGAAGTAAACTGGACTGTACTGCAGAACAACTTCAGGGCCCTTCCTGGCAACCCCTTTGTTCCTAATCTTCAGGGTCAACTACACGGCACCCCCTTTACTGATGCACTCCTAGTGTGAGCTAGCTCCTTGATCCCCTGACTTCTCTGGAGTGGTCCCCTCTCCTAGGCAGACCCTTAGGCAGATCTCCTAGTATTCACGATATTGTTTTTCCTAAGATGATTCTGCCAGCAGCTCCACTTTTCAGTACTCTAGATCCTCTGCAGCTCAGCTCCACACCTGGTTCACTAGGCCGACCACCTAAGACCCCCTTCCTCACACACTGCAGGAGGAGAGACAGCCGTCCACCTCCTCCTGGAACTCTACTTCCCGCCAAAGACACCCTGTCACATGCTCCCTCCAGATTAATTGCCAATCCCAGCATGCATTGCAGCAATGCCCACCCACTGAGACAGCCATAAACCCCGGTGTGCTACTGGCTAGGTTTCCTCCACTGTCCAAACAAGCTCCCTCATTGGATACCAGTGGGGACACTCCCATAGACGCAGTAAATCACACCTGGAAACATGTGACAGGCAAAACTAACAGATCAAGCTCCCTGATAAGCAGCAGGAGAAAAAGATGCTTTTACCTAGCACCTGTCGAGGAGGGTGCTATATACACCCCCCACCAAAATGAGCCACATCCCATGGGCTCTGGGCCAGCCGCCCCCTACAAAAATCCTACCAAGATAGATGGACTGCCAAAAGTTCAACTAAGTATTGACCGAGTTGAAATTTTTCCAGAGATCTGCACTGGTGGAGTTCTTGTGAGGCTTGGGGATGAACAGAAAGTCCCAGATGGCCTCATCACACTAAGACTCTCTTCTTGCTTCAACTTCCAACATAACCTCCCATGGAGCATAAGGGTAATCGTACCCTTATTCCATAGCAACCTTCCTCTGCAGCCACCGCTGCATCCTTGAAAATCTGTAAAGGGTTTTTCGGTTCCCTCTCCCAGCTGGAGAAAATTTGGTCTCCTCACACCTGCTCAGAGAGCTGTAGGCCTCATTTTGATCCTGAGCCCGGGCATAGTTCATGGGCGGGGTTAGATCTGGGACCCTACTGGCATAGGCCTCACAGAACCCCAAAGTTTGAGCAAGCTCCCCTCTCACCACAGATTCTCTTGTTTCCTCATCAGGCGCCTCTACTGTGTCAGGACATGGCGGACTGCTCCGAGCTTCCGATCCCCAGTCCCACTCAGTCTCATCCTCCGATTTCCAATTATCGATCCCTTCCTCTATGGACCAAAATTGGTTCTGAAAACAGGGAGACCGCACATTGATGGCCCCGGCCTCCTCTTCACTACTCACACTTGCTGAAGGAGTCCCAATCACCGCTGGCCATCTTTCCTCCTTAATTTGTATTGGAGCATACCTTGTCCCTGCTGCTGCAGCCTTTAGGCCCCTTCCTGGCACGTACTACCTGCATGCACTCCTTTTCTGGCAACCGGACTTCCCATGATGAACATACTGAACCACTGCCAGATTGCAGATTCTATATATAGAGATCAATGCAGATATATATATATATATATATAGATCAATGTATGGTATAAGGTCTATGGTATATAATACACTACTGAATATACTTCACTATCTGATCTCTTAACTTGTAAAAAGCACAAATCTATATAGGTTATACGCAAATGACTGATAGATAGTAAATGGCCTGTTATGATCTAATCAATAGTCCTTAATATAGAGATCAATGTATGGTATATGGTCTATGGTATATACTGCACTACTGAATATACTTCATTATCTGATCTCTTAACTTGTAAAAAGCACAAATCTCTCTCGCTAGCAATGTCTCTAATTAGACTACACAGCACTGTCTAAAAAAACTGCAAATCACTTTGCTCTCCCTGCGTGAAAAACACGATCCTCTCCCTCCCTAAGTCACTGCTAGCAATGTCTCACTGCACTGTCTGAAAAACTGCAAATCACTTTGCTCTCCCTGCCTGAAAAGCACGATCCTCTCCCTCCCTAAGCCACTGCTAGCAATGTCTCACTGCACTGTCTGACAAACTGCAAATGACTATTCTCTCCGTGCCTCAAACAGGTTCCTCTTCCTGTCTCCTATCTCGCCCACACAACTATCACACTACATGCTGCGGCTGTGCGAGCAGCCTTTATATAGTGTGGGGCATGTACTTAGCCCCTGAGCCGTGATTGGCTAAAGGCAGCCTGTCTTTATCCAAGCATGTCAGAGGTCATTTGATTGGCCAAAACATGGAGGTTAGGGTGCATGATTTGGCCAATCATATAATGCACTGCACCTGCTGCGCACGCGAAATACATTATGGGCGCTCAAATTTCCCGCAAAGAAGCACATTTGTTCGTCATTCGACGAACGAGCGAACTACCGATGTTCGAGTCTAACTTAGCTTCGACTCAAACTCGAAGCTCATCCCTAGTAAGGTACGATTTTGGCTTAACCCTGACCTTGTAAAACAACCCATTTCATTTAAAAGAGAAATGAAAGGCAAAATATTTGTGTATCCTATATATATATATATATATATATATATATATATACTGTATATATTATTATTATTATTATAAATAACTTTTTTTCCTTTGTACATATTCTCTGTTCTTAGCTGCATTAGTGGGTTTAGAGAGCTGGGGGTGGAGAAACAGCTGGACACTAAACCTCCCATTTAAGAGCTGTGCAGGGGGGCATGTCAGCACAGGTCTTGGCCATGCCATTGGACGCTGGGATGGATGGTAGTTTGAAAAAAGAAAGCAAGGGACTAGTAGGATCATTTCACACAAAGGAAGCAATACAAAGAGAGCATAATACATTTTATTATAAGTACATGGTACAGCAGGCACATATCCAGAATATGAAATGTTGGGGTAACATATTTATTAAGCATTTTTTGATGCAAAATAATTGCTAATTCAAGGCAGTTTATATTTTTTTAAATAGGGCAGCTGCAAAGCTTGATCTACATTCGATCAAATAAACTGGATTTTATGCCTGCCCTTAGTTAAAGTGTTCCTCTTCCATACCTGTGCACTGTGGTACTGATCTGCTCCTGTTGCTAAGGGTGATGGACCAATACAAGTGCTGAGTGGTGCACACAAAGAGAGTGCCAACAATAACTCCTCCTGCAAGAGGCTATCCCACCTGCCACATGTATACACTTACAACTAGCTGCATGTACAGTAAAACCTTTGTTACCCTTGGCAACCACCTACTGTTTTCTGTAAGGCATTAACTCTTGTATTGCTGTCTTCATACCCCTAATGTGCTTTAGCTGACCTATGCTGTAGACTTTGTGTGCCAGTTACTTGCATTACACCCAACTTGCATTACACCCCTTGAGTAACTTCAGACCAGGCAAGGACAACTTTTTAAAAGGTTTAGTGGAAACTCTCAGCATAACAGTTCTTGTCCCTAAACTAATCTCTAAGTCAGGTTTGTGGCTGCCTCAGCGTATCTGCACAGGCAGGAGTCCATACAAAGCAGCGTCCACATTGGTAGATCTCCAGAACTCGTGTCTTCAAGGGAGGACTGCAGGTCTCAGCAATTCCCCTTTTCTCTAAGCAGCTGGAGATTACATGCTGTGGCTCGTCTGTGTCTTTCCTTCCCATGCAGACTGTGTGACTGGGCAGAGCCTTCCCCCCTCTTATTATCAGCACAGGGATAGAGGCAGAGCTCAGCAAAAAGTGTGGGAAACCAGGTTAACCTTTTCCCTCCTGGCTGGGGCAGTAGCTATCTAATTAACCAGCATTTCAACCTGCTTACACTTTTCCCTCCTAAAACGCAAGCTGTCCCGGCTGTGTACCAAACCTAAATTTACAGCAACATAAACATAGAACATAAAGGTGCAGCCAAGATAATAATCTTAAATGCACAACATAAGCCGGTACAGAACATTAAGTAACACAAGAGTATACGTAGAGTTCAAACAAAAAAGTCTAGATGATGAATTAGGTCTCCTGTGTTGCACACGGGGTCGTTATGTGAGGACCGGCACTGGAGTCCATGATGAGAGAATCAGTGCTGTCAGGGGCTGCATGACGCACAGTCCAGGGTTGGTGGGGCAGCAGCTCTTCAAAAATTGCTTCCAAAGTCTGGCTGTGGGCTTTCTGGAAAGAAGTAGATTCCACAGCAGATGGACAGAATGGCAGCCTGACCCCTTATCAGCTTGATCGCTAATCAAATGAGGGTACAATGAGGGCGCAGACATAATTAAGCATGTGCATTATTGCTGGGCAAGCCTAAATAAGTCCTAACTAGCTAGCTACTGCCATGGTCTCTTCAGAGGTCTTCGGATGTATGAAGTAGGCATAGCTCCAGGGTAGGTGGAACTTATCCCACTGACTGCTGCCAGGTGCAGGTGGGGGTGCAGCGCAGATGCAACAACAGTTTTTAATAAGCCCAGTGGGAAGGCAACCCAACCGGGAACACTCACAGGTCCAACAGCGTGCAGTGAGCAGGTTTCAGCCAAACTGACAGAACCAGTTAGAAGGGGCAGAGTGTGGCCTGGCCGACTTGGGCCCAAGCGTGAAAATGTCTAGAGAAGTTACGAGCCCTATGCTTTCCCTCCTCCTCCGAAACCTTTCCCTGCCTCTAGATCTGTCCCTAACAGGGGGAGTACCTGTCCCTACTCTACTCACTTGCAAAATGCATACCAAGCCTGGGAGCCTTACCCAAGATGGCTGCAAGAATTACATGGGGCAGCAGCATCAGATTGGATAGCTTCCCCAGTGGCCCAGGAAATCACGGAGGAACCATGCTCCTCTAGACTTCCTCTCCAACTGCGGTGGTGCTGCAGAAGAGCGCCTCCAGCAGTGGAGAAAGTAGGCTGCACCTGACTACAAGTGGGCCAACAGACCAGTTCTGGTCAAATGCTGTCAATTGTTTTAGTTTAGCATACAAAACTTATATCAGCATAGCAGCTGGCTTGGGAACAAGAATAACCTTAAATAAATGCACACAGTGTGTATAAAAGTCAGTTATATCTACTGAACTCTATAGTTAAATACACATTTTTCTTCTAGTTTTTTCTTTTTCCCGGTATTTATAAATAAAAAAGTTCTGTATGAATGGGATTAAAAAGGATTTCAGAAAGAAGGCACAGTCAGTAAAGGTAATGGAAGTTTTAATTTACTTTTTCGAGCTAGAGCATTACCTAGTAAATGGATTTGTAACTATTTTAGACTTTCATTCATGATCCTTTAGTTGTACTTAAGTAAAAGGCCAATGCAAAAGCAAACCATTTGGTCTGAAAGATTCGTATAAATAATATCAAAGTTTGTTGGAAAGCAAATACATGTAATTGGATACATTGGTTAATTAAAATTAGTAAAATGACAATGTTTTCCCAATTCTGTGGCAGATGGCATTGCAGTCATTAGTGCAAACCAAGATTGGTCTTTGAAGGCAGAGTTAGAGCAAAGAAGATAATACAATCTGGATCTCTAATGTAGCTTTCACATATGGGCAATTGGAAGGTTATGAATACTTAATTGAGATCTAGTGTAAAATGTTTCCAAAAATCACTTTACAATATTGTTAAAGTAATGAATACACGAAAGTATGTGGTAATTTACAAAGGAACTAAACAAACTTCAATAAAAAAATGTGCTAGAGTGTCTACGTTCATGGAAGATGAAAGGGTTTTAGGTCAACAAGTTGCCAGGGGAAAAAGAATAAGCTATTGCGCTGACTGGAACCCAACCATCATTAATTAGGGCACATAAGAGGGCCAGGAGAGTGGTAGGGTAAAGTGGATGCAGCTCCTCTCAAATTAAGTCTTGAGATCCTAATGAACATATAAAAAACAAACACATGAGGGCGCCTCCATCTAGGCGTAGCGATTTTTTTAAAAAGCATAAAAAACAATAACAATGCACCAGTTTTCCGTTTTCTGTTGATCATGGGTGCAATCCTTTACCTTTATCCTTTAACATGTATGTGAAAAATGTCCACATTCCCCAAAATGGCAAGCAGTTAAATGCAGAGCGACTAATCAATTGACTTTGCTTAATTCAGACCAGTACAATGTTAAAGTTGTTGTAAAGGAAATATTATTATATTTTTTTTAAAAAGCAAACATGTCATACTTACCTGCTCTGTGCAATAGAATTGCACAGAGCAACTTCAATCCTCCTCTTCCCGGAGGATTGAGGTGGCCCTCACTCGACTCTATGGCCTTGGAGGACCGGAGTGACGTCATACGTCGCTTCCTAGCAACTGATTAAAAGAGCCCATTTTTTTTTTTTTTTTAGGATGAAAAAAAATGACCTTTTTTTTCTTTCTTAGTGTAGATGTGAGATCTAAAGTCTTTTTGACCCCAGATCTCACATTAAAGAGGTCCTGTCATGCTTATTTCTATTACCAGGGATGTTTACATTCCTTGTAATAGGAATAAAACAGATCAAAAAATGTTTTTTTTAAAAAACAGTGTACAAATAAAAAATAAAAGATAAAATAAATAGGAAATAAAAATTAAAGCGCCCCGTCCCCGTTAGCTCGCACACAGAAGCGAACGCATACTCAAGTCGCACCCACATATGTAAACGATGTCCAAACCTCACATGTGAGATATCGCTGTGATCGTTAGAGTGAGAGCAATAATTGGAGACCTAGATCACCTCTGTAACTCAAAACTGGTAACCTGTAGACATTTTAAAAATTTTGCCTATGGGGATTTTTAAGTACCAATGTTTGTCGCCATTCCACGAGCATGCGCAATTTTGAAGCATGACATGTTGGGTATCTATTTACTGGGCATAAAATTATCTTTCACATTATAATAAATAAAATAGAAAATTGAGCTAACTTTACTGTTTTCTTATTTTTTTTATTAAAAAAAGTGATTTCTTTCCAAAAAAGTTGTGTTTGTATCTCCATTTTATTTTCTAGAGCTCTGTTGAAAAAAAAATATATATATATAATGTTTGGGGGTTCAAAGAAATTTTATAGTAAGAAGAAACTGATTTTACCTTGTAAACAACAAGTATCAGAAAAAGGTCAGATCCAGAAGTGGTTAAAAAAAAAGCAAGGTCCACTTCTTTTGTATCCCCCAATACAAAAGCTAACGAGTTAGAAAAAAAAAAATTCACCTCGGCTTATATTGAGGTGGTGAGGGTGACATCAGTGGGTCCTTTCACGCTATCCTGGGAAAGCCAGGGACCCCTAATTCCATGAGATCTAATTTCTGTATAGTGCCCAAGTGAAAGGCTCAGTGGTGTCATTCTCTTCTACAGGAAGTGGCAAGGTTTCCTTTTTTTTTTTTTTTTTTAATGCATTATTTTTGTTTAGCCCAGTTTTTTTTTTATTTGTGATAAACTTAAATAATTTTTACCAATATGAACTCTTTTTTTGAAAAAGGACAAAAGTGTGTGCTGTTTTTATTTAATTTGTGTAGAGTGATTCATTCACAAATTATGAAATTATACAAAGAAGCACATTTTCATTAACATGTATTGATGGAAATGTTTACATTAAGATGATAACATCCATGTGTATAGCTAAAGCAGCTTTTAAAAGACTGTAGAATCCCTATAGCAAGCTAATTGTGACCGTTAAACTGTTTCACAGGGAAAGAATCAATATCCCCATTTTCTATCATGCTGAATCAACAGTCAGCTAAGTCCCTGTATATTGTTGCTTAAATCTTTGTTAATTAAAGCAAATCTATAACATGTTTTTTTTTTGTTTTGTTTTTTACAGCAGATTAAACAATATAGAAATTACCTTCCTGTTTTAGGGTCATGATATCATCCTAGAGTAGCTGGCAGTTAAAAATCTGCAGTTTAAAGTTTCTGCTTTTGTAGCAAAGTACTTGTTTCGTTATTGTTGTACAAGTGTTATTGAGCAATTTATAAATCAAGTTCCCCCCAGGAATTTACTGTTTATGACTGTGTTTTTCAACTTGGCCTGAAAATTGCCAGCTTTTAATGTCTCAGTCTTGTATTAAAATGTTTACGTATCTGTGGACATCATAGTGCTATATAGTACTATAGTGCTGTTTATAGAGTATCCTTGCTGCAGCAAACTTATCCTTAATGTGGTTGGTGTCGTGCAATATGAACAAAGCATATCCCTCTAAAGCAGGGGTGAGGAACCTTTTTTCTGCCAAGGGCCATTTGGGTATTTATAAAATCATTCGGGGGCCGTACAAAATTATCACCTTAAAAAATAGCCTGTTATATTTGGTCAAACATTTAATTAACTCACCCCTAATGTGATGGCTGCAACTGCTTCTATTTGGTGAGGTGTGTGATGTTAGATGGCATTGATGATATTGCTACTAACTTTGGGTCAGTCTGGAGTGCAGTCGACTTTTTTGTGGTGGTAAGTTTTAAAAAGAACTGCTGGCATGTACTGCTGGTGGGTACAGCTGGCTGGTACTGCTGTGGGTACTGCTGGCTCAGGCTGGTACTGCTGGCTTGTACTGTGCTGTGAGTACTGCTGGCTGGTACTGCTGTGGGTACTGCTGGCTCAGGCTGATACTGCTGTGGGTACTGCTGGCTGGTACTGCTGTGGGTACTGCTGGCTCAGGCTGGTACTGCTGACTCAGGCTGGTACTGTGCTGTAGGTACTGCTGGCTGGTACTGCTGTGGGTACTGCTGGCTCAGGCTGGTACTGATGGCTGGTAGTGTGCTGTGGGAACTGCTGGCTGGTACTACTGGCTCGGGCAGGTACTGCTGTGGGTACTGCTGGCTCAGGCTGGTACTGCTGGCTGGTATTGCTGTGGGTACTGCTGGCTCAGGCTGGTACTGTGCTGTAGGTACTGCTGACTCTGGCTGGTACTGCTGGCTCTGGCTAGTACTGCTGGTTCTGCTGTGGGTACTGCTGGCTCTGGCTGGTACTGCTGTGTGTACTGCTGGTTCTGTCTGGTACTGCTGTGAGTACTGCTGGCTCTGGCTGGTACTGCTGGCTCTGGCTGGAAGAGGTGAGGTTTCCTGTATTGGTCACAGGCGGAGTGCATTTGATATCACTCCACCTGTGACTCACTCAGACTGTCATAATGGAGCAGGCACTATACAGGAAGCATCGGCTCCATTCTGACAGATCAGCTGAGAGACACAGACTCAGCTGCATGGGGCCCCAGACCAGATGACTTTGGGGGCCGCATACGGCCCCCAAACTGTAGGTTCCCCACCCCTGCTCTAAAGTGTGTACTTGTCTCAATCCAGAACACTAAGTGTAATTGCTTTCTGCTGCCCTGTTCCTCTGCTATTTGCATGAATCACTTCTGACAAATTCTCCTGACATCAAGAGAAAAAAGGTGACAGGGGAAGGATCTCCAGAACACAGCCTGTGATTGACAGCTTCAGCTCTGTTCCTGTGTGCTGTATGAAAGGTGTCCCTTTCCTCCAATCAGCTCTCATTGGGATCTGCAGAGCGTAATTTCAGCTCTCGGTCCCCTTTTTTCTGACTGCTCAGACAAGCTTTATTAATACTGGACTTTGAATGGATGGAGTGAAAAGAGAACTGCAGATAAACAGATACAACTTATGTAGGAGGATTTGAGCATCATCTGAGGCCAGTGTTCACTGGGTATATGTAAGGATTTACAACCATTTTAAGGAAAATACTGTTAGCTATGTTTTAAATTTTAAAGCTGAACTCCAGGAAACTCGTAAAATGTTCCCAATATTTCTCCTTGCCATCCTCAATAAAAAGGAGAAGTTACTTCTGTCTTTTTACTCAACCTGTGACCCCATGGGAGGAGAGGACATAGCCACCGGTCTTAGGAAATTAGAGAGAATGGGCCCTGGAAAGTAGAAGGGTAGGATTGCTGCAGTAAATAAAGAAATGAGTACAGAATAATGCAAGGTAAGAGATCACATTTACAAAAGTGCTTTTACAATTCTGAATGGAGTTCAGATTTAAGGTTAATAGTCTATTATTTACCATAGATAAAAGTAGCACTGGACTGTTTTAAGGTCAGTCTCTGTATAATTGACTAACATTTATCAAATGGATGGAAACTGAAGACCCATAATAATCCAATTTTTGGCAATATCTCCTCAACAGACAGCTTCTAATGCAACCATTATTATATAGAAGTAAAGATTATTTAAAGATATACAAGAATTATACCATTAACTATTTTGTAGCCAATTCCAAAAGAGTTCCACTAAAGAAAGATCCAGAAAAAAAGGGTAGGATAGAACAAATATATTGTGTAGCAACATTTAGGCAGGTGCAGGCATCCCTCCAAATTGTAGGTAGGAATGTGCTGCTGTTACATATGGGGAGGGCTTTGGTTAGGGGAAATATTCCTTACAGACTCCATCAGCCTTCTCAGGAAAGACAGTTGTCTGACTGGACACATCCCTTGAGATTTCAGGAAGCCATCTTGACATAGAGTCAGGGTGACCCTCATCATGCCTGGAGCGAATGGTAGGTCAGGGACAGGTACCTACTTGCTAGAGAGAATCATGTAGGGAAGGTTTCTCAGTGAATAGGGACAGTCTAGGTAGAAATCTTTCAATGTGAATTAGTGCCCAGAAAGGGGGTGTGAGGTCTCCTTATACAGTGGAAAGAGTGCCGCCCTGGTTCAACATGTGCCGCTATCCCTCTAGCAGAATCTGTCCTCTGGTAGTAACAGGTTCAAGTCCTGGGAAAAAAGTGTGGGAACTCACCCAAGATTACCATCCCCAACCTGAAAAAATAAAAAAAAGTGTGTGTTCGTGTATATATACCTCTTGAGGAGCGAGGACCACTTTAGTGACTTGGTAACCGGTCGCGGGCCACAATGAGCGTACCGGGAAGATCAGATGACAGGTCCGTGTCAGCATATTCAGAGCAGGCACAGACACAACCCACTCTACTCTATGGGCCCTCCAATCTGATCCACCCAGACAGAAGGGGACGGATCCCCTTTTGTTTTTTTAAGTGGATCGATTGGGTTCCTGCAGGTATCGCTAGCTGCTGCTGTCCCCCAGGCAGGTATGGCTGGTGGCTGCTAACTGACTGTCCTCCAGGGCTGGTACTGCTGGCTGGTACTGCTGGTGGGTACTGCTGGCAGGTAATGCTGGTGGGTACTGCTAGTGGGTACTGCTGGTGGCTACTGCTGACTGGTATGGCTGGTGGGTACTGCTGGCTGGCACTGCTGGTGGGTACTGGTGGTGGCTACTGCTGGCAGGTACTGCTGGCGGGTACTACTGGTGGGTACTGTTGGTAGGTACTGCTGGCGAGTACTGCGGGTGGGTACTATGGTGGGTTACATATACATTGAGTTGCAAATTTGCAGTACAGGGGTGATTTATATCAGTTGGACACAACATCATTAAAACCCTGGATCTATCACATATTTCTTTCCAAAATAGACTTGATTTATATCTATATGGATTTTGCTCAGTAGCACTAAGGCTCCTTTCACACGGGCGGTGCGCCCGACGGAGTCTGTTTTGCTCAGTGGGGATTGATCTGCCGATCCCCGCTGAGCAGACGGATGACAGCTCCGTCTCCGCTCTGTGTGCAGAGACAGAGCTGTCGGAGCCCCGCCCTCCTGTATGGAAGATCGGATAATAACGGACTGTCTGTCTCTTTTTATCCAATCTTATCCGATCCAAACCTCCAGACGGATGGAAAATAGGGTTTCTATCTGTTTGGATTTAACGGACAGGATCTGATCGTATAGCAGCGGGTGTCAGCGGACATGTCACCTCTAACATCTGCTGCTCCATAGGGCTGCATGGAGCATCCAATCCAGTCCTGCAAAACTGAGAGGCGGACCTGATCAGAAAGCCTGTGTGAAAGAGACCTAAATGCATATCTCTTTTGGTACCCCTGTTTCTTGCTCTCTCTTTCTCCCCGGTCTCTCTTTTTATTTCATCCCTCTTTCTCCCTCTCTATCTCTCCTCTCTCTATCTCTTGCCCCTCTCTATTCTTTCATTCTTTCTTCTCTCTCTCTCACTTGTTCTTTTTTTCTCCCCCATCCCTCTCTTTCTTTCCATCTGTCTCTTTATATCGCTCTATTTCCATCTCTCTGTTTCTTTCTCATCTTTCTTCTTCCCTCCTCTCTCTCTACCTCTCTTTCCCTCCTCCCTCTCTCTCTCTCTCTACCTCTCCTTCCCCTCTCTCTCTCTCTCTCTACCTCTCCTTCCCTCCTCTCTCTTTTTTCTCTCTCTCTCACCTCCCTGGCTCCCTCTCATCTGCAGGGTCGATGCTTCCTGTATGGCTCCTGTGCCCTGTCACAGGTGGAGGCGGAGTACATTTGGTATCACTCCACCTGTGACAGGAGCTGGCACTATACAGGAAGTATCGGCTCTGCTTCCTGTAGTGCTTGCTCAGTTTACAGTAATGCTCGGAGGTGGCGGGTTGGGAACCCGCAATCTGGGCATTCCGACCTGCCATCCCAGAGCAGGAGGTGGCGCTGGGATCGTGTCGGGCTCAGGAGGAACGAGAATGGCGTTCCCGCTGTAGAAAAAGTCCAGGAACAACTAAAAGTCAGATAATACCGAGGTATTATAATTTCTGGAGTTATTATACTGTGCCCACAGAACTGTTTATATTTGATAAATGCCAACCTGCAGATCTTAATACAAAATAATTAAATTCACTAAAGACTGTGTGTGTGTGATTACTACCTGTCTGGGTACCCTGGCAGAAGCTTCACCTACAAAAATGATTAACAAACATTCAACAGGTTAACTATTGATATAATAGGCTCAAATTTCATGAAGATATCAGCGTTTTTTAAAGATATTTGAAAAATACAGTTGTAACACTACCCCGTAGGAGTTGCAAATGTCAGGGTCACCCACTGCTGCACAACGTGTCACACAGCATTCCTTCTTGCATCCAAATTCAGAAAACAGTCTTTGGCTTGTTTTTGTTGGGATTATGGCATGCCCAACTCAACAGCAATGACAAAACCAGGGACGACTTCCTCCCTATTTACAGCTTCAACTTCTTCCTCTTGCACAAATATAGCTCCTTTGCACAGCTCTGCTGGGTTCACTCCTTAGAAGCTAATAGTCTTATTGTTAGCTTAGCAGCAGCCCAATACAGGCTAGGAACTATTAGCCCCTTGAGAAAGTAGCACATTTGGAGTGAACTGCATCCTGCAACTCCTTCTGCTTCCCTATAGACACTGATCCCAGCTCCACTTCTGCAAAAAAAAAAAGCTAGCCCACCGGGCTGCTTCTTCTTCCCAGTCCCCCTGACTGACACTCTGCATCAGTCTTGACTGCCACACTGGAGACTTCCCAGGGCAAGGTTGGATTAAGACTCAAGCACACTCCTGTCTTCAATACAGCAGTCAAGCACACTGCTGCTTCAGCTAGCAGTCTCTCCCATTGTCTGTCCCTGCACTGTGCTTATCAACTCACTCTGTCTCTCTTTGCTCATGCTGCCTCTCCGAAAGGCTTTCCTCCAGCTGCCTCCTGTGGTAGAATCCTTCCAGGCCAGCCACCCAAGCTCCGGCCCAAGGTAAATTCCCTCCCCAGCAGGGATCTCTCAAAGGCCACCCACAGACTCACTCAGCACCGCTTCTCTATCTTCGACCCGACACCCCTGCTAGCATGGCTCGTTTCAATTTAAGGGATCCTTAGTTCCCTGCCAGGCCCACTTCCTAGGAATTGGCTAAGGGCCCCTAAATATGCAGGACAACCCTCCTAGCCTCTGCCCACTAATTTCTAGAATATTCTCCAACATTCTAGAACCAGGGGGAGGCACCAGGGAGCTACTAGGATGAGTCATCCAGCCCTGAACACTAGTAACCCTGATCCAGATTCCATGGCTCAGGCTTATCCCTGGGCCAGACTATGGTTTGCCTGTACTACCGCTAGTAGCACACTAGAGGGAGCTACACAGTTAAATGGCTAAAATTAAAAAATTCTTATCTTTGTGGTAAAGCGATTCTGTCCCTAGTTCAGAAAATTTCAAAATGAGCAACTTGCAAAAGAAGAGAGTTTATATTCACTTGTCCCGCCATCCGTTCCTCTGATCTTTGGTTGCTAGCAGAGCAATAGCCTCATAACATCTAATAAATTCTGTTAGATAATTGAATCCACATTGCACAACGTAGTGGCATAGAGGATCAGCATATGGAATCACAGCTCATTTACAGCACAGTCAGAGATGAACATTTTGTATGCAGCCATAGCTGTGGAATAGAGCAAAGTTTAGAGAAATGGGTGGTGGATGTATATCCAGACATGTTAATGCCTCAGTGCTGATTATCAGCCAGCAGACCATATATCATCTCCCAAACTCCATCTCTACCACAATTTCACACCACAGTGTCTCACCACGTTTCTGTAAAATGACTTACTTTTTTAGAGTGCTGAAGCTATACATTTACTCCACTTTATTTAAAGATCCAGCATTGCCACCTAAATACTCACACTTCCCCCTTTGCTAAGTTGGTTCTTGCTGTGGTGTGTGCCATTACGCTTTTTTCCTTAGTTCATCATGATTTAGTCTGCAGCCTTGCTGATTTTATCCTCGGAGCCTCTGGAAGCTCTGTACCAATCCCTGGTCCATCTCTACTATTCTTCCCTTCTCTCCACTTCTCAGTCCCTCTGCCACTCTTATGATTTTTTTTCTCTTTAAATGCCTTATTTCGGACATTTTTCAGAAACAAGATACACTATATTACCAAAAGTTTTGGGACGCCTGCCTTTACACGTGCATGAACTTTATTGGCATCCCAGTCTTAGTTTGTAGGGTTCAATATTGAGATGGCCCACCCTTTGCAGCTAAAACAGCTTCAACTCTTCTGGGAAGGAAGTTCACAAGGTTTAGAATTGTGTCTATGGGAATGTTTGACCATTCTTTCAGAAGCGCATTTGTACGGTCAGGCACTGTTGTTGGACAAGAAGGCCTGGCTTGCAGTCTCCACTCGAAATAATCCCAAAGGTGTTCTATCGGGTTGAGGTCAGGACTCTGTGCAGGCCAGTCAAGTTCCTTCACCCCAAACTCGCTCATCCATGTCTTTATGGACCTTGTTTGTGCACTGGTCCAAATTATTTGGTGGAGGGGGGATTATGGTATGGGGTCATTTTTCATGGGTTGGGCTTGGCCTCTTAGTTCCAGTAAAGGAAACTCTTAAGGCATCAGCATTAAAAAACATTTGGACAATTTCATGCTCCCAACTTAATGGGAACAGTTTAGGGGATGGCCCCATCCTTTTCCAACATGACTGCGCACCAGTGCACAAACAAGGTCCATAAAGACATGAACTTTTCAGCAGCTTAGTAGATGCCCCCTACTTATTCGTATGTGGTAGTGCAATAGTGCAATACATGTTTAAACTTAAATGTGCTAATATTATAGGCTGGGTATGGAATTGTGTCACCGACTTAGAAAAGGCCAGCAGAGGTCGCCAAAGAAATAGTGTGGATGAGTGTAATGTGTGGAACTGCATAAGAAAGGGAAAGGATTGATGTGAGCCTGAGTCTCTCAGCCAATACAGCTTGCCGATAGAGTCAGGGGGCTGGGCTTTAACAGACAGAGGAAGCTCAGAGGAAAGCTCAGGTGGGTAAATGTTCCTCCCTCACATTTTCTTTTAGTTTTTGTTCGTTGATAAAAATTGGAATAGATTGTCGTCATAGTTTTCATTAATTGACATAATTTGAATTTTATTTTCGTTTAGTTTTCATCACTGAAAACATGCAGCTGATGAAAACTATGGCGAAAATATTTTCGTTAGCGAAATTAACACTGGTGCAATTTTCTCTAGTGTCTGACTGATAGCCAGGGGGGAGAAGATCATGCAGTTGGGGACAAAGTTTGTTCCACCTACAGTATACCTATTGTTTTTTTGTTGCCAGAGTACACCATGTCCCTACCTGAGATAGAAGGAGTGCTTTTTAGTATTGCAAAAATATGGGGGAGCCACTTTGTTTGGGGAGGGTGAGTAGGGACATATATTTCTGGGTGGTTTATTGTTCCAGAGAAATATAGAGAAAAGTGAGCGTATATGAGTAAAGTACTGTATGAGTGAGACAGTTGTGTGGGTAGTGTTTGAATTAATTATAGGATTTGGAGTAAGGTATTCATTTTAAATGCATTAAATCTCCCAAACCAGGCCAGGTCAACACTTGCCACTTGCGGAGGTCCAAGCTTGTTTGGTCAACAGAGGACAAAAGTTAGCCGCCAATAGTTTCAAGGAATCCGGTGAGATTCTGGTTCCTAGATATTTGAGACTAGATTCGGACCAGTGGAATGGGTGCAACATATAGTCTTGCTACCCTGTCTAGCAGGATATTGATTTTGAATGCTTCAGATTTATTTTAATTCATTTTAAAATAAATACATCTCTGTATTGTTTAACCACTTGCCTACAGTGCACTTTCACCCCCTTCCTGCCCAGACCGATTTTCAGCTTTCAGCGCTCTCACACTTTGACTGAGAATTACTCAGTCATGCAACACTGTACCCATACAAAAATTGTGTCCTTTTTTTCACACAAATAGAGCTTTCTTTTGATGGTATTTGATCAATACTGGGTTTTTTATTTTTTGTGCTATAAATAAAAAAAGACTGAAAATATCGTGAAAAAACGCATTTTTCTTTGTTTCTGTCATAAAATTTTGCAAATTAGTCATTTTTCTTCACAAATTTTGGCCAAAATGTATACTGCTACTTATCTTTGGTAAAAATAACCCAAGTAAGTGTATATTATTTGGTCTTTGTGAAAGTTATAGAGTCCACAAGTTATGGTGCGAATCATTGAAAATTGATCACACTTGATCACACCTGATGTACTGAAGGCCTATCTCATTTCTTGAGACACTAAAAAGTCAGGAAAGTACAAATACCCCCCAAATGACCCCTTTTTGGAAAGTAGACATTCCAAGGTATTTAATAAGGGGCATGGTGAGTTTTTTGAAGTTGTAATTTTTTCCCACAATGCTTTGCAAAATGAAGATTTTTTTTGTTTTTTTTTTTTTTTTTTTTTTACAAATTGCCGTATTAACAGGTTATTTCTCTCACACAGCACATGTATACTTGCAACTACACCCCAAAACACATTCTACTACTCCTCCTGAGTATGGCGATACCACAAGTGTGAGACTTTTTCACAGCCTGGCCACATACAGAGGCCTAACATCCAAGTAGCAGCGTCCGGCATTCTAGGAGCATAAATTACACATATAATTTCCTGACAACCTATCGCACTTTTGAAGGCCCTGGAGCACCAGGACAATGGAAACCCCCATAAAATGACCCCATTTTGGAAAGCAAACAGCCCAACGTATAATTTTTGAGGCATAATGAGTCTTTTGAATATGTCATTTTTTTCCACAAGTTTTTGGAAAATGTGGAAAGAAAATGAAAACACATTTTTTTTTACACAAAGCTGTCCATTTATGCAATATTTCTAACACATAGCATGTACATAGCAAAAATTGCACCCCAAAATACATTCTGCTATTCCTCCTGAGTATGGCGATACCACATGTGTAACACTTTTTCACAGCCTGGCCACATGCATAGGCCTAACATCCAAGTAGCGCTTTACACAAAGTTGTCCTTTATCCACTTTAAGACTGGGTCTATTTTTGACACTTGGTGTTTACAAGCTAAAATCATTTTTTTTGCTAGAAAACTACTTGGAACCCCCAAACATTATATATTTTTTTTTAGCAGAGACCCTAGAGAATAAAATGGAGATTGTTGCAATATTTTTATCACACCATATTTGTGCAGCAGTCTTCCAAATGCGATTTTTGTGAAAAAAATTCAATTTTTTGAACTAAAAAATAAGAAAACAGTAAATTTAGCACAATTTTTTTCCATAATGTGAAAGATAATGTTACGCCGACTAATTAGATACCCAACATGTCATGCTTCAAAATTGCGCATGCTCACAGAATGGCGCCAAACATTGGTACTTAAAAATCCCCATAGGCAACATTTTAAAAATGTCTGCAGGTTAGAGTTACAGAGGAGGTCTAGGGCTCAAATTATTGCTCTCGCTCTAACGATCGCGGCGATACCTCACATGTATGGTTTGAACACCGTTTACATATGTGGGCGGGACTTGCGTATGCGTTTGCTTCTGCGCGCAAGCTAACGGGGACAGGGCGCTTTAATTTTTTTTTTTTCCTATTTATTTTATTTATGATTTTTTTATTTTTACACAGTTTAAAAAAAAAAATGTTTTGATCATTTTTATTCCAATTACAAGGAATGTAAACATCCCTTGTAATAGAAATAGGCATGACAGGTCCTCTTTATTGTGAGATCTGGGGTCAAAAAGACCTCACACCCCACAACTACACTAAAAAAGAAAAAAAGAAAAAAAATTGTTGAAAGAGGAAAAAAAAAAAAAAGCAAAAAAAAAAAAAGCGGCCCTTTAAACTGGTTGCTAGGCAACGTCTTTTGACGTAGCTCCAGTCCTCCAAGACCATAGAGTTGAGTGAGGGCCATCTTGCCCTCACTCGACTTCCTGTCTCTGAGGATCCGGGACCGGATAGTTTTCCCCGCTGCCGGCGGGTCCGGTAAGCTGGGAAAACGTCTGGGACGCGGCAGGAGGGGGGGGGGCACCTCTTCCCCTGCACCGTAAGGGTAATTCCGCGGCGAATCTGCCACTGGGACCACCCTTATCTGAAAGCCGATCGCCCGCCGTTTCAAAAAATACCGGGGTTATGGGGGCTATCTGCTGCCATAACCCCAGTATTTAGCTTTTAATGGCCGACGCATATAGTCGTTAGCTGGTCAGTAAGTAATTGCATGTATATGGCAAACAGGTGACGATGACTGATGGGGTGACAGGTGACGATGACTGATGGGGTGACAGGTGACAATGACTGATGGGGTGACAGGTGACGATGACTGATGGGGTGACAGGTGACGATGACTGATGGGGTGACAGGTGACGATGACTGATGGGGTGACAGGTGATGATGATTGATGAGGTGACAAGTGACGATGATTGATGGGGTGACAGATGACAATCACTGACGGGGTGACATGTGACGATGATTGATGGTGTGACAAGTGACGATCACTGATGGGGTGTCAAGTGACGATGATTGATAGGGTGACATATGACGATGACTGATGGGGTGACAGGTGACGATGACTGATGGGGTGACAGGTGACGGTGATTGATGGGGTGACAGGTGACGGGCGATGGTCACTGATGGGTGACAGGTGACGGGCGATGGTGCACGGCGGTACTGATGGCAGTCTCTGGTGACCGGTGAACTTTAGGCTACGTTCACATGTGAGCGTAGCGATCGCGGGCAGAATCACTGCGATTTCGCCCGCGATCCAGAAATCATTGCAAATTGCGGGACGCTGTGCGATGTTGCTGCGATTTCCGCCTGCCGAATCAAGGTAACATCACGCAAACAATGCATGACGCACCAAAGAAACTCTTGTACCTTTTTTGGGCGTCATGCGATGTTTGCGCGATGTTACCGCGATTCGGCAGGCGGAAATGGCGGCAACATCGCACAGCGTTTGGGGTGCTATTGCAAATCACGTGCAACGCACAGGCGTCCCGCAATTTGCAATGATTTCCGGATCGCGGGCAGAATCGCGGTGATTCTGCCCGCGATCGCTGCGCTCACATGTGAACGTTATGGGTGTCAATTTCTGGGCACTGATGAGGTGACTGTTGGGTGACAGGTGACATTGGGGGGGGGCTGAGGACTGTGTGGGGGGACCTTTATTGGTGTGATTTTTACTTTTTACAGGTACACAGAGCAGTAACTCAATGTTTCTAGCTCTTTTCCCCTCATACTGGAAACTGTATGAGGGGAGAAGAGCTAGTAACAGTCAGTTACTGCTCTGTGTTTACATTTTGTGATCGGCTGTGAATGGATTCACAGCCGATCACATAGTAAACAGTCACTGTCAGTGACTGTTTACTACCGCCGGTGACAGCTGTGTTCCTACGGAACACAGTGCCACCGACATGACCGCGCTGCGCGCTCCCGATCGCTCATGCGCGGTCATCTCCCGGGCGCCTCCATTGTGATCGGCTGTGTCATTGGAACACAGCCGATCACGTGGGAAACAGCCATGCCTATTGGCTGTTTCCCCCCTGCCGGTGACCGGCTGTGTCCCGGGGACACGCCGACACCGGCAGTGCACGGCGACCGGCTGTGTCCCGGGGACAGGCCGACACCGGCAGTGCACGGCGGCGTGCCCGCGATCGCACGCCTGCCCTGCATTTCCTGCGGACGTCTTATGACGTCCGCCCAGGATAATAGCCGCACTGTCCCGCCGTCATATGACGGCGGGCGGGCGGTAAGTGGTTAAAGGAGGATTGGGATGGCAGTCTCTAGGTTGAATTCACATTAGCCCTAATGCAATATGGATTACAGTATGTGCCTCTCCACTCTTCCTCCAGACTCTGGGACCTTGATTTCCAAATGAAATGCAAAATTTTCAACAGTCCGTGATGACTTGGGGAGCCTTGTCATCTGCTGGTGTTGGTCCAGTGTGTTTTATCAAGTCTAAAGTCAGCGCAGCCCTTTACCAGAAAATTCTAGAGCACTTCATGCTTCCCTCTGCTTACCAAAATTTCTGTATTAAAAATCCTTTTTTTATTGGTCTTATGTAATATTCTAATTTTCCGAGATACAGAATTTTGGGTTTTCACTAGCTGTAAGCCATAATCATCAAGATAAAAAAAAAAGAAATGCTTGAAATATATCACTCTGTGTGTAACGCATCTATATGAAATATATAAGTTTCACTTTTTAAATTGCATGACTGAAATAAATTTACTTTTTGATGATATTCTAACTTTATGAGATGCACCTGTAGTGCATCCACACATAAATGATGCTCCATGCTGGTATCATTGGAGCTCTACCCGTATATCTTGTCTTCAGGTACTCCTCTCTGATTACCTCCAATAGAGATAACCAACAAAATGTCATATAATGTAATCCACTGCCAGGAAAACTGGTCCGGCCACGACACGGGGGTTGACGTTACCTGGCTCCTACCGACGGGTTGTGTCACAACACATGTGACTTCATCAGAGGTATAGGCGGGTGGATTCCATTCCTGTATTTACACAACTCAGCCGTTTACATGGATACCAATCTGCATTAGTAAAACAATATACCTACTCATGGGTTTCAGTTTGCCAATCCATACTCGTTTGTCTATGTCTGATAGTAGCTATTGCTGTAGAAAGGCACACACAAAAGGTGTCCTTGGACTTTAGAATAAACAATAAAAGTGAAAATAGAATAAAAATGCTGATGAAGTCACGTGTGTTGTGACGCAACGTGTCAGGAGGAGCCAAGTGACGTCAACCCTGTGTCACGGCTGGTGCAGGAGTTTTCCTTGCAGTGGATTACATTGTATCGCATTTTGCTGATTATTTCTATTGGAGGAAATTGGAGAGGAGTACCGGGAGAAAGGATATACGGGCAGAGGTCCAGTGATACCAGCATGGAAGAGAGACGTACTAACAAGCGTGCTTGATCTATATCAAGCCTTCTACACAAAGTTTGGTGTAAAGCTAAACAGCTTCAGGGAGTTAAGGGATTTACAGCCTATAGCCCGACCTGGGGTAATAGATTGTATGGGGAACTGTACAAACTACAACAGGGTCCCAGATGGAAAGCATATGGAGTGACCCATCTGAAACATATTTTTCACAATGGGAGTCTTCTCCCATTCTCCACTTTCCAGGAGAGATTTAGTCTCCCCTCCTATATGCAATTTTATTATTTTCAATTGCAGCACGCAATTAGAACTCAAGGTGACGAAACCCTGTGGACCTTATCACCAACCCCTATCTTTACACAGATCTCCTCAGTAGAACATGCTAAAGGCCTTATCTCTCAGTGCTAAAATATGTTGCTTAGTGATTATCTGGATAATTATACCACCAAAGCTTGAAAGAAATGGGAGGGAGATGTGGGTACAATGTCTGGTGATCAGTGGGGTGACGTGCTGCAGGCGGTGGTAACTAGCTCATTGATTTCATCTCAAAAATTATCCCTTTTCACACCTGTCAAACTGCACAATATGGGTATAATTTCTGACCCCGTATGTTATAGATGTAAACAGGACAGGGGTGATCTCATCCACCTTCTCTGGAGATGCCCTAAACTACACTGTTATTGGACAGCTGTTTTGGGTACCCTTAATAGAGTATTTCAATCTTCTGGCTCGTTAGACCCTAAATATTGTCTGTTAGGTATGTTAAATGACCTTATATCTGAAGAGCTCGCGAGAATGGCGATCAATTGTGCTCTCTTACAAGTCCGCAAATTGCTTTTGTTACTCTAGAAATCTCCTGACCCTCCTTCACATCAAATGTGAGTCACACATATGGGACATACCCTTATTTTTGAAAAGTATGCGTACCAAAACAGAGGTTGTGTGGGAAAGTTTGAAAAGTTATGGCCACAATGGCTAGATACTCCTGGACTTAATCCGTGGGAACTGGTTAAGATGTGACTGGTGCAATGTTCAGACAGACCAGTCTAATATGGGCTTGATACAGCGAATGACATTGTGGTGGCTAGGTGTATTCCACTTGATTTAACGAGATGTATTTTGTGGTTCAACATCTAAAATATATATGTACGTGTTAAAATTTTTTTGTTGTGCTAGCAACTCACTCACTCTATCGGTTTTATGTAGATTATGGATAATTGTTACCAACATGTGTATCTATCTGGTATTGTTTGTTTTCAATCTAATAAAAAACCTGTTGGATGAAAAAAAAAAAAAATATATATAGATCAAGCCTAGAGACTTTTTTATCCTTATATGACCCAACGTGGGAGGTAATCGGTGAGGAGTACCTGGAGAAAAGATATTCGGGCAGAGCTCCAGTGATACCAGCACGGAGGACAGATGAGCTAACAAATGTGTTTGATCTATATGAGAAAATAGATCAAGCCTAAAGGTGAGCTGCCACCCTCACAATATATTTTACCACGTGGTAGATATTGCCCGCATCGGATTTAATGAGTGACACAATATAAAGTGAAAAAGCAAAACAGCATTTGAATAAACTTTTGCATTATTGAGGACTGCCTTTGGGACCGTTTATATATATATATATATATATATATATATATATATATATATATATATATATATATATATATACAGTATACAGCGGACAAACCAATTGGACATTGAGTTTCCCTTCTATATATTATTGTGTTGACATTAAGCTACTGACTAGATGCACAGATTTTTTACACTACAACACAGAAAGCATCATTAACGTTTGGATGCACTATATTACTTGTATATACAGGTGCATTTTATAAAATTAGAATATCACCAAAAAGTTTATTTCAGTAATTCTTAGTAAAACTCATATATTTTATTAAGATGAATTACCCACACAGTGATATATTTCAAGCATTTCTTTCTTTTATTTTGATACTTTTGGCTTACAGCTACTGAAAAAAAAACAAAATTCAGTATTTCAGAAAATTTGAAAATTACATAAGACCAAAAAAATAAAAAAAGCCAGGGATCCTTTTTTTTTTTATAAATTACTGCATCAATGCGGTGTGGCTTGGAGGTGATCAGCCTGTGGCACTGCTGAGGTGTAATGGCTTCTTTAATAGTGTTTTTCAGCTCATCTGCATTGTTGGGTCTGATGTCTCATATATTCCTCTTGACTATACTCCACAGATTCTCTATGGGGTTTAGGTCAGACAAATTTGATGGTCAATCAAACACAGTGATACCATGATCATTAAACCAGGTATTGGTACTTTTGTGGGCAGGTGCTAAGTCCTGATGTAAAATGAAATCAGTATCTCCATACAGCTGGTCAGCAGTGGGAAGCATGAAGTGTCCTAGAATTTCCTGGTAGAGGGCTGCGCTGACTTTAGACTTGATAAAAAACAGTGGACTAACACCAGCAGATGACATTGCTCCCCAAATCTTCACAGACTTTTTGATGATATTCTAATATTTTGAGATGCACCTGTATATGAATGTATATTTATGGATTTAGAGGCACTTTATTTTACATGAATTTGTATTATTGAGCACAGGAAGGGCTTTATACACTGCTCAAAAAAAATAAAGGAACACTTTTCAATCAGAGTATGGCATCAAGTCAATTAAACTCCTGGGATATTAATATGGTCAGCTACAGTAAGTAGCAGAAGGGGTTGTTATTCAGTTTCAGCTGCTTGGGTGTTAATGAAATTAATAACAGGCCCTTGATGGGCAACAATGAGACAGAATGGTTTTACTGGTGGTGAGCACTTACATTTTTTTCCTTACTCAGATTTTCTAACTGTTTTTCACTAGTTTTTTATTTGGCTATGGTCAGTGTCACTACTGGTAGCATGAGGCAATACCTGGACCCTATAGAGGTTGCACAGGCATTCCACCTCCTCCGGGTAGGCACATCAATACGTGGCATTGCCAGAAGATTTGCTGTGTCTCCCATCACATTTCTCAAAAACATGGAGGTGATTCCAGGAGACAGGCAGTTGCTCTAAGAGAGCTGGACAGGGCCATAGAAGGTCCTTAACCCACCAGCAGGACCAGTATCTACTAATTTGAACAAGAAGGAACAGGATGAGCCCTGCCAGAGCCCTAAAAAATGATGTCCAGCAGGCCACTGGTGTAAATGTCTCTGACCAAACAATACGAAACAGACTTCAGGATGGTGGCCTGAGGGCCCAACGTCCTCTAGTGGGCCTTTTGCTCACTGTCTGGTAATGTGGAGCTTGATTGGCATTTGCCATTGAACACCAGCATTGGCAGGTCCGCCACTGATGCCCTGTGCTTTTCACAGATGAGAGTAGGTTCATCCTGAGCACATGTGACAGACGTGAAAGGGTCTGGAGAAGCCGTGGAGAACATTATGCTGCCTTTAGCATTGTTCAGCATGACCGGTTTGGTGGTTGGTCAGTGATGGTCTGGGGAGTCATATCAATGGAGGGACGTACAGACCTCTACAGTATAGACAATGGAACCCTGACTGCCCTTAGGTATTAGAATGAAATCTTTGGACCCATTGTCAGACCCTACGCTGGTGCAGTGTGTCCTGGGTTTCTCCGGGTGCACGACAATGCCCGGCCCCACGTGGCAAGAGTATGCAGCCAGCTCCTGGAGGATGTAGGAATTGATACCATTGAATGGCCCCCACACTCGCCTGACCTAAATCCAACAGAAAACCTCTGGGACATTATGTTTTGGTCCATCTAACACCACCAGGTGTGTTTAGGAGCTCAGTGATGCCCTGGTCCAGATCTGGGAGGAAATAGGACACCACCCGTCGTCTCACAAGGAGCACGCCCCAACATTGTCAGGCATGCAAACAAGCACGTGTGGGGCCATAAAACTACTGAGTACCATTTTGAGTTGTTGCAATTAAATTTCAGCAAAATGGACTGGCCTGCTGCATCATTTTTTCACTTTGATTTTCGGGGTGTCTTTAAATCCAGCCCTCTGTAGATCTATAATTTTCATTTACATTATGATGTGCCATTATGTGAGGCAGGGACCATCCTACAGATGCCATACTTACTCCCGGGGAATACCACCATTTTGAAGCATTGGCCATTATTAGGGATATGCCATTCTCTATAAGCGCGGTCCAGTCTGCACCATTCGGTCTGTCCCCAAGGGTGGGTTCTATGCTGGCTCCCCCCTTGGGTGGCGACTTAGGGATTGTGGCTCCTCATACCCCAAGGCACGCACGGTTGAACATGTACCTGATTGTTATTGTTAAAACTTGAAGTAGGTCTGTAAAGGGGAATGAATTACCAATCCAGTTCCTGATGAAGCAGTGATTGGTTGAACCAGTCCGCGAAACGCGCTGAACTGGCAACTTACAAGACACCTCACAGTCTATACAGTTTTGTTTATGTTACAATGTAATTTTATGGCTGAATGTTTTTAACATCTGTTCAATAAACTTTTTGTTTTATATATTTATGCTTACCTCTATTACTGTCAGCCCTAGACCCTATAAAGTCCTAACAATAGATAGATCAAAGGTGGTTCCTGGGACCACGTGGTCACATATCTATTTAGCTTTTTCTTTCTTCAATACACGATTTTGATGATGTGGGTCTGGGACTCTCATAGAGTTGATACCTTTTGTTATTTAGTGCAACTTGTATTATTATTATTTTGTTTTTTTGTGGTATCTCACTGGAAGTTGCTGCTGTTTTTGGTTACAAGCGCGGTTAAAATTTTTTTCCAATATCATAGCTTTGTTATCCACAAAACGTATAACCACGGGGTGCTTTTTGTGAGCAGCTAAGCTATGATTTTGGGTGTCTTGGATAGAGGTGGCCAAGAGAAGATTAGAGAAGATTAAGCTACAGTGGGAGCTACACTATGTGAGAAACCTAAAAAGAACAGTCTTACACCAGTTTGAAAAAAGGCCTACATGAAACTTACTTCACAGCTGGGGTAAAGACATAATAATGGTTCTAAAACTAGTGACGTTATCATGCCTGGTGTTGGGCTTTATCTCAACAAAGCATATTTGCCTATTGTTTATAAAATGTAAAAAAAACAATAGGCAAGTGAAATTGCTACTGACTAATTATTAATTTCTGTCTACGTTGTCATGTTTTTTAATAAGACTAAAAAGCCAGAGCTGCTTGATTTTTCAACATTTTGTTCACAAATGTCAGTGGTTTTATTATTGGTTTCTTCATGCAGCTTTAGACTTGTATAACGATCTACTAAAGGCATGAAGTTGACAGATATTATTTTCCTCTGTGACATAACACTGTTAAATTATGCAGCACAGTAAAACATAACCTGACAGATCGTGCATTGAATTAAATGATAAAAATATTTGACTGAGAGCAAGTTTGAAACACCCTTTTTTGGGGGGATTACTGGCTTTTTTCAGATACATTAAAAAGTATTTAATTCTTCACATAGTAATATGCCCTTTCCTATGTTACTTTACCCTCTCAAATCTTGGATATTTCATAATCAGAGATGTTTTTGTGATATAGGAATTCAATTCCTATTAAACATTTTTAGGAAATCTAAAATATACAGTATAAAGGGCTGTAAAAAACTGCTTTTACAGGCATTTGAGCTTTTATTTCAGCTTAACCACTTAAGCCCCAGCCCTATTTTGGACACTTTTTGTTTACAAGTTAAAATCAGTATTTTTTCCTAGAAAACTACTTAGAACCCCCAAACATTATATATATTTTTTTAGCAAAGACTCTGGAGAATAAAATTTCGGTCATTGCAATATTTTTTGTCACGCGGTATTTGCGCAGCGGTCTTAAAAACGCCATTTTTTTAAAACAAATTACTAAAAATCACATTTCACTGCATTTAAAAAATACTAAACAGTAAAGTTAGCCAATTTTTTTTTATATTGTGAAATATGATGTCACGCCGAGTAAATAGATACCCAACATGTTACGGTTTAAAATTGTGCACACCCGTGGAATGGCGACAAACTACGGTCAATAGAAATCTCAATAGGCGACGCTTTAAATTTTTTTAACGGTTACCAGTTTAAAATTAGAGTGTAGCTCTTTTTTTTAATTATTGCGATCGCAGCGATACCTTACATGTGTGGTTTGAACAGTGATTTAATTTGCGGCTCGACTTCTGTATACGTTTTCTTTCGTGCGCAAGCTAACGGTGACGGGGCGGCTACAATTTTTTTTCCCCCTATTTATTTTATTTTTTTTAACTTTATTACAGGTTTAAAAAAAAAAAAATCTGATCACTTTTATTGCTGTCACAAGCAATGTAAACATCCCTTGTGACACCAATATGCAGTGACAGGTATTCTTTATGGAGGGATCGAGGGTCTAAAAGACCCTAGACCCCTCCACTACACTTTCATGTATGCAAAAATGGACGAAAAGGAGTGAAAAAGCATTAAAAAGCTGAAAACAAAGCTCAAAGAAGCATGAAAACACACAAACAAAAAAGGAAAAATGAGCTGCTCAAAAAAGCTCAAGAAAGTTTAAAGAAGCTCAATAAAAACATGCAAAAGAGCATAAAGAAGCACAAGCTTCTTTAACCACTTACCGCAAAGTGACGTAGGGCTACGTAGGCAAACTTTGCGGGGTTATACCGGGATGATGCCTCTAGCTAGAGGCACCAACCCGGTACTGTGGTTTAGAGCCAACTCTGCAGCCTTTTGCAGCAGAGTAACCCGGAAGTGACGTCATGTACGCCGCCTCCGGGTTACGTCATCTGAGACCCGATCGAAGCCACTTCCGGCTTAGATCGGGACTTCATCCAGCCGGCGGACGCGGCTTTTGGGTACTCGGGTCTCCGAGTGGGACGGGGGGCCCGGGAAAAGTCACGGAAGGCGGCGGGAGGGGGACGTCCCCTCCCGCTCACCCGGATAACGATCAAGCGGCTCCCGTCATTACCAACGGAAAGCCGACCGTTGGCTCTAAACCACAGTACCGGGATGGTGCCTTTAGCTAGAGGCATCATCCCGGTATAACCCCGCAAAGTTTGCCGACGTAGCCCTACGTCACTTTGCGGTAAGTGGTTAAAGAAGCTTGTGCTTCTTTATGCTCTTTTGCATGTTTTTATTGAGCTTCTTTAAACTTTCTTGAGCTTTTTTGAGCAGCTCATTTTTCCTTTTTTGTTTGTGTGTTTTCATGCTTCTTTGAGCTTTGTTTTCAGCTTTTTAATGCTTTTTCACTCCTTTTCGTCCATTTTTGGTCACTATACGTCTTTTCTGCTTGAAAGCGCCTCTCAAAAACGTGAGTTTGGTGGGGGGGGGGGGGGGTTTCTGCCTTTAAGAGCATTTGCCTGTAAACTCCTGAAAAAGTGTGCAGAGTTACATTGGAGTGGAAATTCCAGGCAGAAAAAAGGAGAGCGGTAATGGGAGGAGAGATTAATGGGATAATGGTGCCATTAAATAATACATGTTCACAAAGTTATGAGCAACTATATCTATTATTCACACTAAAATAACAAATGTTTAATGGGTCTAGTTAAATAAGTTAGTCAGGTTGAAAAGAGTCCATCCAGTTCAACCAATAGAAAGAAAAAAAAAAAAAACACACACACACAAATATAAAACCGCCATTTACACAATCCTATACCCAAAGCTGATCCAGAGGAAGGCAAAAAAAATACAAAAAACAATAAAGCATGATCCAGCTTGCTCCAACGGCGGAAAAAGATCATTCCTGATTCCCCAGGAGTAAATTGGATATTCCCTGGGTCAACTAACCCAGGTGCAAACACCTAAAAATGTCTAGTATTAAAGCTCAACTCCATTTCAACAAACCCCCACAGGCACACTCCTCCTCTCTGAATTCCCCCAGCTCTTTCTTCTAACCAGTCATCTGCTAAGGGGAGACCTACCTCCTCTTTCCGGTGTCGGCGGTAGGCAAACCGCTGTGTAGCCGTACGCTGTATTCTCAGGTTGCCTGATGACAGCCCCATAGGGGAAGTGTCCATGACACCCTGAACTTGCAGCAAGTGGGTTAAAAACCCTAGAAATCTTTCAGTCCAGAAGAGAAATGGAATGTAGAGGATGAGCAGAGTGCCTGTCCGAGACCACTCTAGACAGCACATAAGGTTTTATTTATTTATTTATTTTGGTAAATGGGCTAGGTAATTTATTTTTTCTTATGTAGGAATCCTGGAGTTTAATGTTAATAATAATAATCTTGCTAATTATATCTAATCGACATACAATGCATTTAATATTCTTATCATTTAGCTACATGCAACAGTCAGAGGTGGGATTTCCTCTTGCTGTCATGTCTACAGGACAGACTGTGGGGAAAAATCTCCCAATGAGGACAAAGACAGCAAAAACCTGACAGGGGTTCTAACTCTCTCTCTTTATCAAAAAAAAAACAAAATATTTTGGCTGGAGTCCTGATATAAGTAACAAAAAATATATGAACTTTCCATCCCTACTTTTTTGGTAATGGTAAAGAAAGTAGCAAAGTTTTCCCTGTTTGCTGGAAGCATGTACACTGGGGTTTTTAAAATTTGAAGAGCAATACTAGGCAAAGGGCAAAGCAAATTATAGAACATCATCAAGAAAGTACTGCAATTGTGCCAAATAAATCCAGCATAGCCCAATTCCAAATAGTCTGTCTGCTTTTTTGTGTTTTTCTTTCCCTCTCTGCTTGATTTATCACTGAATTATTCCATCTTTCGAACAGCTTTAACCACTTTATCTTCCATGCTTTATACCCTTTTATGCTCTTTAAGGAACAGAGCAATTTTTACATTTCCACTGTGGGCCTTTTTTTTTCCTGTGATAACTTTTCCATTATTTAAGATAACTAAGAATTACTTACCTTGCTTTTTGTGTTGGGGGTGCAAGCTAGGCTTTCTTCTTGCAATATTGTCTTGCAAAAGTAATTTAATTTTCTATGTAAACTGTGCACTAAAGATAACATACAAAATTAAAAATGCAATTTTTTTTGAAGAGTGGTTTTTAAAAGGTAGTTTATCTACAAATACCGTAAAAAGTATTTATTTTGTTTACATTTGTTCCATTTAAAATGAAACTAAAATTATATTCCTAGTACAGAACATGGTAAAATAATTAGCAAATTAAAAAAACAACTTTTTTATTTTTTTCATTTTGCAAATTTTTCTGGTGGCATTGAAAAAGTAACAATCAAAACAAATGGAAATTAACAAAATGTGGTATTAATGGTAAAAAAAATAAAATATCAGTGGAAAAATAATAGCCAAGGAGATAGATGGATGAATGCGTTTGCTAAGGTGTACAAGGGTTAAGTAAGGGTTAGTAAAGGGGCTAAATAGAAATTCATTTTATTTAAAAAAAAAAAAAAAATGTGTGTGTGTATATATATATATAACATGCAATAAAGATCACAACACATTTTTTCCATAAAAAGTAAAAAAAGCCTGTTGCTTAGCAGGGAAGAGTATTGTGATCTCAAAGAAATAGCTTTTTTCTGCTTAATTGCCAAATTTGAAATTTCATCTCCAGAGAAACTGTCAATATCACTTATTAAAAAGGACCTCATCTGCTAAAAAGAAATTCTCCTAGCAACATCTTTTTTTTAAATTCAAGGTCTACTTCAATGAAGAACTCAAGCTAAAAATAAAAAATTCAAAATTATTAGCCCGTTAATAGCTAAAATGAAAAAACTCCCAAAAACAAACAGCTTTTGCGGCAATATTTACTTTTAATTTAGAGATTTCCCCAACATATTTTTTTCACCACTAGATATCCTCAGTTTGATGGCCATCCATCAAGCTACATACTTCAAAGCCAGGTCACCCTGGACCTGCCCCAGGCTGTGATTGGACAGTGAAATGAGAAGCTTACACTGCTTGCTTGCAGAAAATACATTTATAGCTGGTTATATAGCTGCATTCACTTTCGTATCTTTTATATCTGCCTGCAGTTCATTTTTAGGTATTCTTTTCCTTCTACATTTACTTACATCAAGCAGTCTCAAGTATAACTTACTTCAGAGAGGAAACCTGCATAGGCATTAGATTGATTAATTATTTGTTCTTTCAGTCTGATCACATAGCAGTGCAGCATTTTTTTTCAGTAGATCTAACATATCAGCCTAGGAAAATGACATTGCTGAATAATCCTGTGCATGACGTTGCTCAAATATGAATTCATGGGCTCATCAAATACGACTGCACTGCAAGCATATTGTTGAATTCAAATAGATTCCCATAACGATTACATATTCATTATCTGCAAATTCAATGGTGTACCCACTATTGCATGGTTTAACATATCCGATTTCAGTTGAAATTTTTTTGTGTGTTAGCTGTATTGGTTAATCCACTGTTTACAAACGCACACATCAACACTTATTTGCCATCTGCTTTGCTGCTTACATTGCATATATACAGTACCTGAGCTATATTTTGTATGTGTTAATCAAAGGACCACTTTTCAGAAAAATATTGTATTCTGTATTAACTGTTTATCTATGCTTGTTTATCAGAGCATGTTTATCAATGCTCGGGACCAGACGGAGACTGTGGTCATGTGAACAATTTACCATTAAGGCAGGTTCCCCACTTAGAGATGAGCCTTCACTGTGTACAGTGATTAACATACCGAGTTCCTCTGAAAAGTGTCTTGTCCCATGTCACTACACACTCTAACTTAGAAGATATTGCATACCTCTGCAACCTCACTCCCAGTAACAGAATGGGGTTCCGCCAAGCACATAAGGTGGACCTCGTGGGTGCTCACTAGCTCCTTCCTTCCTATCCTGTGACTAGACCATGGATCGCTGAAATGCAGGTTTGGATCACTAGTGGATACCGACTGCTATGAAGCCAGACAACGACTCCCTCACTACTGGAGGATCAGTAGGTATCATGCTTGATGACTGGTTGCTTGTAGCTTGTTCTTTCACTTGATTAACCATAATGACTACACTCCTGTTTTCATCGTCTTGCTGAGTTAACCCTTTTGTGATAATGTTACTTCAAACCAGGTAGTGCTTTTACAGACCCTGGTTCTTTAGATACACCAGAACCAACATGCAACCCTTTGAATAACTTCAGACCAGAATCATAATGGTTAATGTTGTTTTACTGAACAGGATTATACAGCATTACTATCTTGTGTAGAGTGAGGAGAAGAGTGTGTACAAGATGCACGCCCGCACGTAGACACGCACGTAGACACGCCCACCGCCGCGGCCATCTTGTGCTTCATGTTCGTTTTCATCTACTGGCATGTGAGTTTCTATTTTATTACCTTTTTATCATTAAATTGTACATACTACACGATTGGAGTCTCCCTTGTTTTTGGAGGTGTATTTACCTATCCAACTGACGAGTATTGGGAGAAGTAGGAGTGCTGTGGAGTCATCATCTTTACAGATCCAATGACACTGGACCACTGATCTGAGCCTGGATGTGTGTATCATATACCCAGAGTCTGTTACCCTAACACATACCTGTTTGACCACTCCTAACTGAGGGTCAATTGCTCTGGTAAGGAGACATCTTTTTTCAGAGCACGTGGTGTTGTATTGTCTGTGGAATAGTTTCCCTTGGTGCTGGATTCCCCTCCATTTCTGCCAACTGGTTTCAACACAAGGAAAGAGCTATTTGTTGTGGACTGATGGACTGTTCTTGGGGTTAACCTTTGACCTTCTATTTTGCACAGACATATGATCATTTCCTTTTTTACTACTTTGCGGTTTATTTATATGGCGCTGTACACTTTATTTATTTGTCTTTCACTTGATTAACCATAGCGACTACACTCCTATTTTCATCTGAACAGGATTATACAGCATTATACCGTTCAATATGAACAATAGGGATGAGCTTCGAGTTCGAGTCGAAGCTAACCTTGACTTGAACATCGGTCGTTCGAACGTTCATCGAATGACGAACAAATGTGCTTCTTCGCGGGAAACTCAAGATTCCCACAATGCACTGCGCGCCCGCCGCGTGTGCAGCCCGTTATGTGGTTGGCCAAAGCATGCACCCTGACCTCATGCTTTGTCCAATCAAATAATCTCTGCCATGATTGAACTAAAGGCAGGCTGCCTTTAGCCAATCACAGCTCAGGGGCCAAGTACATGCCCCCACCACTACATGAAGGCTGCCCGCGCAGCCGCAGCGTGTAGTGTGATTGTGCGGGTGAGGAGACAGGGAGAGGAACGCGTGGGAGGCAGGGCGAAAGTAGCTTTTTTTGGAGTTTGTCAGACAGTGCAGGGAGACATTCCTAGCAGTGTAGGGAGGGCCAGGAATGTGTTTGAGACAGAGAGAGATTAGGTTCTTTGCAGTTTGTCAGACAGTGCAGTGCCAGTGATTCATTCCTAGCAGGGAGGGAGAGAGATTTCTCAACTATAGGGCTATCGATTACATCAAATCAGTTAGAGTATTGTTAATCGGTCATTTCCTTACATCTATAAGCAGTAGCACCACAGCTCATCTATAGGGCTATCAATTACATCAGATCAGTGAGAGTATTATTAGTCGGTCACTTGCGTACATCTATAAGCACCACAGCTCATCTATAGGGCTATCGATTACATCACATCAGTGAGAGTATTGTTAATCGGTCACTTGCGTACATCTATAAAAAGCACAGCTCATCTATAGGGCTGTTGATTACATCATATCAGGTCATTGAGTATCTATTGGTCAGTTGCGTATACCCTATATTGATCTATATCAACATCATGTTCGAAAGGCCGACAAGGAGAGGCCAACACTCACAGACCACGAAAATAGGGCAAGCAGCCTCTGTGTCCATTGTGAAAAGTGGTGGTTCCAGTCGACATAGTGCATCCTCTGCAGGCGGGGCACACCCGTCCTTTATTTCTGGTGCTGCCTGTGCTATTCAGCCACAACATGTGGAAGAGTTGGTGGAGTGGATCAATAAGCCGTCCTCATCCTCTTCGTCCTCTGACACCTACGCTCAAAGTAGTTTGCCTTCCTCCGCAGCTGCCAAACCGGCCTGTTCCACAGGCTCCTTCTCCACAGCTACTCCTTCTGTCACCACACCATCATGCACGGAGGAGTCACCTGAACTATTTGATCATAGTGTCAGTGATATGCTGCTGGAGGATGCGCAGCAATTTGAAAGCTGTGATGTTGGTTTGAAGGTTGATGAAGGGAATAACATGAGCCTAGAGAGAGGGGGTGACAATGATGGGCATGAAACCAGCAGTCATGTTGCCACAGCTGAAGCAAATTGTCAGGTTTGCTCCAGTGACGAGGAGGGAGGGGATGATGAGGTCACTGACTGTACTTGGGTGCCTGACAGGATAGAGAAGAAGGAGGAGGGGGATCATAAGGAGGATGCACAATGCCAACAAGGCAGGATGTGCTCCAGGGGCCGCCATAGCAGTAGCCAACCTATTGTGTCACAGCGCAGAGCTCCACAGGTGTAGGCTGCTGCAAACTCCCTCGGACTCACAAAAGTTCATTAGTTTGGGCTTTTTTCAGCACATGTACAGTAGACCACAGCATTGCTGTTTGCAACATCTGTCTAAAGCGGATCAAGCGTGGCCAGAACTCCAGCCGCTTGGGTACCACATGCTTGACAAGGCATATGACGACCTGCCATGCAGTTCATTGGCAACAGCACCTGAAAGAGGCAACAGATCAAAACAAGCATACATCACCTTGCTCCTCATCTGGGATCTCTAACCCTACTAAACCTCATGCCTTCTCAAATACTAGCATTGAGAGGGATGATGGTATAGCAATGAGTGCTACAGAGACTTGCACCCAATCTGCTAGCAGTACACCACCACTTGATTTGAGCAGCAGGCAAATTTCACTACCCCAGTTTTTGAACCGTAGAAAGAAAATCTGTCCCAGCCATCCACATGCTCAGCGTCTTAATGTTAGCTTGGCCAAATTGCTAACATTACAGTTGCTGCCTTTTCATCTGGTAGACTCTGCTCCCTTTCACAAATTTTTGGAATGTGCTGCACCACAGTGGCAGGTCCCAAAAAGGCATTTATTTTTTTACGTAAGGCCATTCCGGCTCTCTATTGTCATGTGAAAGGTAGTGTTTTGGCCTCGTTGGACAAAGCGGTCAGCAGGAAGGTGCAAATTACTGCTGACTCTTGGTCCAGCAGGCATGGACAGGGACGTTACTTTTCTTCCACGGCGCACTGGGTAACTCTGCTGGCACCTGGGAAGGATGCAGGACAGGTTTCAGTGTTGCAGCTTGTTTTGCTATCATGCCTCCAAAAAGCTGGTGCTGGTTCTGCCACATCTGGCTACTCCACCACCTCCTCCTCCTCCATGTCTTCTTCTGCTCAGTTGTCCTCTGAAGCAGCAGTGCTCCCTAAGCGTTCAAGGTGCTACGCAAGCAGTCAGGCAAAAAAATGCCATGCTGTGCTTCAGTTGGTCTGTCTAGAGTATAGGAGTCACATCGGTGCAGAGATTCTGTCAGCTCTGCAGTAGAAGGCTCAGAGATGGTTGATGCCTTGACAGCTTGAGCCAGGAATGGTTGTATTCAACAATGGCACCAACCTTCTCTCTGCCCTCGACAGGGACACTTGACACATGTTCCATGCTTGGCAAATGTTCTGAATCTGGTGGTGCAGCATTTCGTGAGCAGATACCCGGGCTTACAAGATCTCCTGAGGCAGGCCAGAAAAGTCTGTGGCCATTTCCGCCGTTCGTTCAATGCCAGTGCTCGCTTATCTGACATTCAATGGGAATTCAACCTGCCCACCAACTGCCTCATTTGTGACATGCCCACCAGGTGTAACTCAACGTTGGCAATGCTGCAGCGGCAGCACATGCAGCAGAGGGCCATTAATCAGTACCTGTGTGAGTATGGCACAAGGACAGGGTCAGGGGAGCTTGGCTTTTATTTGCCACGCCAGTGGCTTTTGATTAAGGATGCATGCATTAAGGATGCATGCACTGTCACCATTTGAGGAGGCCACAAGGATGGTGAGCCGGGACAATGCATGCATCAGTGACACTATCCAACTATTCTACCTGCTGGAGCACACGCTGCGTGGAATCACGGACAGGGCACTTGAGGCAGAACAGCGGTAGGAAGAGGAGGACTTCCTTTCCTCAAAAGGTCCCCTTTATGCAGATATCATTCATGCAGGGCCACAAAATACACAGGAGGAAGAGGAGGATGAGGATGAGGATTTCGGCAGCATGGATGTAGAGGATAGCATACAGCAGTCTTCAAGGGATGTTTTTGATTCCCCAGAAACCCCAGGAGTTGTACGTGGTTGGGGAGAGGTTGCTCCTGCTGACAATGTCATCCTTAGTGACCCAGAGGACTCAGAAGCTCATGCCTCCTCCAACTTACGTTGCATAGGCTCCCTGATTCTGCAAAGCCTGTGAAAGGACGCGAGGGTTCGTGCTATCAAGAAGAGGGATCATTACTGGTTAGCAATCCTTCTTGATCCACGTTACAAGGGTAAAGTTGCAGAGCTCATCCTGCCTTCGCAGAGGGAGCAGAGGATGAAACATCTTGAGGAAGCCTTGAAAAAAAAATTGTGTACCACCTTTTCAGACACTGGGAGGTCAAAATTCTTTGGACATGTTCAGCCACAGGAGGAGCGGTGGAGAAGGCGGTCGGCTGACCGATACCTTTAAACAGTTCTTTGGTCCTAAGCAGCACCCAGCATCATATGATGCATGATTATCTAAGACTTGGAGACCTTTCCAGCTGAGCATTCACTGGCTTACTGGGTCTTGAGGATGGACCACTGGCCAGAACTTGCTCAATAGGCCATGGAGCTACTGGCCTGTCCTGCTTCCAGTGTGCTTTCTGAATGGAGGTTCAGTGCTGCTGGAGGTTTTGTGACAGACAAAAGAATGCGTCTGTCCACAGACTCTGTTGACCAGCTGACTTTTATCAAAATGAACCAGCCCTGGATCAACAAGTGCTATCAAGTCCATGATGCTGATGTAACTGATTGGATTTGCTAGGGGTCGGCTATCCCTTGATGATTGCATATGCTGCCTATCCTATTCCTCTACTTTGATTCTGCTAGCTTCCAACAATGTTTTTAGTTTAGGTCACTACCAACCCCCAAGGCCTAATTTTTCTGCACTTGTATGACAGGTGCATACAATTTATAATTTATGTCATATGTCATTTTTAGCAGCAGACCCTGTCCCTGTGCCCTGCTAACTGTGAGGGGTTACGGTGTTCAGGCACCACCAAAGGCCCAATATTTTTGCACTTGTATGACAAGCACATGCAATTTCAAATTTGTATAGAATTCTTACCAGCAGGTCCCGTTCCTGTACTCAGCAAGAGTATCTGCGAGTGCTTGGTTACAATGTTCAGGCACCACCAACAGCAAAGGCCCAATTTTTGGTACCTGTATAGCACATGCAATTTCACATTTGTATGTAATTCTTACCAGCAGGTCCCATTCCTGCACTTGTATGACAGGTGCATACAATTTATAATTTATGTCATATGTCATTTTTAGCAGCAGGCCCTGTCCCTGTGCCCTGCTAACTGTGAGGGGTTACGGTGTTCAGGCACCACCAACACCAAAGGCTCAATATTTTTGCACTTGTATGACAAGCACATGCAATTTCAAATTTGTATAGAATTCTTACCAGCAGGTCCTGTTCCTGTACTCAGCAAGAGTATCTGCGATGGCTTGGTTACGGTGTTCAGGCACCACCAACAGCAAAGGCCCAATTTTAGTTTCAGTTCCTGCCGATACTAACCTTCCAGGTCCCCATCATTCCAGCCAGTTTAAATAGTCGCCACCCAACCTTGGCAAGGTCAGATGACAGCACAGCGCCCCCACTAGATCACTATTAAGAACACATGCAACACTTGATCTTTGACAATTTCAAATTAGTATGGAATTTTTACCAGCAGGGCCCCTTCCTGCGCCTAGCAAGAGTAACTGCGAGGAGTTGCGGTGTTCAAGCTCCACCAACACCCAAGGCACAATTTTCCTGCACCTCTATGACAAGTGACAAGTACATGTGATTTCAAATTTGTATGGAATTCTTACCAGCAGGTCCTATTCCTGCGCCCAGCAAGAGTAACTGTGAGGGGTTACAGTGTTCAGGCACCACCAACAACCAAGGCCCAATTTTTCTGCACCTCTATGACAACTGATAAGTACATGGGATTTAAAGTTTGTATGGAATTCTTACCAGCAGGTCCCGTTCCTGCGCCCAGCAAGAGTAACTGTGAGGGGTTACGGTGTTCAGGCACCACCAACAACCAAGGCCCAATTGTTCTGCACCTGTATGACAAGTTAATGCAATTTCAATTTTGTATCTAATTTCTAATGGCAGGGCCTGTCCCTGTGCCCAGCAAGAGTAACTGTGAGGGGTTATGGTGTTCAGGCACCACCAACACCAAAGGCCCAGTTTTCGGCACCTGTATGACAAGTACATGCAATTTCAAATGTTATGGATTTTTTAGCAGCAGGGCCTGTTCCTGTGCCCAGCAAGAGTAAGGGCGAGGAGTTACGGTGTTCAGGCACCACCAACAACCAAGGCCCAATTTTTCTGCACCTATATGACAAGTACATGCAATTTGAAATTTGTATGTATATTTGTATATGACATTTATTGCTTTAGAAATGTCAGTATTGCTGCAGCAGGCTACATACATCGTAGAGATGCACTACTTTACAGGCATATACAGGGGACCCTCAGGCACGATATTTGAAGGAATTTTTCATTTTTATAGTTTCACTTTAAGCCTCAATAAAATCAGTAAATCACTGCTCCTTTAAAAACAATCGTTTTTAAAAACTTTTTTTCATTGTTACATGTTCCCCAGGTCAGTAGCCAGACCCCCATACACTTTTTTTGGGGCAATAACTTGCATTTAAGCCTTCAAAATAAAGTCGTGTGATTTTCGAGGTTTGAGTCCTATAGACTTCAATAGGGTTATTTTATTAAAAAAAACGTTATCTCTGTTGGCGGTGTTCTGGTGCGAACCGAACCGAGGGATGTTCGGCTCATCACTAATGAACAATGTCCTTCCCCTAACCCAAACTATTGTGATGTGACTCCCCAGACATACCTCTGTGAGGCCAGAGTCCATTATGGAATAACTTGGGTGTCTCTGAAAGTACTGGCGTCTTCAGCAGCCGTCTTGATTCCACAAACAGAGCAGAATCAACCAGTTCATCTAGGAAGCGCCTGGACCTCAGCCTTCCCCCTTTTTATAGCACAGGTTGGCCGACTAGGATCATAAAGCCTGGGTACCCCGGCCTGGACCAGCCACTAACTTGTCAGAATCAAACACAGTTCAACCAACCTACCTACATGGCTTTTTTTATATGCTGGTTGCAGTTGTTTCTCTGCTCCCAATTACTTTGATTAGATTACTAGTTAATAACCCAGGAAGGAAAAACTCTCTGTTCACAGAGGCCTTGTCCTGAGTTGAGGCATTGCCAACTTTATTAACCAACCACAACTTAGCGAAAGTTCTGGTTCTCTTATCTAAATACAGGTTTAGCGCAATATCCTGTTTGGGGCAAGCCATTTGTCATAACCCCAACCAAAAGAGGCCATTGAGGTCCTTGCTCAGACACTTCCCGTTATAGGGAGTCACTGTCTCCCAATTGCTCTTCTATGATGTTACACTGTCATGCACAGTTTCATTGGAGACTATTAGTAGCTGTGTCCACCACGGTCACCTAAAGGGAGCCCACTCTTAACAATAACATTCTGCAAAATGAATGTAATGAGGATGGAGTAGATGAGAACCACTGAGATTAAACAAAAAAGATGGAAGCAGTATTCTCTAAAAAAACAAAAAAACAAAAAAAAAAACAAAACAAATGACAATTATTTATGATATACCCTGCTTTAACAAACTAAATGTCATCTAGTTATAGTCAAAGTATATATAAACTGTAACAATACATTGCTACCTTTTGGTCTATTAAAAATCGTAGTTGAATGTGTTTTTATTATATCTGTTCAACAAATGCAGCCAGTCACAAAGCCAGAAACTCCATAAACTGTTACAGAGAAGAGAGGGAGGTGTTATGTAGTCGTAAGACACCCCCTTTGTCAAGGTTCCAGGAAACCAGACCATATGGGGATGCAGGTAAAATAAAGCAGTTTATTGGAGAAAACAACAATAATCACACAGCAAGAGTGAGGAAGAGAGAGCAGGAACAAGCAGGGGTCAAGTCCAGGAGCGGGTAGTCATCCAAGCCGGAGTCAGTTCCAAACGTGGGTATTCTGCCAATGCCAGGTCGTCTGCCAATGCCGGGTCATCAGCAGTGTTCCCTTTAAGGTGCGCGCGTGCGCGGACGCGCAGTGGAAATTACGTCCCGCGCAAGCACCTAGTTAGATGGCGCAGCCGCAGACGGGGCGGCCAGGGAGCAGAGCGTGCGCCCCGAGAGCACGCCCATCGTGTGACAATAGCGAATGAAAATTCGCTATTGTCATACGGATCCTCCTCCTGGCCAATCAGGGAGCGGGTCCTCCCGCTTCCTGATTGGCTGAAGGGCCAACTTCATGCCATTGGCCGAGGAGGAGGCGCCGGGACTTGGGAGGATGGAGACGCGGGAAGCTGGAAGCCGGGGACTGAAGACAGAGTACCGTGACCGTCCGTGAGGTAAGTGCACGGGGTCGCGGGGGGGCCATGCCACGGCTGGTCAAACACCAGAAGATCCACTCAGGAGGTCAGAAGCTGTTCATTTGCTCGGAATGCAGCACATCCCTTACCCGGGCCGCAATGCCGACTTCCTGCTCCACCAGCATGTTAACGCAGGAGAGAAGCTGGCATCTCTGCATTTATTGGGGGCAATGCTGTGGCACTCTGCAGTTTATTGGGGGCATTGCTGTGGCACTCTGCAATTTATTGGGGGAATTGCTGTGGCACTCTGCAGTTTATTGGGGGCATTGCTGTGGCACTCTGCATTTATTGGGGGCATTGCTGTGGCACTCTGCAGTTTATTGGGGGCAATGCTGTGACACTCTGCAGTTTATTGGGGGCAATGCTGTGACACTCTGCAGTTTATTGGGGGCATTGCTGTGGCACTCTGCAGTTTATTGGGGGCAATGCTGTGGCACTCTGCAGTTTATTGGGGGCATTGCTGTGACACTCTGCAGTTTATTGGGGGCATTGCTGTGACACTCTGCAATTTATTGGGGGCATTGCTGTGGCACTCTGCAGTTTATTTGGGGCATTGCTGTCACACTCTGCAGTTTATTGGGGGCATTGCTGTGACACTCTGCAGTTTATTGGGGGCAATGCTGTGGCACTGTGCATTTATTGGGGGCATTGCTGTGACACTCTGCAGTTTATTGGGGGCATTGCTGTGGCACTCTGCAGTTTATTGGGGGCAATGCTGTGGCACTCTGCATTTATTGGGGGCATTGCTGTGGCACTCTGCAGTTTATTGGGGGCAATGCTGTGGCACTCTGCAGTTTATTGGGGGCATTGCTGTGGCACTCTGCATTTGTTGGGGGCATTGCTGTGGCACTCTGCAGTTTATTGGGGGCAATGCTGTGACACTCTGCAGTTTATGGGGGGCAATGCTGTGGCACTCTGCAGTTTATTGGGGGCATTGCTGTGGCACTCTGCAGTTTATTGGGGGCAATGCTGTGGCACTCTGCAGTTTATTGGGGGCATTGCTGTGGCACTCTGCAGTTTATTGGGGGCATTGCTGTGACACTCTGCAATTTATTGGGGGCATTGCTGTGGCACTCTGCATTTATTGGGGGCATTGCTGTGGCACTCTGCAGTTTATTGGGGGCAATGCTGTGACACTCTGCAGTTTATTGGGGGCAATGCTGTGACACTCTGCAGTTTATTGGGGGCATTGCTGTGGCACTCTGCAGTTTATTGGGGGCAATGCTGTGGCACTCTGCAGTTTATTGGGGGCATTGCTGTGACACTCTGCAGTTTATTGGGGGCATTGCTGTGACACTCTGCAATTTATTGGGGGCATTGCTGTGGCACTCTGCAGTTTATTGGGGGCATTGCTGTGACACTCTGCAGTTTATTGGGGGCATTGCTGTGACACTCTGCAGTTTATTGGGGGCAATGCTGTGGCACTGTGCATTTATTGGGGGCATTGCTGTGACACTCTGCAGTTTATTGGGGGCATTGCTGTGGCACTCTGCAGTTTATTGGGGGCAATGCTGTGGCACTCTGCATTTATTGGGGGCATTGCTGTGGCACTCTGCAGTTTATTGGGGGCAATGCTGTGGCACTCTGCAGTTTATTGGGGGCATTGCTGTGGCACTCTGCATTTGTTGGGGGCATTGCTGTGGCACTCTGCAGTTTATTGGGGGCAATGCTGTGACACTCTGCAGTTTATGGGGGGCAATGCTGTGGCACTCTGCAGTTTATTGGGGGCATTGCTGTGGCACTCTGCAGTTTATTGGGGGCAATGCTGTGGCACTCTGCAGTTTATTGGGGGCATTGCTGTGGCACTCTGCAGTTTATTGGGGGCATTGCTGTGACACTCTGCAATTTATTGGGGGCATTGCTGTGGCACTCTGCAGTTTATTGGGGGCAATGCTGTGGCACTCTACAGTTTATTGGGGGCATTGCTGTGGCACTCTGCAATGTATTGGGGGCATTGCTGCGGCACTCTGCAGTTTATTGGGGGCATTGCTGTGACACTCTGCAATTTATTGGGGGCATTGCTGTGGCACTCTGCAGTTTATTGGGGGCAATGCTGTGGCACTCTGCAGTTTATTGGGGGCATTGCTGTGGCACACTGCAGTTTATTGGGGGCATTGCTGTGACACTCTGCAATTTATTGGGGGCATTGCTGTGGCACTCTGCAGTTTATTGGGGGCAATGCTGTGGCACTCTGCAGTTTATTGGGGGCATTGCTGTGGCACTCTGCAATGTATTGGGGGCATTGCTGCGGCACTCTGCAGTTTATTGGGGGCATTGCTGTGACACTCTGCAATTTATTGGGGGCATTGCTGTGGCACTCTGCAGTTTATTGGGGGCAATGCTGTGGCACTCTGCAGTTTATTGGGGGCATTGCTGTGGCACTCTGCAGTTTATTGGGGGCAATGCTGTGGCACTCTGCAGTTTATTGGGGGCAATGCTGTGGCACTCTGCAGTTGATTAGGGCAAGCTGGCTGCCAACAGGAGGATAAGGTAAGAGCTTGACACCCTTCCTGGTCATTCGAAGATGTGAAGTGAGTTAATGGAAGGATTATTTGGTTAAAATAAAGGGGAAAAAAAGTCCAGCCATGTGCTGACAACAAACTGCACACGCACCCTTTTTAGGCAGTGCACCACAACACACATTACAAAGTACATTGCCACATGTAGCACTGTGCTGCAACGCATGTCCGACAACAGGTGTGCTGGGGTTCCATCCAGAACGAATTACACCATATCGTACTAACACACTTGACGTGCATTGTGGTAAAGCATGGATTACCACATGTAGCGATACTACCGAAAGGGCTGCTGGCTGTTGATGGTCAGAGGCACCTTCACTGTACACTTTCAGCACAGATGTTGATGATGACCAGAGTTCTGCCCCGCTAATGCAGAGGTTGCCAGCACACACAGAGCACAGTTCATGCACACTGACGCAAAGACCAGTCTAGGGGATGTCTTTTTGTGGTTTCATTGTTAAATAATTTGGATAGGGTGTAGGGTAGTATGGGATACTCCAGAACAGTTCTTCTCAGCTCAGAGTACAATCTTCCCGCGAGAGACTAGTAAAGGTCAGAGGTATGTACTCCTCAGGAGGGGAACTACTCAACCCAGCTTTTAAAGACAGCCCTCCCATGAGAACTCACAGAAGACTAATGTATGTACCTCCCAGGTGAGGAACTACTTAGCTCAAAGTCTTTCCATAAAACTAATGGGCACTGGCCCGTATGTACAGTAGGAGGGTGCTACACACATAGTGTGAATGGACCCTAAATCTCAATTTGCACCCAATCCCCACCCTTTGAACATCTGTGTCATTAATTAAAGCAAATTAATGTGCCAGGCGATGTAAACAATAGAACAAGCCTTGCAACAGCTGCATAACTACAAATCCTAGGGCTTTAATCAGCACTTGGCTGATGAAAAGTACCAGTGCTATTAAATATATGAATGAAAAAAAACAAACTTGTACCGTCATGGTACGACTTAACCTTCCAGCTGAGAACACATGCATAAAACCTACAGAACATTAAGATAGAAGCATAAAGCCATTCATCTGAGGCCCCATCCCCGCAATGCAATAACAAGCCTTTTGTCGGAAATATAAATTGTAGCAAAGCCTCTGTGTTTATTTTCAAAGCAACGGCTATTACCTTGACAAATGTTTCTTCCCAGTGACATTATTACACCAGATGGTTAGAAGCTTTATGTGTGTAAATGGATAAGGCGGACATTGACTATTTTCAAACAGAGCCAAGTGCCAATCTTTGAGCATCATGTTAACACTTGCCGATATTTTTTAATATTTAAATTCATGCCCTAAAGTAGTAGAAATATTAATAGACATTCATCAGGATCTGGCACCTTTCGTATTTGCTGAAAGCATGTTCTCTGCTAATCTTTATAATTCAATGACAGTGCATAGGCGAATTTTACACCTGCCAAATATTGAATTCTTAGTTATAACAGATGTAAACCCAATGAATAAAATATCTAAAAAATTTTAACATGTAGTTTTAAAAATGAATCCATATAAAGCGGATTTCCATCCCCCCCCCCCCCGTCTGTTTTTTTAACAACCCCTGCTTACCTGGTGTTGTGTTTAGCCTATTTCTGATACAATTTTCAGAAAATATCTGCGAATCTTCAGCAAACCTTGTACAAAAGTTTCTGATTCAACACACAGCCTGATTATTGTCTGTCATAGGATTTAATCTCTTTTTTATGTAGATTTCAAGTTAGTTCACGTACAACCAATTGTTATATTGTGTATTAATAAATCCATAATGGTTTTTAGATAACAAAAAAAACCTTGTAATGCATACAAATGAATTGTGGTTCAAATCAAATAAAATCATGTGTTATACGTGTAAAGTTCTAATACATGCTTTTTTAAAGATTTGGATAGCATGTATTGGGGATAGAACACCAGTCAGGGTATTTCTGTGGTCTGTGAACAAATTAAAGAGATTTCCTATTATTTCCTTTAAGGATAGGAAGTTATGGGAAATTGCTTTGGTTGGGACACACACTGCAACAAAAAACAGTAAAGTAAACAGGTAAGTGGTTAGACCATCCGTTAGGTTAGCATTACTGTTTGTGTTTTAAATTTTTGTTCTGCTATCACAGGAACAGGATGTGAGATTAAAGCCCTGTACACACGCACCGATTGTCGGCCGAACGAGCGGCCGTCTTTTGTCCGGTGCTGTCCTGTCGGTTGAAAAGTGCTAAAGACTGCACACGGATTTTGTCGGCCAACAACAGCCGACTGCAGAAGTGATGTCATGTGATGGTTAACTTTCCGTGTGTTTTTTCTTCTCTGAGCATGCCCAGTCTTGCTCATCTGCTATTTGTCGGCCGAATTCTGTACTGACTGAGGAACAATCGGCCGTTCTGGTGTTGGCCAACAAAAATTTTAAAGCCTGCACACCAGATTCTGTTCGGCCGAAAAGTTGCAGTCGGTTGTCGGAAGCATCATACTAACAAGCCGACAATCGGCCGATCGGACGGTGGCCGAATATTTACGGCCGACAATCGCTACGTGTGTACGGGCCTTTAGTCTTCCCAGTAGGTCACAAGCAGTAAAAAATTAACACAAGTATTTACTATTGCCCAGCTATGTAACCACTTGAGTCTCCCCTCCCATTTTAAAAAGGTGCCAGGAAAGTGGATGTTTATCCCAACCCTGTTTAAAACGGCTCTAGGAATCAGCAGCTTCTGTGGTCCTGGTGGCATGCAGGCTGCAACAGCTGACACCCAGTTATAAAGATAACTATACACTAGTAGATTTTCCAAATGAACATTTGTTTGAACATTCAAATGCAAATTCTTGATACATTCGATGACTTAGCGAATGTCATTCATTGGCTTTTTTATATCAGACCAAGACCACAAGTGACAAAATCCTCATTGCTTCTGTTTCTGACATCACACAGTGGGAGGAACAACATCAGATGCTTCAGGTCACATCTTTACCAGGCTCCCCAATCAAACAAAGACCCCCTTTTGCCACCTGTAAAAGTGATCCAGTGGCTGTATAGCCACCTGGGTCACTTTTACCTAAAAGAGAATCACCTCTTGTAAAAAATGATGCTGGGATCACAAGTGTAGCCTCAACCATGATTCCGATATAACCACTTCAACTTGAGGCTGTTTCTAAATGGCCTAAGGATAGGAAGTGGTTAATCCATAGACTTTGTTAAATATATTTTGTTATAAATATATGCTGTTTTTGTGCAAGTTATCTAAATGTTTTTCAAAATTTTTACGGTTTATTTCCCCCCACAAAACAAGGAAATACAAAATGTGATATGTATCCAAACTTGCTACTAAATTTAAGTTCTGTTTTTCCCACATAAAAAAATGTATAACACTTAGGCCCCTTTCACACTGACGGACTGATTGGGTCCACCTGTCAGTTTTTCAGGCGGACCCAAATGGACCATTCATTGCTCTTTATGGAGCGGCAGATGTCAACAGACATGTGTCCGTTGACACCCGCTGACATCCGATCCAATCCTATCTGTTAAAAAAAGATGGATGGGGATCTGTTCCCCATCTGTCTGTCGAATAGAAACAGACAGGTGATCCATTTCCATCCGAAAGCCAATAGAGGATAGTGGGCTGTGTTCGCGATGACGTGCAGGAGTCCTCTGTTCCTGCACAAAGCTCTGAAGGTCCGGCAAGGTATTCTCTGAAGGTCCAGCATCCGCCGGTGACTTAACTGGGTGCATCCAGGTTTAATACCTCCTAAATGGTGCACGTTTAGGAGATATTCATTTTACATACATAGGTAAAAATAACCAAGTGGGGTTTAATACCGCTTTTAAGGGGGTTTAGGGAGAAAAAGTCCTGGTTAACACATACCCAGGAAATTAGACATCCCCCCCAACAGGTGAAAGCCCTGTTTTAACATTTTTAACACCAAAACTTTACACAGGCAGCTTGTACAACATTTGCAATGCACAGTTCTTCATCCTCTGCAGCTCCAAATAATACGATCAAAAAGTTTGGTCAAATGGCTGGCTGGGAAAGTCAATAAATCTGCACGGCCTCATCATCAAATAACTCATCAAAACAAAAAAAAAAACAAACATATGATCAGACGGGATGAGCCTGCAGCTAAAAGCAGAATAGCAGTGCATCAGTTCTAAACAAATAATGTTTGACCTGACAAAGCACCAGTGTAACCTACCAGACTGAAATTTACTGGCAAGACACCCAAAATTTACTGGCACAGCTAAGTTTTTAACTGGCATTTCCAAAAGCTACAAAAAATTACAGTTTTAAGTGCAAATTTCAGTATTTAAGCGACAAACAAGTGCAATGTATAATTAACAATGCGATTTAAGGTAGATATTCAGGTATAAAAACTTTCTTATGATTTCTTATGATCTAGTGAGGGTGGGTTATAATTACCCGTCAGTTTTTGTCACTTTAGCTTACAGAGAGAGAGAAACCGCTTTGCATTTGCCCCCCACAGCAAGATCCAAGAGAGCCCCTCATCCAGTCTGCAGTGCCTAGGAAACAGACCTCTGACACCCCCCTTTTCCTGGCTCAGGAAGGACATGATATGGTGCCTGGGGCCCCTGGGCACAATATGAAATTGACTGCCTGTCTGGGCATTGAACTTTGCACTGCCCCAAAACCCCCCAAACTCTAGTTTAGGGATAGACAGGAGGGCAACATGTGCAGCAGCACAGGTGATGATGACATCAAACTCTGATTAACTGTGACCTCATCAGGCCAAGCTGGCCAACATGAATAACAATGACACAGTGACAGACTCTCTCCTCTAGATGAATGTGCAGAGTGGAGTCATTCTGAGTATTGAATGCACACAACGCTGTACTAAGCCAAGCCATGTGGGGTACAGAACAGACAAGTCATTACCTGGAGCAGAGAGTAGTAGAGAATATATCATTCCTTTTAGTGTGGCATTCATCAGGGTACCATGAGGCAATTCTGCATTACTGGGGTGAATGGCTCCTTTGTAAATGTGTGAAAACTCATGGCCCTATACCTGATAGCAATTCTGACTAGTTATGTAATTTTACCTATGCTAGTATGCAGCAATAATCTAATATATTAAATGTGATAAAACAATAAAACTGGATATTCTTCCTTCTGTAGAAAATGTTGTAGTATAGTGAATGGCCCCTTTATGAACATGTGAAATCCATCTATAAATATACCTCTATACCTTAAAGCAACTCTGACTAATTATATGTAATTTATCCTATGCTGTTATGTAGCATTAATCTAATATATTAAATGCACTAAAACAATAAAACTAGGAAATGATATCCCATTAAATATATTCTACCCCCTTCCTTTTGTCTATGTGGCCTTTCCTGGAATATTGGCCAGAGGAATTACCCTACCTGTAGTCAGTGTTGGGAAAATGTCATCCAGTGCCCAAGGCAAAGGTGGCAAAATATAGTGGCACACGCAGCTAAATAGGATATTAGGGGTTAAAATAGGACGCAAGGAGGCAACATTCTATAATAATAGCTCTTCAAGGGGATACCACAAGTTTGAACTTGTCCTGTGGGAGGGATGAAGCTAAAGGACTCTAAAAGGGTTCTGAGGAGGAGAGGGCAGGTCTAGGGCTAAGTTGCCCCCCATCCTCCATAAATCCACCCTCCGGGCACAAGTGCTCCCCCCATCCCCCCTCCCAGTACATATCTTGTCCCTCTTCTAACACAAACCCCCCCTCCCAGCATAAATCTTCCTCTCCCCAAAGCACTTTCTCTAAATTCTATTAACCCCTCCAAATCCCCCACACCCTTCTAGTACAAATGATCTTCCCTCCATATATACACACACTCCTCAATAAAATTAAAGGAACATGTTTTAATCAGAATATAGCATCAAGTTAATTAAACTCCTGGGATATTGATCTGGTCAGTTAAGTAGGAGATGGGGTTGTTAATCAGTTTCAGATGCTTTGGTGTTAATTACATTAACAACAGGTACACGAGATGGGCAACAATGAGACAACCTCCAAAACAGGAATGGTTTTACAGGTGGAGGTAAATTAAAAAATGTTTCCCTACTCATCTTTTCTGACTGTTTTTCACTAGTTTTGTAATTGGCTAGGGTCAGTGTCGCTACTGGTAGCATGAGGTGATACCTAAATCTTATAGAGGTTACACAGGAAGTTCAACTGCTCCATCAATATGTGCTATTGCCAGAAGGTTTTCTGTGTCTCCCAGCACAGTCTCAAGAGCATGGAAGAAATTCCAGGAGACAGGCAGTTACTCTAGGAGAGCTGCACAGGGCCAAAGAAGGTCCTTAACTCATCAGTAGGACCGGTATCTGCTTCTTAGTGCAAGGAGGAACAGGATGAGCACTGCCAGAGCCCTACAAAATGACCTCCAGCAGGCCACTGTTTTGTCTATGGCCAAGCAATCAGAAATAGAATTTATGAGGGTGGCCTGAGGGCCCAAAGTCCTCTAGTGGGCCCTGTGCTCACTGCCCAGCACCGTGGAGCTCGATTGGCATTTTCCATTGAACACAAGAATTGGCAGGACTGCCACTGGCGCCCTGTGCTTTTCACAGATGAGGGCAGGTTCACCTGAGCACATGTGACAGACAGGGTCTGGAGAAGCCGCGGAGAACGTTATGCTGCCTGTAACATCATTCAGCATGACCAGTTTGGTGGTGGGTCAGTGATGATCTGGGGATGCATATCCATAGAGGGACACACAGACCTCTGCAGGCTAGACAATGGCACCCTGAATGCCATTAGGTATAGGGATGAAATCCTTGGACCCATTGTCAGACTCTACGCTGGCGCAGTGGGTCCTGGGTTCCTCCTGGTGTACGACAATACTTGGCCTCATGTGGCAAGAGTATGCAGCCAGTTCCTGGAGGATGAAGAAATTGATACCATTGAATGGTCCCCCACACTCGCCTGAACTAAGTCCAATAGAACACCTCGGGACATTATGTTTCAGTCCTTTCGATGATGCCACGTTGCACCTCAATCGGTTCAGGAGCTCATTGATGCCCTGGTCCAGGTCTGGGAGGAAATACCCCAGGATACTATCTGTTGTTTCATTAGGAGCATTCCCCGACGTTGTCAAGCATGCATACAAGAACGTGGGGGCCATACAAACTACCGAGAACCATTATGAGTTGCTGCAATGAAATTTCAGCAAAACGGACTAGCCTGCTGCATAATTTTTTCACTTTAATTTATGGGGTGTCTTTGAAGTCAGCTCTCTGTAGGTTGATCATTTTCATTTCCATCAAACGATGTGACATCCTTTAGTTCCTAACACATTACCTAGTCCATATCAGTATAGATATCCAGCATGATATTTTTCCCCATTGAGATCTGAGGTGTTTTCAAAGTGATATATAGTTATATACAGTATGTGATCTAGTGAGCTGCATCAGCCCCTTGTTTTGAATGTCTTGGATGTTGCAACAATTAAATCTTCCATACCTCCACAACCCTCTATTCCTGTCTACTGGAGAGCTTTGCATGTTCCTGCCCACTGTTGCATGTTTCAGTTCCCCCTGTTGTTTTGTCTAGTATTTAAATGTAGCACCCTCCAGGGTCCTAGTAGTGTACTGTATATAGTTGTTAGAGTAGGTAAATTGTTTGGCTTGGCTGGCAGCCAAACCTGTGTTGAATCTGGGACAGGGTGAGTTACTCAGGGAGCCTGAATGACTCACCAGGCAGCACCTCTGGTACCTCCCCCTACCTGCTGGAACCTTGGAGAAGTTTCCAGAAGAATGAGAGGGAGATTAGGAGGAGCTGCCTGGAGTATTGAATGGGGCCCCAGCCAATCCCCAGCAAGTGGACTGGCACAGTGGGTAGGCCTCTCTATTATACTCTGGGTCAGCCCAGCAGGGTCAGTGGTGTCGGGTGGAAGATTGGAGATGGAGTGCTGAGGAGGTTGTCGGAGGTCCTTGAGGGTGTCCCCTAGTCTGGGGGGGGTGATCTCAGACCTGGGGTTCGGGTGCTGGAGGGATCCTCTACATAGAAGAGTCCTGTTCTGGATTCATGGGAGCAGGTGTGAGGACAGCGGGAGAGCACATCCAAGCACATCCAAGAGATCTCTAGGGAGAAGTCAGCCAAGAGGGCCGGTGATTGTGCAGTCTTGCAGGACTGTGGGAAGCAGCCAGGTGGGCTAGTGAGAGAGGCAGCTACAGCCAGGCGGGCTGACAGTGCCTGAGGAGGTGGTGCTGGGATCAGTAGCCATAGGGATGGAAGCTGGACACTGACTTTTGCTATACAACCTAAGGGGCCAGCGGTCCCTGCCTGTAAAGGGCCTTTTCTCTGACTGTTGCTCTTTTCAGGTCAACTAACAGTGTGCCAGCTGGAACTGTGATTTTGTGCGTCAAGTAAGTGATGTGCTGGAGGGAGCTGAGGAGTGTGTAAATACACTGTACATAGGAGATTGTCCCTGAGGAGTTATTTTGAAGTCAAGTGGACATCCCATTATAATCCCTTTCCTATCCAAGTTTAATACCCCTAATAAACAAAAAAAATAATAAAGCTGCTGGACTGTTTCCTGAGTCAAGCGTGCCTGTGGATTTCAGTGTGTCTGGCTGTGCATCATGGGGATTCCCATTCACCAGCGGCTCCTATGTGGGGTGCAATACATACATTTAAAATTTCACTGGGGAGAGTGGGAAATGTACATATCGATAATGAACGCAAGCAAAGATATCTCACCAAATAGATTCCCCAACATACCTAAGAAACTGTCAAGTAACTCTTTAGCATTTATAACAAACGTTTCAATTTTGGGTGGATAGACCCCTTATCAGATTCCAAGTTTGTTTACCAAGATGTAATTATCCACGGTGTGCCTGTTTATCAGGCATGCAGATATCTCTGCTGCGAGATACCTCTGTTATGCCCCCTAACCAGATTTTAATTTGATAGTGTATGAAATATCGTTATGGCTGACTTTGTGCAGATTGTTGGCTCCATGAGTCATAAAACAAATTCTTTTTCAGTAAGAGCCATTATGGTTCATTGCAGCAGCTATACATCACTCAGATTAACTGGAATGGAGAGCCCCTTCAGTCAGTTCAGCTAAATGTAATAAAATTCTCTGAAACTCAGAGCAGGCACTTGACATGCAGCACACATTTGTTAAGGAAAAACAAAAAAATGTTTGCAGTTTATTGCGCTTCTCTGTACTAGGCGCTCTGCAGGTAATCTTTCCTCGCTGCTCTGCATCCCTGTTGCAAATACATGATGTAAAGCGTGTTGCATAATAATTAAATGCCTTATCTTTTTCGCTTTACAGGATAGGAAAGTGATTGAAAATATTCATTTGTAATTTATGTTTTAACCCTTTTTTTTACAAGTTGTCTAAAGTGTTGCCCATCAGCTAGAAAATAGAAGAAAAACAGTCATTGTGAATCAAAATTACATTTGTCACGCATTTACTGTTTGTGATACTTTCATGCATAACAAGTGAACTCTGTGTTATAAGGCAAGTCGCTGTCTCCATTGTCTGTCACTGCAGTATAAGCTCCATGGTGAGGAAGGGACATCATCTAACACCCTTCAAAAGGAAATGCATACGGGAGGGGTAGAAATTACAGGTTTATAGATGCTTCTTAGATCCTAATTCAACTGCAAGGAACATAAAGACATATTCTTAAAGGATTCATCTGTAAAGCATGCCTTTCCCATGAATAACAATAGTAATACTAAATAATAGACTACTGGGGAGAGGCAAAGCTCTTTAAACATTGAACAGCCAGGCAGTTTTGACACTAACCTGCAATGCACCATTATACTTGCCATAGATTGACATTAGGTCCTACATGCTGGACTATAAAGGACTAGAATTACATTTTACAGATTAGAAAGAGATTTTTTTAACCATGGTGATGTGGCACCCTGGAATGCCTTCTGGGTTCTTCAGAGGTGACCTGGCAAAATGCCTAAAAACTGCTTCAAATTTCCCCAAAATCGTAAACAAACCAGCAGGTGGATCTAGCCTGCCTTTTTTTTTTTTTTTTTTTTTACACAAAGCCTTAGGTTTTTCTTGTGCATTATTACAGTCTTGGGCCAGCTGCTGGCATCCTAAAAACTTCTGATGTCATTGGTTAATAGGGAGGACATTGAGCACCTGCATGCAGGGCTGCTGTTATGGCACTTTTCCACTGCAAGTACCGGCTCGGCTCTACTCGGCCCTGCTTGGCCCGGTTTGCTTTTCCACTGCTGGTACCGCATGGTACGGTGTTGGAACGGTTTGGTACAGTACGGTATGGTTTGCTTTTCCACTAAAGTAGTACTAAAGTTAAGTGGGTGGGATAACAACGGTGTGGGTGGGATTCTCTGACCAATCAGTGGCTAGTAGTGACTGCATGCAAAGGATTGTGGGATATGGTACCGGGTATGGTACCTCTTGGAACCACAATTGAGGTGGTACTGTTTTTGAGAGCCGTACCATTCGGTTCCATGCAGTGGAAAAGCGGTGTCGTACCGTACCGTACCGAACCGTTCCTACACCATACCATGCGGTACCAGCAGTGGAAAAGCAAGCCGAACCATCAGTTCCATGCAGTGGAAAAGCGCCATTAGAAACCATGGTTTCCCATACTGAATTCCTAATAGAGACCCGCTCCCTCACCACACCCCCCAGAAAATATCAAATTATATTTTCATTAAAAAAATGCTTAAATCATTATTATATGACATATTTACCGCCCCTCTCCCTCTCTCACTCTTCAGTCATAAACCTTGTGTGCTCAAAGCAGCTGCCGGCGGAAGAGGAGAGGAGGAAATCCAGAAATGCTGAGTGTAAAAGGGGTGCACAGGAGTCCAGAAAGCAGAGGGATTGGGTTGCAGATGCTAGAACTCATCCCCCTGCAGCACAGCTGGAGGGAGGGAACGGTGGTGAAGCTGGCAGCTCTGCAGCAGGAGGCAGAAGAGGATTGGTGTCTGCAGTAAGGCAGTACAGCTAGCCCTCCTGCTCAGCAGGTACCTGGGCCCCGCTTTTGAACTGATGGTGCTCAGGCCCAGTACCGGAGGGCTGGCTGTACTGCCTTATTAGCAACCCTGCCTGCATGGCATCCTTGTTTGCTTCCCACCCACCTCTCAATGTCACCATTGGGGTCATATTAGCTGAGCATAGGAGAGAAACTGAGGGAGAAGAGAAACATTGGAATACTAGTCAGTACTAGTGTGCAAAGGTGTATTTGCTTAGTAAGAATAAATCACCTTTAATGTTGGGTGCCCTATGTGTGTGGATGCTGCTGCATTATATAAAATGATTTGTTTCGTTTTTTACATTTTCGAATAAGGTGCCTTGAGAGTGTGCAGGAATTTTTAAAGCGTGCCTTGACTAAAAAAGATTGAGAAACACTGGGCTAAATCACCAAAAAAGGGATCAGAGTGTACACTGATGATAAACTTTAAACATTGCATTACTAGGCACTGACCTCAAGTTCTAGTTCTGTAACAGCACAGTCTGAAATTAATGATCAAGAACCAATCAGCATGGCTCCCGTCCAAATGATTGCCACGACAACCAATTATGGTGACCACAGTAGGCTTGGAGAAATTTGCAGACAAACTTTGCCAGTCTGTAGATGACACTTTATCTCTCTCACTGTGCCCTTGCTGTGCACAGAGAAAGAAGTGCATTGTTCAAAATGATTATAGTAGGTAAAAAAAATTTAAAAAATACAAATATTTGATTTTTTGACGAAAAAATTAGCAGGGTATTTATTAAATCATCAAATAAAAACCATAAAACAATTAAAAATGATTTAGACAGACAAATTAGTCAAAGGCTTACAATCTAGTTAACACATGTATTCTTAAGCTAAACTTGATATGGGCAACTAGGCTTCAGTGATCTCTGGTCCTTAAGGGGTTAACCAAGATGTCCTGTCCCTTGCCCCTTACTATAAACAGTTAAGGAAGTGCCATACCTCCCCTCTGGGAGTTGCCATCACCCAAAGTGGATTCAGAATATTCCTAAGGGGCAATTCACCAGACTCCGGAAGAATTGCACCCTTGGGGAAGATTATGAGGTGCAGGGCCAAGTCCTAATAAATAGGGTCCTAGATAAAGGGTATGACTCTACCCTGGTCCACATGGCCTTTGAGGAATGTAGACACCCCCGTACTGCCAAATCTGCATCTTAACTGTCGGCCTTTGGTGAGGTTAAATTTATAACTCAGTACCATCATGCTCATAAAAAGATGGAAAGCATCATCAGACGCCACTGGGGGATCCTAATGCAGGATCCCAAATTGGCTCCTATTTTACCAAAGTGCCCTCGAGTAATTTTTAGGAGACAGAGGAGTGTGAAAAACATAATAGCCCCGAGCAGGATCACCAAGCCCAAGACCGTCTCACAGTCCCTTAGCCCCTTCTGCAACCTAGTGGGCATATACCAGTGCAAGAAAATCCAATGCAAAATGTGCCCTTTTGTCATACACAGACAAAAGTGGTTTTATGGTCCACTTGGGAAGAAATATACCCACAAACACTTTTTTAGTTGCTCCACCGAATTTGTGGTGTATTGCCTGACTTGTTTCTGTGGTCTTCTCTACGTGGGACGCACTATCCATACAGTGCGTGCCCGTTTTGGAGACCACAGGAGACTGGTAGAAAAGGGCTCTGTGGAACATAGTGTCCCCAGACACTTCCGTCTCCATCACAATCAGTCAACTGAGGGATTACGTGTCTGGGTCATTGAGACCATTCCCCCCTGTGATTCGGGTTGCAGAGCGATTTCAGTCCCTTTGCTATAGGGAAACTTTTTGGATTTTTACCCTCAATTCTCTAGCCCCCGGGGGGTTAAATGAAGAGCTTGAAATAAATACTATCCTGTAATGAGGATTAAAGATAATAATAATGACTACTAGCTCTCTTATTTTCTGTCTATCCATCCCTGTCGTTCTAAAAAGTTTTTTTTTTTATAAGTGTTTTTAATAAGGATCCTTTTATAATAATGAAATGTGTTTTCAATATTGTGGTGGTTTTTGGCTACGTACATCTTTTGTTTGACCAGTCTTTTAATGGTTATTTTAAATTAGGGTTTATTATAAATCAATTTCATTTCACTTTTTATTGTTGTAATATGTATGTGTTACATGTATCATTGTCGAGATACCGCCACTATGCAGGGTCCAATGATATGTGACAGGAAGTCCTCGCACCAGTGATGCACAGGTGGGGGGTTCTTCTTTAATATGTTTTCCAGTTTCATTCTCATTTTTACTTTTTAATAAATGTTTTAACCCTTTATTTGAATAGGTGTCATTTTCATGATATTTTTGTATTAAGAGCCTCTTAAAAGTGAATTATGAGGGTCCCCTTTCACATCTCCTTTTCTAATCTTTTTCCTGCTGGTTTGTTTCTTTTATACTGAGGCCAGTTTCAATTGTGGCTACACCTGCCTAATTAGTTCCTTTGCCACGGTTTTACATATAAGTGCATTGTTGGTGGAGGGGCAGGCCTGCCTGATGAAGGAGGTGGACTTCAGAAACGACGTTGTGGCCACCCCTCCACGTTTTGTCCAACTGTTTTGGATCCCTGTCAGACTCTGTGGAGGAACCGACAGGTCACCATCACGTCATTTCCGGCCACTTCCAGTACCGATTTTCGGTCACTTCCGGTCACAGACTTTAGCGGACACTAGCGAGGCTGCCTATCCAGGGAGCCTATGCTATTTGCGGTTACAGTCCAGTGCCCGGACTGTGTGCCTTTACCCAAGTACAGGACACCCAAGTATCTAGGCTCCACAGTCTGCATACACCAACTGGATTCACTGCGGGGATCTTCTCCCACATCACACAGGCTGATTCTGGATTATCTATATGTAAGTTGCCACAATAAAATTGTCATTTGTTTATTCATCCTGGTGACTTGGCGCCCTTGTTCTCTTTCTTCACTGTATGCCTGGAGGGACTCCCTACCTCTTGAGGAGCTGCCGGTCTGAAACAATATCCCAGCCCTTTTTGGACTTTGTGACTTCCCCATCAGAAGAACTTGTTACTGTCATGGTCAACACACATTGAAGACTGATGAGGTTTTACACATGCTTTTAGTTTGTTTATACCATTTACCATTCATTATTTTTGACTCCACCGAGAGTGTGGTCTCTTCCATCTTGTGGGAACAGTGAGCACTGATTCACTGATTTAGGTCAGTGATTTTGTCTGTTGTAAAAACTAATAACTCACAACTGTGTGTTCTAGTTCTGTAACAGCGCAGTCTGAAATTATTGATCAAGAAACAATCAGCATGGCTCCCGTCCAAATGATTGCCACGACAACCAATTATGGTGACCACAGTAGGCTTGGAGAAATTTGCAAACAAACTTTGCCAGTCTGTAGATGACACTTTATCTCTCTCAGTGTGCCCTTGCTGTGCACAGAGAAAGAAAGGCATTATTCAAAATGATTATAGTAGGTAAAGAAAATGTAAAAAATACAAATATTTGATTTTTTGACAAAAAAAATAGCAGGGTATTTATTAAACCATCAAATAAAAACCATAAAACAATTAAAAATGATTTAGACAGACAAATTAGTCAGAGGCTTACAATCTAGTTAACACATGTATTCTTAAGCTAAACTTGATATGGGCAACTAGGCTACAGTGATCTCTGGTCCTTAAGGGGTTAACCAAGATGTCCTGTCCCTTGCCCCTTACTATAAACAGTTAAGGAAGTGCCAGTTCACTTGTTATGTGCTTGAGAGTAGAAGCAGTGATTTTAGTGTTTCCTCTGTTTGACACTTCACTGACAAGGAACAGATGGAACTGAAGCATAACTGGAGCAATATACACTAACTATGAACTTTAAAATCACCCCCATTGCTACCATAACAAAACATGTACGCTTCCGAATTTGTATGAACAATTTAAACTACGGTATATGCTTCTTCACAAATCTAAAATACAGAAAAGTTATCTGCATTATTTAATACAAATAGCCCAATGCTTCATGTTTCCATTTTTAAAGGAACTAAAGTACAGAGGCTTGGCAGAAATGGAAAAAGATGTTAAAGAGGAACTTCACTACAACCTCAAAAATTTTCAGCCTTCTTTTATTGTCTACTGGGTTGCCCCCAAAAACATGCTCACATGCCCAAAGAATCAAGCGCTGTCTATCGTAAGCCATCAGGGTCCGACGCCACCATCTTCTCATCTGATGTCACCAGTGGACTGGCTGTCTCTTCCTCATTCTAGCCCAGTATGGCAAAGATTGCCTGGTGCTTGCACAGCACAGTGAAGATTATCCGAAACCTCTTGGGATGTGTGACATTGGTATCCTAGTTTTTTCTAGTCTAGGTAAGAAAAAAAGCCCAGAATTGCAAGTCCAGGTCCTGCATTGGATATTTTACTCTAAAAAGAGGGGAAAAATGTAATATCCCTTGTGTATGGGGGGGGGGGGGAGCAAGAAAATTATGGCAAGTCAAGGAAGAAGGTATAGGTCCTTTAATGTATTTATTTACTGGGTTTCAGCCATTAGCACTTCACATTGCCTTTTAAGTCTAAACTCCATAATCCCTAAATGCTCCAATTTTGACAGGAGAGTACTTAAAACTATGAAAGAGGTGGAGCTTAGTAAAGTTTGCGTGTACTTGGTAATAATGGCAACTGAGTTTATGCATGCTGTTAGAATGTGTGAAATTATTTATAGGTTATAGATTATGAATAGAAGACCTCATCCGGAAACTATCAAAGGATGTTCATGCTAATATTTTAGGTCATTTTGGTTCTCATTTCTAAAAAGGCGGAAGCTGAATTATAGCTAGTTTGATTTTTACCATACCAGTTATGGAACAGTCAAATATCTACACAACATTATATGGGGCTGATTCATAACTACAGCTAAAAAGCTGGAAAAAAAGTGGTTACAACTAGAGAGATATGATGCACTCCTCCTTGCCTTCCTTCTACAAGTGCTCCACCGCGACCCCTAATTGCTGGCATTCTTAATATTCAAGACAAAGTGGCTATTCTATGGGCTGCACGACTGAGAGGCGAGTTGTGCAAAAACAGCCAGATCATTCACATCTTCCTGGATTTCTATGCTGAAGTGCAAAAACAGCGTTCCTCTTTAACCTCTGTTAAAGCCAGACTGCGAGCTCAAGAAATTCAATATTCCATGTTATATGCAGCAAAACTTAAAGTTATCCATGCAAGCAAGTCTCATTTCTTAAATTCGCCTACTGATGCCTCCTTCTGGCTGAATGAAACCTTCGATGGCTCACAATGCTCTCACAGACATTGAATGCTATTGATCCTGCTGTTACTGCCTTATGCGCTGTTTTGAATTTTTATCAGTCCCAGTTTAGCTGTAGGATAATTTTAACCCTCCCAGTTGTTCTTCTACATTCATCCTGTTCACTCTCCTTACCTTGCTGGAGGACAATCCTCTTACTGGATACACTGTTATCCCTTCTCTCATCGCAATGCTGCTCATACTCCTTACCTGGGTACCGACCCACATGAGGAACCGTACTACACTCTATCCTTGCTTACCTCAGGAGTTTTGCATTTCACACAATTACTCTGAAGAGGGTGACACATATTGTTTTGTCCTTCACCCCTGTTACAACCCCCTACCTGTATGTGATGTTTGCATCGCAGGGTTTGTTGACTATTTTTTCCTGTTTGGGATATAAGCTTTCTATAATTGGGATGGATGAGCAGGTTGGGTGAGTTGGGATGCCAATGTGCTTATATTTTTTTCTCTTTTGTTGTTGTTGTTTTTTTCTACTGTTGTTTATTGCTTGTCTGTGCCTCGCTTGTGTCTCATTCACCATAATTGCTCTGTCATGCTGGCTGAGGAATGCTGGATACCTTACGGAGTGTCCTGCGCTTGCTAATACTCTTATGTTTTCTTAATATGGCTTGTCATTTGAAGATTCTTTCATGGAATGTTCAGCATTTGGGTTCACCCTGCAAGCGGTCCCTGGTCTTCTCCTTCCTTAAGAAATTCAAACCCCACATAATCTGCTTACAAGAGACTCATTTAGTGGCCCCTAAACACCTTGCTTTGAAAAAGGCTTGGATTGCATGCTCCTTCCACGCTTTTCACACCTCCTATTCTAGAGTAGTCTCCATATTATTGGCCAAATCCTTCTCAATTGAGATCATCCAAGTCAAAACTGACCCAGGGGTCGTTTTGACCTTCTATCACTACAGATTGGCCGATCCTTCTTAAACTTAGTAAACCTTTACATACCCCCACCCTTTCCTGCTGAAATTCTGACTAAGATTGCCTCGTTCACTCTTGATCTCACTAATGGCCCAGTGATGTACATTGGTGATTTTAATGCAGTGATTGATCCTGCTTTGGACTGTTTGCAGGGGGGAGGGGAAAACCTTTCAATCTCTTTTAGACTGGATACAAGTATATGATCTCACAGATGTATGGAGATGGAAGCATCCAGATGTTAGACAGTTTACTTGCCACTCAGACTCCTTTCGCACGATGTCCCATATTGATATAGCTTTTGCCACCCCTTCACCCTCCCTCTCATATCCAATGCCAATATCCTTCCCACGTGGGGTATCTGATCATGCACCACTTACAGTAGTATAGAGATGGATATCCTTCCCCCTTCTTGCCCAGCCCTGTGTCATTTAAACCAACAATGGTTAGATGATCAAATAGTCCATAATGCATGCATGAAGGGAATAACAGATTATTGGCCTTGTAATCTTCACACCGTTAACTCTCATATAGAATGAGAGGCATTTAAACCTTCAATTCATGACACATTTATGTCCATTACTGGGGTGCTTAGAAAGAATACTAAACTTTGTACTGAAGAATTTGCTGAAAGCAGAGGCTGACTATAATACTAATCCCACGCCCCATACACATGCCATCTGGTTACACACACGTAGAAGTTATGAACTTTGCCTTTTGGACTTTACACAGAAGCGCATGCTATATACTTCTCAAAAAGTATTTGAACATGGCAATAAGGCGGGACGACTGTTGGCCAATCTGGCACGTCATGACTACTCTCCTACCTCAATCCCAAGAATCTGTACACCCCCAGATAACATTGTGGACACTTCCCAAGCTATTCTGGATGCCTTCTTTTTTCATTTTTCACCAAGCTATATTCGACCACTGCACTATAAGATGACAAATTATTATCTGCATATTTAGCTGATATTTATCTTCCTTTACTAACTGAGAAATGCAGGAATGAGTTGGATACTCCTCTCATCATGATTGATTGAAGATTGTAAAAGTGTAAGGGTGCGCAGATAACAGTAAAGCTGCTACCTGAACTGTACCTAATAGTGATAAATGTTGAAAAAATAGGTGCGCTAAACAAATAATACTCAAGTGAATCAACACAGTGAGAGATGTGCAATAAAGATAAAATCGCATCAAATAATGAAGTGAATGTAAATCAAATGATAATATCCATATAAATGGTTGAAAAAGAAACCGATGAAATATCCAATGGGTGTGAAAGTGGTTGGAAACAACCAATAAATGGTTAAAAAACCAATAAGTGTCCACAAAGTCCAATGATTATGTGATCTTCACCATGTGACTCAAATTGCTGAAAAGATTGGGTGTTGGAAATCAACTTCTGGTGATGTTTAAAGGTGATAAAGTGACTCCCACCACCATCAGGCTTTCCTCCTTACCAGATATGGTTATAGTAAGGTGCAAATAATATCCCAATATAGCCATATGAAAGGAGGAAATCTTCCACTGCAATGCCACCCTGTGTTAATAGCACATAAGGGCCTCTTACCAGATGGTATGAAAAATGTGCTGGAAAGATCCTCCTAGGTAAATGTTCCCTCAGCTGGCTGGATATAAAGGACCAACTCTGCAAACATGAGAATCCGCTTCTTCTATTACACAAGTAGGAGCCGCTGACAGGCATGATGCAGGAACTGGTGGCGGGGTACAGAGTTCATCCTTACTGGAGCCGGAGGGTGGAGCTGTCCTTTGCTGGATCTGGAGGCGGGGGGCGAAGTTGTTCCCTGGAGCCAGGTGGTTATAGTGGGACCTTTACACTCTTATGTGACTAATAATCTTTGTCCTCTTATATGCACAGCTACAACACCGCACAAGCTAGTGTATGAATCTCCCATTAGACCTCATTGGTAGAATCAATTTATTAAAAATTAGCTTTCTCCCAAAACTCTTATATATAATGGCTAATGCTTCCTGTAAGATCCCTAAAACTCTATTTAGGTGAATCGATTCTCTATGCACAAGTTTCCTTTGGAACCGATGTGCTCCAAAAATGGCCATGGAAATTCTGAAATTGCCCTATCATTTAGCTGGTTTAGCTTTCCCAAATTTCTACCTTTACTATTTGGCATCTCAGCTAGTGGTGGTACACGACTGGTTATACCCCTCTCCACATAATGCCTGCACTACCACTGAAGCTGCTATAGCCTCCTCACTTGAGACTTTACACAATATCATATACAGTATCATAGGCAACCCCCAGCTGGTCTGGAAACAACAATGTTACAAACTGAGCTGTCTTTTTTCAGAACAGTGGTGACCCATTTTTCCAAAGATACATGAGCCTCCTCTGCCAACAACCTGCTTTGAAATAATCCCATGCTGAAAGAATTATTAACGATCCCTCATCAACACTACTGGATTGTCAAGGGCGTTAAATGCCTTTGCCACTTATATACGGAACAGGGTCTCAAGTCCTTTATTCAACTGTGAGAAGATTTTAGCCTTCTCCCTCCTCTCTGTTTTTTTATTTTCAACTTCGCCATGCTCTAAGAGCATAATTTAGCTCACTCTCACTTCCACTACAGATGCCCCTCCCCCCCCAGAGAAGTTACTTAGAAACTCAGATGCTACTAAACTGATATCTCAATATTACTCTGCATTGATAGCTGATTCTAACCCTAGGTTTGTGGTGGCACAGGCCCGATGGGCTACTTTAGACATACAGTTCACTGAGGATGATTGGACCGAATTTGCAGGTACTTACAAAAGCTCGGTCATAGCCTCTAGAGATAGAGTTATACAGATAAAAATATTTCATCACAGCCATCTAACCCCCTATTGAATGTGTAAAATGGGATTAAGATCCACTTTGGAGTGCTTTAGAGGTTGTAGAGCTGAGGCTGATTTTATTTATTGCTTTTGGTCCTGCCCATTGTTTTTTTTCATTCTGGTCTGCAGTTGATTCCTTTCTATCCACCTTCCTAGGTGTTCCTTATGTCCTACATCCTAAAAATTGTTTATTGGGTATATTTGGTGAACTATCGGTCTCCACATACACTAAACGTTTATTACGTATTTTATATTTTTACTCTAAAAAGACTAGTCTCCTGAGTTGGAAGGAGACCTCTGGGCCCACTATAACCACCTGGCTCCAATTGATTAACAATGGCCTGCCTCTATATAAACTCACCTTTGAATTGCAAAAATGACCTCTTCTTTTCGACAAAATATGTCTTTCTGTTTTTGGTGTGTGATGTGAGGTCCTCAGGAAAAAAACCGTGAGGTTCTGGAAAATGAAGGGGGCTTTCTCTTATTAACACAAGGACAGCAATGCGTACACAGACAGTGTTAGAAACCGTTTAGCCAATTTACGCGGGAGGCGCTGGATATGGAATTGATCTTGCTTCTCATTGTGAAGGTGAGCCCATACGATGGCGTACAAAGATTGGCTAGGCAGCTCTAAAATATGAATGGGCCTCAAAGGTACATTGGGTGAACAATAGAATGAGCAAAAAAGCAAAATGGAGCACTGCACGAATAGTATAGAAGTCCAAATATATAGAAACATAGAAGGGTGACATCAGAAAAAAGACCAAGTAGTCCATCAACTCTGCCCCATTTTTTTTTAAATTGATGTATGTTTTTTTTTTGTGTTTTTTTTTTTTTTTGCTTTGTTATATTTTGTTTTTTGTTTTCAACATTTCATTTGTCTGTGTATAGATCTATGCATGTTTGTATCCTCTTACTGTTGACTGACTCACTACTTCTACTAGAAGTCTATTCTAAGCATCAGTTATTCTTTTGGTAAAATAATACTTTCTAAGATCACTTTTTTAACTTTCCTCCTGATCTTAATCTTGTCTTCATGTTGAAAACATGAAAATATGAAGCCGGTTACTTTTTTATTTTATTATCACAGAAAAATGACAAGCCAACACATTTCATGGGCTATATGGTTCCCCCTTGAACACTTATTGGCTAATGAAAGGTTAAATTAACTCTGGAATAAGTTGGTTTCTTAAATCGAAAAAAATTATTTAGAAGATGGCTTCAAGAGAACAAAAACATCTGACAGGGGTTCAAACCACACTCTATACAAATTAAAAAAAAAAAAAATTCCCGGTGTTTGGCTTTAGTTATTTGGGGGAATTGGTAGCACCTCAGTGTAATATGGTAAGGCACATTTGCCTTACATCTCAGCAGCATGTAAATTTTACTTCACATTTAAATAATATTTGCTATACACTTATCACTTATATATATTTTTATCAGGCGGGAAACACATGGAGCAATTTCTTTCCATAATTGAGAATCATTCTTGGGTATTTCATTAGAAATAAGCTTTTTTTTATAGAACAATTTATACATGCAATTCCCCAACTTTAATAAATGCCATAAACTGAGCTTGGACAGAAAGATATCTTTTAATTACAGTCAATCTACACACACCCACAGCAATTTAGCTGTTTATACATACTAAATGATTAAAGCTTGAAAACCAAAATGACCTTATATTGCAAAAAATCATTTCAGTGTAGAATAAAATGATATCATTGTGTGCAGAAATGTGATGTTTGTGTTCAGCATTACATACATTCTGTATTTCTGATACACTTCACCTAGCTAAAGTTAATGACTTTTACAGGATGTGCTGCCACATGATATGGCCCATTTGTGGATGAATAGTTCCCTGTTACAGTTCAGTGACCTGGGTTATATTATTATTTACCATTTTTTGACTTTTGTGTTCACAGCTCATGTCCAATTATGTTCTTTAACATAAGTTATTACTAAACTTTGACATCTTTCATCAGCCACAAGGTATAATGAAACAGTACCTGCGCTGCTTAACTACCAAATAATTATTATGTGTGTGAAAACCAAATTAATCAATAATATTGTGCTCAAAGTGCTAGTGCCTGAACTATATCAAATAAAACAGTTATACAAAGTTTACAAATTGTGCATAAATAAGTTGCTTAAGTGACAACCAGTATAATAAATAGGTGAATAAATCAATAAATATATAAATAATTAAATATCTTCCACAACAGATTCTTGTGATAAAGTTCATATAATCTTCAATCAACCAAGTGATATTAAAGTGATAACGCTATGATAGGCGGAGCGAAACGCGTCAAGCCTTCCATCCGAATACGTACTATGTCACGTCCAGCCACATCCGACTTCCGGTTTCCGGGGACACGGGCGGAGAGCACGGCCATTTGTTTGGCGGCCCGTGGGACTGTGTCAAGGCGTTTTGTTTTCTTCAACACTGTAAGTGTAATTTTTATATGCGCAACCAATAAAGTTCCGATATACTGCACGATGATAGCACCTTTCTTTTTTATGAGCAATACCTGGAACTTGTGAGCTGCAGAGTATCTTATAAGCCGATCGATTGGCGGTCCCTCGAGGCTATCACCACCAAGGATTATCCTTAGAGCAGTTTATAATTTGGCTTCTGGTGAGTAGGGGACCAAGAGGGAGCACCTACCCGCGAATATTGAGCACCGGCACTTTATATGAGCACGCAGCACTTCGAATTTTTGTTTGGCACAAAGACTGTCACTTTAATATCACTTGGTTGATTGAAGATTATATGAACTTTATCACAAGAATCTGTTGTGGAAGATATTTAATTATTTATATATTTATTGATTTATTCACCTATTTATTATACTGGTTGTCACTTAAGCAATTTATTTATGCACAATTTGTAAACTTTGTATAACTGTTTTATTTGATATAGTTCAGGCACTAGCACTTTGAGCACAATATTATTGATTAATTTGGTTTTCACACACATAATAATTATTTGGTAGATAAGCAGCGCAGGTACTCTAATATTTTATCTGTTTTAAAAAAGGCACCCCCTTTTTTTTTACCAGCAGCAGCTTATTAATTATCTATATTTGCATATTAATTTTTTTCAGATATAATCCTAAGTGCTAGCCTTACGCACCTTATAATGAAACAGTCACTTCTGACGCAAAGCGGAACTCCAGCTAAAACAAAGCAAATTTATCAATATCAGCAAAGTAAAATAAATGAAAAAAAAACTGAACTCCAAGTATGATCTTTATTGTATGCTTACATTGGTCCAGCTTGGCACAACTTAAAGTGGAAGTAAAGTTGTTTTTTAATGAAATGGTTGACAGGCAGGGTTTTTATTACAGAAGAGACCATATTGGTCTCTTCTGCCATAAATGCATCCTTCTGCCTGTGAGCTTTCATGTTCACTGTGCTGCGGATGTGCAGCTCAGTGAACATCTACGGCCCCTGATCCGTGTCGTGGAAGTGAAGTGGTGTCATCCCGACCTGGTATATCAAGTTGCCAAAAGCACGGGACCCGGAAGGAAGACTGGGCAAAGATGGAAGTGCCGGGGGCCCGCTGGATCGGCCCCAGCGCTGTGCTGGAGGACACCATTTGACAGGTAAGTCTGCCATATTGTACTAATATGCTGTGCATACTAGTACATTATGGCATATACCTGGGGGGCCTTAAAAATTTATAGTGAACTTTACTTCTGATTTAAGGGCCAGTTCACACCACATGCAGTTCAGTGTGTTTTTTTTTCTGCATCCAAAAACACATGGATAGTAGGTTATATGGTTTTCAATGGCATAGTTTATGCCAGTGTGGTCAGTTCCAGTGTGTTCCGGTTCCAGAAAAAAAAAAGTAGAATATTCTGCATTTTTTCTGCACTGGACTGTACTGGAATGCAGTAAAACGCATAAAAACACACTGAAATGCACGTAAATGCAACAAAAATGCATTGGAACACACATGTCCTCATTTAAGGTTAAGAAAAAAGAGGGGGGAAACTGCACTGGACAGCATCAAAAATGCACCGAAAACATCAAAAATGCACTGGAATCCATAAAGAAAGCATCAACAACGTGCATGCAGAAAAGCACCTGGATTGCATCCGGGCTGCGTTTCTATTGTGAGAACTGGCCCTAAGTATGCATTACTCACATCTGAGGGACTGCCGGGGGAAATGAAAATTAGTGTAGTAGCTGGTACTATTGCAGCAATAGCCATAATGTTCAGGGTCCTTCTGAGCAGATTTCTCTCTCTGCATTGATCACAAGGGGTCACTTGCTCATCACTGTTCCCATTCACAGAATTTAAATGTGTACAAAGTAGAGATTTCAATCAGAGAACACTATGTATTTACTGAAGAAAATACAAGGCGTTCTATGAATGGTGGCGGTGCAGAGGGGAAGCTGCCTGCACAAAATCTGAGCAGGACCTGTAAGATCACAGCTATCACTGTTATAGGGCCAGCTACTACAGTTCTTGTCGGCTTCCCCAGCGGCCCATCAGATGTGATATATGCATTCCTATTTTCTGTCAACATGGACCAATATTAGTATGTGACACATACAGTTTTAGGCTCCATTCACATCTGCTTGTTCCAGGAACACACACAGAAAGGCGGGCTCCCAGGACCCGTGAAAAACACACTTCCCGTATTTAATGCCATTAAAGTGGTTCTAAGGCCTCAAATTAATTTACATTAAAGCGTAACTCCACTTTTATAATAGTAAATGGTGAAGCGCTGTAGGATAACAATAAAGGTGAACCATGCAGTCCATCAATCCTGCAAGGATAGCCACCACCAAAGGAATTCGATTGGCCTCTTACCACAACACCATGATCCTCATAACAGGGATCATGGTCAGCGGGAAATCAAATCTGGAACTGCAACAAGATCTCACACCGGCTTCCTTATTGATCGTACCCGCTCCTCTCAATAAAGATGTATATGGAAAAAAAGGGGACAACTTCCATAGTGTAACGCCATCAAGAGACTTTATTTGTAAATAAAACACCGAATTATATACAATTTGTGATCTGGTTTCTCTGATTCAGGCTCGGTTCACACTGATGCGATGCGGGAAGGCTGCGAATTCGCAGCCTGTTCCCGCATCGCACACGCACCCCCGGCAGTTCACACTGCCATATGCGATCCGCTGGGGGTGTCAATGTAATCTTAACGACACCCCCAGTTTGATCGCATATCGCAGTGCGATCGTGCAGTTCGCACAGGATCGGATCGCACAAGTGTGAACCGCTGTGCGATCCGATCCTGATGCGGCTGCAAAAATGCCTCCTGTGCGTGTTTGCACCGGGTGCGATGCGAATTTAGCCATACAAACTGTATGGCTAAACTCGCACCGCACAGCTGATCGCATGTAATGTCGGAGCAGTGCGCTCCGACATTACATGCGAACCCGGCACTCGCAGAAGTGTGAACCGGGTCTCAGGATCAGGTGTTGGCAGCTGTACTGATTGTTTTTATTTAATTGAATGTATCATTTTATTATGCGCAGTAAATCTCCCATATTAGTAACTGCACTTTTGTTGAGAAAAAAAACATTCCCTTCTGGGTGATTTCTGTACATTACAGGGATTTTAAAAAACTTTGTTGCAGATTCCTACCTTTTCTTATTCTGAAGAAATTATTATTTGTTCCTCTGTGCCTCTGTTCATAATTATCAATCAGCTGTGGCAGCTGCAGGGCTCTAATGAGGGAAGCCGCTGGGCCTGCATCCCTTTGGACGTGTTCCTATTGGGAGTATCACACCAAAAATTACATTTTTGTTGCAGGGGATGCCAGAAATCTGACTTGCGTCTTAGTGCAGACTTCTGGGAAAATAAGTGAGCCAATCACACAAGCAGGAAATGATGTTTCTGGGGTGTGGTCAGTATACATTCTGTGTACAGAACAGCTCCAGGTAGCCATATTGTATCGCATTTTCAGAAAATTACAACAGCTGCAGATTGAAAAGAAAAGGTAATTTGTAATAACATTCAATTACAATATGATTTGTGTCGCAGTTGTATACATTATATTGTTTTTTCTTTATTTGCTATTTTTTTCCCACGAAAGTGGAGATACCCTTTAAATACATCTAATTGCTACCTAAATAATACATTCATAATTTTTGTAAAAATCAACCTAACATCATGTTTTACCAACTGTTTATAGTCGCATCGTCAGCAATCCTTGCATTAAAGTTTCAAAGCTTCTGGCAGGGGAAGCACGCTCCTGAGTACCATGTAACCAGTTTTTGAGCCTACATGTCCCATCATGTTTTGCCCCAGCATACCTGCATTATTCTTCACAAGGCTGACATGAAGACAAGCTGACTCTCCCTTAAATTAAAGAAAGCAAGCTCTCTGCTCCTTCTTTCAAGCACCCCTATTTACGCCTGCAGTGTCCTCTGATGCCGGGATGCCTCTACATGTGGGCACACACAGTGTAGGATGATAGGATGTAGTCCTAAGTTTATGAGCGCACATGCACAGGTGCCCCCATTGGAAATCTGCAGGACAGGAGGCACTTAGAATGGAAGACAGGCGAAAGTTCATAAGAAACACACAGAAAACTTCTATGAAGTCAGCGCTTAAAAAAATAAGATTACGTTTATGGGTTACTGTTATTTGAAAGGAACATAAATTGAAAATAAAAAAAGAGGCTTTAAAGTGGTTGTAAAGTCAGAAGGTTTTTTTAACTTATTGTATTCTATGCATTAAGATAAAAAGCCTTATGTGTGCAGCAGCCCCCCTCAGCCCCCCTAATACTTACCTGAGCCCCATCTCTATCCAGCAATGTTGCAGAAATCTGCTGCCCAAGACTCTCCCTCTGGATTGGCTGAGACGGCAGCTCAGCGCCATTTGATCCCACTGCTGTCAATCAAATTCAATAAGCCAATCAGGAGAAAGATGGGAAGGGGCCAGGCCGCGGCTCTATGTCTTAATGGATACCCGGAGCTGCAGCTCGGCTCAGGTGTCCCCATAGCAAGCTGCTTTCTGTAGGGACACTCAACAGGAAAGAGGGGCCAGGAGCACCAAGGAGGGACCCGAAAAGAGGTTTGTTATTTTTAACCAAACAAAAACGAGACTTTACAATCTCTTTAATATAATTTTAATTGTTAATGGCACCCCAAACGCAGGAAACAAACGCGTATTTTGCCACATGCATAATAAACGCGGCACAATGCTCCATGAGCTACTTTACTTGAAATCAATGTGCTGCCATATGCGTTTAGCAGGAGAAACCAGGTGAATAACGCACAAAGATGTGAATGCGGCCTCATAGTGTACGTATAACTTTTCCTGGAGATGCAACAGGAAGTGACAAAAAATATCTACCCTTGCCTTTTGTCCTAGTGACAACCGTAAAACTTTGCATTACTTTCTTTCATAGTGACGATGGTACCAGGACAATATAGGACAAAGTTCCTCAATGAGGACACATACAGCAATAACAACTGACAGTGGTACTAATCCTTCCTACTCTAACCAAACTAAAAACCAAAAAAGTTTTATACGTGTACATCCAATAAAACATATTTTTTCTCCCCCCTCCCCCATACCCCAACCATTCGGAATTTTCATTATCTAATTGGCCTGCCTGACAGGCTACTTTTTCTTTTCCCCCCCAATGATTATCCTATTTTATTTTATATATTGTGCCTACATATTCCAGAAGCCAGCCAGAGAATTGTACCTCCCTTTTACCCTTATTTTAATATGGACATTTTTGGGGGTATGTGTTGTCTATGTTCCTTATTTCCAAGGGCTGCGGAATATAATCGAAAGATCGATGCATCGCAATTCGACCCTTCGCGATTCTGCATCGATGCGGGTTGCTGGCATAATCGATTAGGAAATGACGTCATCAGCCGCGGCCACGCCCTATCGCGCAAAGGGAGAAAAAGTCACAAGATCGGCAGCTGATTGGTGGGTTAGTGGCGGGAGCTTAATAAAAAGGCTCCGCCCCTCCCCTTCCGTCTCTTTGACCCGGGCCAAGGCGCAGCAAGAACATCCCCCGTGTGTATCGGCGTCCCACCTGCGGCCTTGCAGCCAAGAAGCCAGCCAGCCAAGCCACAAGCCAGAAGCCAGTCCACACACAGGAGCCCCAAGTGCGTCCCCATCGCAGCCAGCCAGCGCCGCCAGCCTCACCGTAGCCGACCGTCCCAGGCCCAGCCGCCACGCCACTGCCAGTGACGCCAGCCGCCCGCCACAGAGCCCAGAGAGCAGCACAGCACCTGTCCTCCTCTGCAATGCAGTGCGCAACAACCCACACAGTCACACAGCAGGTATGTAGTCCGAACAAATAATTGTATAATCATTCATGGGGGTCTTGTCTGTATCTCTGGGGGATGTCTGTGATGGGGGGGCCTAGGACAGGGGACGGTCGGTCGGGGCCCAGGGGTACTGTTCTGCTGTGGCAGTCTGGCAGCCCGGGGGGCTCTCTCTGAGTGTCAGTGGGGGCCTGGGGGTCTCTGTCAGTGTCAGCTGTGGGGGTCTGGGCAAGGGGGGACTCACTCAGTGTTTGTCAGTGCTGTGGGGGATTGGGGAAGGTGTGGGACAGTGGGACATCCAGGTCTCTGTCAGTGTCAGCTGTTGGGGTCTGGGCAAGGGGGGGGGACTCACTCTCAGTGTTTGTCAGTGCTGTGGGGGATTGGGGAAGGTGTGGGACAGTGGGACATCCAGGTCTCTGTCAGTGTGTCAGGCTGTCAGGGGTCTATGTCAGTGTCACTGTCACTGTCACAGGCAGCTGTGGGGTAAGGGGGGGGGGGGGGCCCGGGGGTTTTGGCTCAGTGCATGCATAAGAGGGAGTCTGACAGACAGACAGACAGTCATATTATATGAAAGATGTTGCTTGGTTGACTTGTTGCGGCTTAGTTTACAAGTGGTATTTTTTATTTTTTTTTAAACACTGACAGAGTTTGGCAACTTACGTCATCCGTCTCCGTCACATACGTGGTAGTATGGTAATGGCAGAAGGAGAAAAAGATCGAGAGATAAAAAATGCACCTAGCGTTTTAAGAGCAAACATCTGGGCACATTTCGGATTTTACGAACACACAGGGAAGCGTGAGTTGGACAAGACACACGCCGTATGTAAAGCCCGTCACACAAAAATTAAATACCTAGGGAATACTACGAACTTGAGAGACCATGTTAGCCGTTTTCACTCTGAGTTAGTAACACCTGTCGCCACCAGCAGTGCCACCACTGCCCGCCACCACTGCCCAGGAAAGACTGCTAGACCCAGATCAGCCAAGAATTGATGCCATACTGTCAACTTATCCGCCCAACTCAGAAAAAGGGAAGAAACTAACCAAAGCTGTGGCAGCTTTCATCGCCAAGGACCTACGGCCTTACTCAGTTGTGGACAACGCCGGGTTTCGCTACCTTTTGAAGACGCTAGAGCCACGTTATAAGATCCCATCACGCAGTCACTTTACAGAAAACGTTATACCTGCACTCTACCACGACACCAAAGCTCAGGTACTTGCTTCAATGAACCAAGCCATTCGAGTCGCAATAACGTGTGATTCATGGACTTCAGTCACAACGGAGTCCTATGTTACATTAACAGCACATTACGTTACTAAGGACTGGCAGGTCTTGTCACATGTGTTGCAAACAAGAGCCATTTATGAGTCTCACACAGGTGCTCATCTGGCAGAGCTACTGTCTCATGTCGTGGAAGAATGGCAGCTGTCTGATAAATCTGTAGTGCTTGTGACCGACAACGCGGCGAACATGATAGTTGCAGCTCAAGTTGGTAAATTTCCTCATGTTAAATGTTTTGCCCATACAGTACACTCAATCTTGCATGTCAGCGGGCACTGAAAGGGGCCACGCTCTCCAGGCTTCTCGCCATAGTGCGATGAATATCCACATTCTTCCATCGCAGCACTAGAGCAAGCCACTGTCTAAAAGAGAAACAGAAATGTCTGGGCCTGAAGAATCATAAGCTGATAACTGATGTGCCAACAAGATGGAACAGCGCATATGACATGGTCGAGAGGTTCTTAGAACAACCTGCAGTTTGTGCCACCTTGCTGTCTCCAGAAGTCAGACAAGGAGAGTCTTATCTCTGCACTCTCAATGAAACAGATGTATCAAATGCAGAGGACGCTGTGAGTGCATTAAAGCCAATGAAGGATGCAACCTTGCTGATGTCAGAAGAGCGCAACCCAACAGTGTCTCTCATTGCCTCTCTAAATGCACAACTGCTCCAGAGCATGACAGACACCATGGGAGACACACCCATGACCCATGAGATCAAGAATGCCATCAAAACAGATCTCCTGAAGAGGTACAGCAGTGAGGCAGAGAAGAAGATCCTTCATACAGCCTCTGCACTGGATCCTCGCTTTAAAGGACTGCCTTTTATTCTCACAGAGGAGGAGAGATCGAAGATATACAGAGGAGTGACTGAGGAGGCTGCATCTTTGGCAGTAATTAGAATTTCATCATGTTTCCTCCCAGACAGCTAGAAGCTCAGCTACATTGTGTTGTGTAATAACATGCCCTGATTCACTGATGCGGTGTGGGAAGTGGAACTGTATGGTATGGATTACCGTGCAGTTTCCCACACCTCATCAATGAATCACACTCTTAGTCAGTTCAACTCTTCTTATACTATTATCTTTTGTTCAAACACACAGATTACATCTAATAGAAGGACAAATGTTGATGAAGTGCCTAGGGAAAAAGCAACTGTGGAAGAAGAAACACCCATTGAGGACAGCCATTCTCCTCCCAAAAAAAAGGCCACAACATCGCTGCTCATGACTTTTCTGGGGCAGTCTTTCACTTATGGTGCAATAGAACCTAAGACCCCCTATGCCAAGGCAGAAGACGAAATGGAAAAATATTGTAAAGCCCCACCTCTGCCTCTCACTGAGGACCCTTTGAAATGGTGGCGTGAGCATGAGGTCATATTCCCCCTCCTCTCTCAGCTGTCAAAGCAATACTTGTGTATCCCAGGTACAAGTGTATCTGCAGAGCGGGTTTTCTCTACTGCAGGAGATGTTATAACAGCGAAAAGAAGCAGTCTGAAACCTGAGCATGTGGATCATCTAGTGTTCTTACAGAAAAACCTACATGTTCCCAAATGCTAAGTAATGAAATAATTACTAATTCATGTTTTTAATGAATTAGTAATTACTAATTCAGTCTGCCACCAGTCACCAGTCAGTCACACCACCAGTCTTGTTTTATAGCTTTATAGCACTGATGGTTTGTTTTTGAAGATTGTCTTGTCCAATGTGTCCATTTCCAATCCATAATCCGTTCCGTTGCTTCACACTAAAAGTGTCTAGGCAAGTAGGCAGGGGTTCATTTAACCCTCAACCAAATAAATAATATTAAAGTGTATTTTCTTCTAGACAACTGACTGACACCAAGCCAGCCACGGTGCAGCATTATAGGAAGGAAAATCATTGAGAGAAATAACTTGTACATTTGAAGCTTAACCTTGAGTAAATCTTATCTTATTGGATCACAAATAAATACACCAATTGTGGATTCTTGTGTAATATACTATATTTGTGAGTTTTTGAATGTGACCCCCATAGGATTTCCTCAAGGTTAAGCTTCAGTTTACAATTTATTCTCTCAAGGATTTTCCTTCCTCTAATGGTGGCTTGTTGGCTAGCTTGGCTTCAGTTACAGATGTAATCAACATGGTAGAGTGCTGCTCAGTGCAGTGCAGGTAAAGTTTTCTTTCTGTAACGTGACTGACTGACTGTCGTGACAACTCAAGAGCTTATAACGCAGCTCTAGCATTAACTCAACACACACACACAATGTGTGTGTGTGTGTTGAGTTGATGCTGAGGCTGCGTATAAGCTTTTGAGTTGTCACGAGTCACGACACACACACACTGTGTTTAGTTGACTGGCAATGGCAGGGGCAAACACAATCGCAGTGAACCTGGAACATTTTATATTTTTTACAGCTTTTCTGGCACTGGAGAGATGGAGAATGGCTTGTTTTCAAAATTGGTCCATTCACATAAGTGAATTGATTTTTAAGCTTAAGCTTATATTTGTATAACTCCCCTCTAGCAGCCATCAACTCACTTCACTTGAGTTGACTGGCAGTTGGAGGGGGAAACAAACATCACGGTGAACATGGAAGTTATGCAGCAGTGCACTATTGCCAGGTTCACCTTTGATATTTGCTACTAGTCAGGAAGTGCTCTGTTTTGTAGAGGTCAGGTTATGGCACACACCTGGAATTTATTGCAACTCATGTCTGTCTGCTGGTGTCTGTTGTACTCTGTAGCAATAGCAAGTGTAGGGGGTTCCCTCAACCAAACAAATACTAAAGGTAAAAGTGTATCTAGACAACTGAAGGCAGGCCAGGCCATGGTACAGGAAAGGACATCCTTGAAAGATTAAATCAATCATACATTGAAGCGTAAAACCTTGATTAAATCTTTACTGGATCACAAATACACACAAACCTGACCTAATTTATATGCCTTGAGTTGTACCAGTGTGCCAATGCCAAACCTTTCTTCAGTTCTCATGATTCTGATGCAGACTGTTGTGTGTTTTTTTGTGATCCCATGAAGATTTACTCTAGGTTTAAGCTTCAGTTGGTGATTTACTCTGTCAAGGGGTTTCCTTCCTCTAATGGTGGCTTTGGCTTGGCTTCAGTTGGGTTTAATCGTGGTAGAGACAGAGACTGTCTGCAGGACAGGTAACGTTTTCTGTAAAGTAAGTGACATAAAAGTGACATAAGTGAATTGATAAGCTTAAAGCTTATATTTGTAACTCCCCTCTAGCAGCCATCAACTCACTTGAGTTGACTGGCAGTTTCAGAGGGAAACAAACATCACGGTGAACATGGAAGTTATGTAGCAGTGCACTATTGCCAGGTTCACCCTTGATGTTTGCTACTAGTCAGGAAGTGCTCTGTTTTGTAGAGGACAGGTTATGGCACACCTGGAATTTATTGCAATGCATATTCACATAAAAGGATTTATATATAATGTTTTGTGGGAATTTATGATGACCATTTTCACAAGAATATTAGCTTGGCTGGCTGGCTTCTTCTATCTTGGCTTGCCTTTAAAGTACAACTATAGGCAAAACTTTATCCAAAATCAAAAAAGTTTTGCCTTTAGTTGTACTTTAAATGGTGGTAGACCTGGCTTATATTAATATTTTCTTTTATGAAGCAGTAAACTGCACTACTACAGTTTTTTACTAATTTTACTGTTACTTCTGGCGGCTAAAAATGTGTGTCCCCACATTCACCCTATACCCACAATGCACGATGGTCTATGCTTGGATCCATGATACAGCGAGTTTTATTATATGTGTTTATGGTGATGGTATTGTACTATGTATTGGATGTATCCACATGTACTTACTTTATTTTTATTCTACTTTATTTCATGTAGAATGATTTGAAGAGCTCCTGAAGAAGCGCTACATCGCAAAACATGTAAAGCTTGGACTTTGTTCCAATTAGTTGTGTAACCATATCTGAAGTGTCTTTCGTAGGGGACCGTTCATCCCCACCCACCAGTCTTAGACACATACGGTTTGATTAGGGTCATTTTATTATCCTGTTTTTATTCTCTGCAACCAACATTTACTAACAGTTTTTTTTTTAAATACAGCCTGGCATATTTAACCAGCTCTGGACCGGAAGGATTTGCCCCCTTAATGACCAGGCCATTTTTTGCGTTTCGGCATTGTGTTACTTCAAAGGAAAATGTTGTGGTCTTGCGACGCTGTACCAATATAAAAGTATTGAAAATACTTTTATAGATAGAGGAGGCGCCGCACCGTCACAACCAATAGCCGTGATCCGCACTGCAGGCGGCCACGAGCACTTGAGTGATACAAGCCGGTTTCTTACTGCCAAATGTAAGTGCAACTCTGCTTTTTATTAATAAAGTATTGTGGGATAATGCACTATTGGCTATTCTCTTCTATCCCAATATTTGCCATTTATTTACCTGCGGGAGAGGTTTAGAAGAGGAGAGAAGATATAAGAAACATCAGGGGGAGATCCCGGCAACCCTTATAATCGTGGTGGGAAAAAAGCCTGCAACAGTTGTTTACACACGCTGGGATACATTCATATCTGGTAAGAGGCTACTGAATCTGTTTCCAGTACCAAGGGTGTATAGGTGTGTAACCTTTTATTCACGGTATCGGGGTGCTGTCACTTCAAGGTGTAAAATATATTCCGCCAATTAATCCCTATCTGCTGGTAAGAAGTCAATCCTGAAGGTGGTGGGAACCTTATGTGTGTCACCTTACACTTTATTGGCCTTCATTTTTTGGACTGGAGTTATTTAGCACTGGAGTTATTACACAGACTTTTATTTGTATTTAAAAGCATGGACATCACACTGTGAATTTTATTTGTTGAATCCACACCCTTTTTAAGGGTATTTCACTTTTGTATTTGATCTATTTGACTATTTACTTATTTCTATGATTGTTATAACATTAGTGTTACACTATATTCCCTCTTCCCTATATATATATATATATTCCCTATTAATCCCTCACATGTTATTATAGACCACCACTACTCTACCAAAATAAAAGTGATGTCCTTTTTTCCCACAAATAGAGCTTTCTATTGGTGGTATTTGATCACTTGTGCTATTTTTATTTTTTGCACTATAAACAAAAAAAGAGTGACAATTCTGAAAAAAAACAACAAAAAAACAAAAAAAAAAAAACATTTTTCACATTCTGCTATATAACATTCACAAAAAAAATTAAAAATCAAAATTTTTCATAATTTTAGGCCAATTTGTATTCTGCTACATATTTTTGGTAAAAAAAAATCGCAATAGGCGTATTTTGATTGGTTTGCACAAACGTTATCGTGTCTACAAACTAGGGGAAAGATTTACGTAATTTTTATTTATTTTTTTTTTTTTTTACAAGTAATGGCAGCAATCTGCGATTTTTAGTGGGACTGCAACATTGCAGCGGACAGATCGGACCCCTAACTGACTTTTTTGTACACTTTTGGGGGGACCAGTGACATTATTACAGTAATCAGTAGTAATCATAAAAAATATGCACTGTTACTGTAATAATGACATGGAAGGGTAGGGATTAACCTAGTGAGTGATCAAAGGGTTAAATGTGAGCCTAGGGGAGTGTTTACTAACTGTGGGGGGAGGGGCTTGTGAAATTACCACAGAGACCTGTGATCCTATATAGAAGGATCACAGGCGCTCTGTGATCATTTCAGAGAGAAGAATGGTCAGCTGTGTTTACAACAGCTGATCGTTCTTCTCTCTCAGCGGGGAGCAATCGTGGGTGCCTGGCGGCAATCGCGGGTGCCAGCCCCGTGCTTTGGCATCCCCACTGCCAAAGGGCTACGTCGGTTCGCGCAGGAGGGCCAGCCTGCCGCAGTTAATGTGCGGCGGGCGGTCCGGAAGCAGTTAATTCGATGTGAAAGATAGGGACCTAATGTAATTCAACAGTTAGTTTAGAATAGCTAGCAAGCTGAATTTCTAAAGGAAACTTGCTATTTATACTGTATGTAACACTGTATTGAATAATAAAACCTGGGGACTGCAATACATTTATTCATTCATTTTTAGCCAAAAAACTGAATCCAGATTTAAAATGTTTACAATATTTTTTACTGTTTAAAGCAACAAAATAGCAATACATTAAATAGATCCAAAAAACCGAACATTACATTTTCCGCTCACGATAATTATGAAAATATGAAAAAAAGACAGCAAACATTCCTGCCGACAATGAAACTGAATTCCTTTTCATCAGACAAAGCTCTGCATCTACAGATAATTACAAGGCAAAACACAAGAAAACTCGAGGTAATCCTAGTCTGGAGCACTTTGAATATTTAAAAAGAAATGTTACAAAGTACAGAAAACAACTTCAGGCAAAATGATAATTGCTCCGAAAACAAAAATGTAATTATATTTATACACAGGCACTCTTAGCTCAGTTTGCTCACTGCTTGTGTGTAAAAAAATTGGCCATGCAGGGCTTCTTACCTGGAGATGAAAAGGGGTTGCTGACTGTTGGGAGAGCTGGATAACATTTCCAAAATTTCCAATTTTGTTTCCAAAAAAAAAAAAAATGATACAAGCAGGTGGTAATCATCAGTCAGATCTCACTCAGACACATCCAGGTGTTATCAGTGCGGATGGGCTGTCGGTTTGGTCTGAACCTAGATTTGCATTGAATTTTGCTTGTTCGGAGGTTCAGCACACAGGCAAACTAAAGTGGTGTTCGGTTGAGTTGAACCTTCAGCGGCAGCGGAAAATTAGGCATTATTACTACTGCTGTTAAATGTGACAGCTATATTTTTCCTTCAGACCAGTTGTTAGGCAGCTACCAGAATCCTACCAACCATAGGTCATCTCTGCTTAGCCAATTCAGCTGTCAGCCAGAGAATGCCAACTATGATTTTTTCCCTCTTCCACTCTGAGCTCTGCTGTACAGGGGATTTTGCCCCCTGGGTTAATTACAGGGACCTACACTGTTTGCATTTTAAAAAATGTGAATAAATACAGAGCTGCCCTAGACTGCATCTTATAGTGGCTAAATGGTTAGCACTTCTGCCTAGTAGCACAAGGGCCGTCGGTTCGAATTCCAACCATAGCACTACAATCCTGGAATATTCATGTTCTCCTTGTTCCTGCATGGGTTTCCTTCAGGTACTCTGGTTTGCTCTCACACTTCAAAGACATACTGGTAAGTAAATTGGCCCTGATATGTGAATGCATCAATGTACGTTAAAGGAGAAGTCCAGCCTAACACTAAAATTGTTACATTTATAGACATCCACAATCTAACACTAACTTATCTGTAAGGAAGAAATCAGTATACATGGCATTTTTTAATCCGATCCAACTCGATCCCACATTGAGCTGTCAGCCGTGGCTTCGCTGTGGCGGCGGGTGCAGAGGACACAGCCGAGAACAGAAGCCCCATAGCCCTCTATGGTTTTACGTCACTTCCCATTCATTTCACAGCCGTTGTCGGCTGTGTTCTCTGCAGAGCTTCCACCGCTAGGGATTGGCCCGGAGCAGCTTAAAAATTAAAAAAAGGTATGTATACTGATTTCTTCTTTACAGGGCTAGATAGATTAGTGTTAGATCATGGATGTCTATAGAAGTAACAATTTTAGTGTTAGGCTGGACTTCTCCTTTAAGCAGCCCATAGATGACTTTGTTTTCTTTCCTGCAGGTTGAAAATAAAAATGGAGGCTTTAAAGGTAGAAAGAAAACAAATTGCTCCCACAGCACTATTGTATTCTGCTGGCCAGCAGAACCTTTGAGAAAGCCTATTAGGGGCAACGCGTGAGGTGGGCAGTGATGTGGTCACGCTGGACAGAGCTGAGGACGCTGGGTTTCATTGCCGAGTCATGCTGTAAATTCACTTCTGAAATGTGAGTTTATTTCAAATTTTAATAAAAGTTTATTGAAGTGGTCTACACTATTGAATCTTCATTTTGCCTCCTTTATTTATGTCATCATACGGTGTACCTGTATACTCTTTTAAAATGCTTGTATGGCCTGTGAGGTCCATTTGAGCAGATGAGAGGCCACCCAGAGGTAGGGTGAAGGGGTGAATTACTGAAAAAAGTTGTGGTGTGTGGGATTGCACTGGAAGTTGAAATTTTTGGATGAATAACATTTTTCATGATGGACTGTATATGAAAGAACTTTATGAAGAGTGGTTTTACACTATATATACACTATATGGAAAAAAGGGGGTTAACTGCGCTATAGGTCAATAGTAAATAATTAGCAGCAACTTCAAGTGTGACCACACCCTAAAAAATATTGTGCAAAATAAGTTGCACTGAGTGAAAAAATTAACAAATCAATGTCCAAAAAACAAAAACAAAAAAAATTTATAAATGAATGAATCAAGTCCCAGTGCAAAAGTCCTAGTAAAGAAGGTGAACTCCAAATTGATGTGACTAATAAATCCACACTTAGGAATCCAAAAACTGATAGGTGATGTGCTTACCGGACTAACAATAGAGGATTGCAGAAATAAATCATGAAAGAGTGAACTTGATTGAAGAAAACTCATATGATGAACTCCCAAAGATAGGTCATAAATTCATAGAAAAAAAGAAAACGCCATAGCATAATACCACAACGATAATAAAACCTTATACACCCTAAATTACACCGTGCAGAAGGTGTATAATCCGTCACCAATTGTGAGGTTGCTTACCAGAAAGAATAATTGTGCAGACATATACACTCTCCCAATGAGTGATCATAGAGAAGGATGAGAAATAAAGATGGAAGAAAACCACCACCAATATGACAGCCGCTTACCAGATGGAAGGTGGGTAAAGGCAGATATAGACAAATCCCAGATACACCTGGGCCACCAACACTGACACTCCGGGCACCTTACCAAACTCAGATAATGTTTGCACAATGTATGGTATTGACCAATCCAATTCACCGATATTCACCACCAGTAGATGACTCCCACAGCAGAGTCCAGGTAGAGATGATCCCAAAGGTTGAGTCAATAATCCCAGTGGGTGGACAAAGCAGTCCCAAATATAAAGAAAAACGCCAATAGTGTAAAAACGTACCACTAGTTTATTAAATAAAAGAGAGACACTTACAATCTGTTAAAAGCAAAGAAGCATGAAAAGCCGCCGGCCGGACGGCAAGGCACATCTGCTCGCTTGAAACACCTCCAGGGATGACGTCAGCACGCCGTGACCTAACGACGTTTCGTCCTAGAAGACGTTTTCAAAGGTTATATATATATATATATATATACACTGCTCAAAAAAAATAAAGGAATGCTTTTTAACCAGAGTAGAGCATCAAGTCAAGTAAACTCCTGGGATATTGATCTGGTGAGGTAAGTAGCAGAGGGGGTTGTTAATCAGTCTTAGCTGCTTTGGTGTTAATAAAACTAACACACGGTGCACTAGATGTGCAACAATGAGACGACCTCCAAAACAGGAATGGTTTTACAGGTGGGGCCACTGACATTTTTTCCCCTACTCATCTCTTCTGACTGTTTTTGATTAGTTTTGCATTTGGCTAGGGTCAGTGTCACTACTGGTAGCATGAGGCGATACCTGAACCCTATAGAGGTTGCACAGGCAGTTCAACTCCTCCAAGATGGCACATCAATACGTGCCATTCCTAGAAGGTTTGCTGTGTCTCCCAGCACAGTCTCAAGACCATTGAGGAGATTCCAGGAGACAGAATGTTACTCTAGGAGAGCTGGACAGGGCAGTATAAGGTCCTTTACCCATTAGCAGGACCAGTACCTTCTCCTTTGTGCAAGTAGGGACAGGATGAGCATTGCCAGAGCCCTACAAAACGACCTCCAGCAGGCCACTGGGGGTGAATGTCTCTGACCAAACATTCAGAAACAGACTTTATGAGGGTGGCCTGAGGTCCCAACATCCTCTATTGGGCCCTGTGCTCACTGCCCGGCACCGTGGAGCTCAATTTGCCATTGAACACCAGAATTGGCAGGTTCGCCATTGGTACCCTGTGCTTTTCACAGATGAGAGTAGGTTCACCCTTAATACTTGTGACAGAGGTGAAAGGGTTTGGAGAAGCCATGGAGAACTTTATGCTGCCTGTAACATTGTTCAGCATAACCAGTTTGGTGTTGGGTCAGTGATGATCTGGGGAGGCATATCTATGGAGGGATGCACAGACCTCTTTAGGCTAGACAATGGCACCCTGACTGCCATTAGGTATTGAGATGAAATTCTTGGACCAATTGTTAGACCCTACGCTGTTGCAGTGGGTCTTGGGTTCCTCCTGGTGCACGACAATGCCGGGCCTTATGCGGTGAGAGTAGGCAACTAAAAAATGGTTAGTTCCACTCTAAAGTTACCAATGTGGTGTCTATCCCAAAAACGAATATAGAAAAATAATTCCAAAAAAGGAATTAGACATGGGGAACAGGACGTTGCGACACCAGAAAATTATATTAGTAATAATGATAGGAAGTATGGATGCAAAATAAATAAAAATAATATTTTATTCAGATTCAATTTAAAAGGATTATTTTAGGTAGAAATAATGCTAATATAACAGCTAACAATTACAGATATATACAAAAAGTGCAGTTAAAAAGTGCATACATTTGAGTATAACATAGAATATAGACAAAAAAACTTTCACAGCTTTTTTGTCCCACTTAGTTTGGCAAGGGTAACTCTCCAAATAACCCCTATGCATGTTGACCATAGGCCTTCTTCTGGGGGTTTGTTCATCTGGAGTTATTAGACCATATCTGTATATAGAATGGAACAGATAGGTAACAGCAATAGTACATAGAAAATAGTACATAGAAAATATACAAATGTACAAATGACATCAACATTAATACATTACAGCAATGCATCTGCTCCAAACTATAAATCTTTGAAAGATTTTTTCCAAAAATATAAAGCACACTTACATGCCAAAGAAAAGGTAGAAGGTATAAAATGCAAAGTCCTTTATAAGAGACTGTAGTATAAAGCCTTGACTGAGATATGCGAGGGAAACAGCTGGATTAAGGGAGCCACATCAGAATCACATAATATACAAATATAGAATGAATCTAGTGTGTTATAAAAATATCAAAAAGAGAGTAGGCAGCCAGTTCCTGGTGGATGAAGGAGTTGATACCATTGAATGGCCCCCACACTTGCTTCACCTAAATCCAATAGAACACCTCTGGGACATTATGTTTTGGCTCATCTGACGCCACTAGGTTGCACCTCAGTCTGTACAGAAGCTCAGTGATGCCCTGGTCCAGATCTGGGAGGAAATACCCCAGGACACCAACCGTCATCTCATTAGGAGCATGCCAGGCATGCATACAAGCACGTGGGGGCCCTTCAAACTACCATTGTAAGTACCATTTTGAGTTGCTACAATGAAAATTCATAAAAATTGACGAGCCTGCTGCATCATTTTTTCACTTTGATTTTTGGAGTATCTTTGAATTCAGCCTTCTGTAGGTTGATAATTTTAATTTCAATAAAACAATGTGGCATCTGTTTGTTCCTAACACATTACCCAGTCCATATCAGTATAGATATCCAGAATAATATTTTTCCCCATTGAAATCTGATGTGTTTTCAAAGTGTTCCTTTCATTTTTTTGAGCAGTGTATTTATGAATTTTCACTCATTTGCTAATTAATGAATAATTGTTTGTTTAATGAATTGAATATTTTATGCAGTGATTTAGCATAAGATAAATGCTAAACTGTTTTATAGGATATATGATTACTGTTAGCGCCTTTTGCCGCTATCAAAGTTAAACAATCCGAAACACTGGTTGTACCAAAGCTGATCGAGGGATCAACTTGGGTATAATCAGCACTGTCGAACCGGTTGAATTTTGATCCATGTATGGCAGGCTTTAGGGACGTTAGATTGTTAGCTCCTTGAGGGCAGAGAGTGACGTGAATGTACAACATATTGTATATGTATAGCACTGCGTAAATTGTCAGTGCTATATAAATACCTATAATAAATAAATATCTGCCTAGGGCTTCCGCTATAAGGTACCCAGGCAAAAACCTCCTGATTTTATGTTTCAGATGTGTAGCATGCGCAAGCAAACAACACCAGTCAAGACCTGTTAAGCTGAAACACGACATGTTGGAAAATCGTATCCGGTCCCTACTGTTTTTTCCCCTATAAGCTGTCAAGTGTAATGTCTGCAACTCCCATTCTCCTCTCTTCTACAATACTACAGAAGAATGATCGAATAATGTAGGCTTACAGAAAATCTGCTTGGCACAGCTGCCTGATGGTGATTGGATAATGCTTGCACATCAAACAGCCTCTAACATCAATGGCATCTTTAGTGGTGACTTGACAGGTTTATTTTAAGGTTTATTTTTAGGTTTATTCCTCCACAGTTCTGCAAACAGCCTCCATTTAGATGAAAAAAAAAAAACAAAAAAAAGATATAAAACAAAAGACCCATGAAAAGATGCCATTGTTTCCCTTAGAAGAATCAGATTACAATAAATTGGATGTGGCTTTAGTTTGCTTTTATTGCCTTCTCTTGGATCAGCAACAAAGTAATGTAGGTGGATCTGCGTTTATTTTACTTTTTTGGGACTTAAGTTGCTACAGAAAGTTGTACATATATAAAACCATTAACTGTTGAAATCTTAATGCTGTACAATAACTAGTTTTTATGGGTGCACATAAATGGAATGAATTAAGCCATAAAATGAGCACTGCAGATGAACATTACATAGCAAAAAGGCTTAAAGTGAGAATAAGAATACATAAAATGCTACACTAACTAATACTGAAAATTCACGTTTTCTCATGTGGAAGACTTAAGATTCATTTCATTTCTTTCTTTTGTGTTAACTCTTGGAGATTTTCAACCTGACCATGGGAGATGACCAGTCTTTGCAGTATTTTAGAAATGGCCCTTTTACAAGGCTTACTGCTTAGTCACTCATATGAGCAGAAATGAAATGAAGGCAAGGTCTTGCTGCCTATTGAGGAATCATTTGTCCTTGCCTCATCTGTACATAATTGATTCAACATTGTCATGGTAACATTAGGTCAACAAAACGTCATGCTGAAATTAAAAAAAAAAAAGTATGCCTTGCCAAGTATCAAATTTAGTGTCACAAAAGCATGGGATCATTCACAACTGTTCTGAAAATACCACTTATAATTATAAAGTTGTTACTTGTATTAAATCCTTTAAACTGGCAAAGTTCAGCTGAAGTTGGGGTGTTTGTTTAGATTCTGATAACTCGGAGTCGGCTCCAATAAACCATACAGGTCAGTTCCAGCTAGTGTTCGACCAATATCGTTTTTTTAGTGCCGATACTGATATTTTGGTCATCGGATATCGGTATCGGCCGATATTGGCTAATATTTTCGAACATTTAATTTTTATTTTTATTTTTCACAGGTACTGTTGTGGAGGGATCTGGGGGTCTAAAAGAACCCAAACCCCTCCTCTGCACTTAAAAGCATTCAAAACGCCAAGTTTGGCTGTTTTGAATGCTCACATTTTTTTTAATTTGCCGCCGAGTACCCGGAAGGGATGTCATGACATCCCTTCCGTGTTTCTTACATGGAGACCCGATCAGAGCCGAATGCGGCTTTGATCGGGTCTTCTCTACGGCGGCCATGCAGGTAGGATGCCCTGGTCTCCCGGTGGGACGGAAGAGCGGCTTCTTAGCTGCATCGGTTGTCATTACAAGACAGTCGACCGACGGCTATGGACGCCAGTACTGGGGTGATGCCTCTAGCTGCAGGCATCACTCCGGTACATGCACTTTCCCAAAATATCGGCAATATCAGTAACCTCAGGGGCCGATTCTGATATATTGGGGAAAGTGCATATCGGCCCCCGATATATCGGCATTGCCAATAATCAGTCGATCCCTATTTCCAGCCCCAGTGAATTTGCAGCCTTAAGTTCCTATCACAGTTACACAAACATCAGCCATGTTTCTGAAAGTAGAACTATAGGCAAAACTTTTTTTTTTTATTTGGATAGAGTAAGGGAAAGTTATAACTGTCAAACTTTTTTCTGCCATCTGTGTCCCATTAGGAAGATTTCTCTTCACTTCCTGTCCCATAGTCAAACAGGAAGTGAGAGGAAATTCCTGCAAATTAAGGGAATTCTTTGGGGACCCCCAGGTCACCAGAACTAGTGTCCCCATTGGAAGACTTTCCCTGTATTACTTTTCTGGGGACAACTCAAACTCTGGTACTTCTATTACTTTCACTTTTAATGATAATGGTAAACAGGACAACTACAGAGGGTGAATCTCCTTAACAGGGACACAGACAGAAATCAAAACTGACAGTGGTTTCAATGCCTCTCCACACTATCCAAAACTAAAAAAAAAAGTTTTTCCTTTAGTTATACTTTAACCCAAAGTGCTAGAAAGACTGTAATCAGCTTTTAAACACTTTGTGGCAAAGTATAATATGGGTTTTCCATCATCTGGGTTTCCAAAGAGGTTCTGGTCCCCCTCTGCTATAAATTCAATGGTGTATTAATAAACCTATTTTATCACATTCTACTTCTAATAGACATAATTCTGTAAATGTATGAACAATAGAAACACGCTGAATAACTGTTCTGTATATGGAGGCGTTCAATTTATTTATTTATTTTCCTTCTATTGGTTGAATTTGTGTCTTTTTTTTCTCAACCCAACTAAGTATATAAAACAACGTAACACTTACAGATAAACTGGGTAAATCGAAATAATACTTACTTTAAAATGTGTTACATTGCATTCACATAGCGAAGCTTAAAGCGGAGCTCCACCCAAAAGGGAAGCTCTGCTTGTTTGCTTCCTCCCACCCTCCGCTGCCACATTTGGCACCTTTAAGCTCATCTCTCTCTGCTCTCTTCTCCTATCAGCATGTCCCTTGTCAGCACATGAGCACTGCAGTACAACGTATTGGCTCCTTGTTAGGCTAACTTTTCTGTTTTGTTTTTTTTTAATTAATGAAAGTTTATTTCTTCCCAAAAAATTGCATTTGAAAGACCGCTGCGCAACTACCGTGTGACATAAAATATGGCAACGATTTTATTCTCTAGGATCTCTGCTAAAATATATATATATATATATATATATATATATATATATATATATATATATCATGTTTGGGGGTGCTAAGTAATTTTCTAGCAAAACATACTGATTTTAACTTGTAAGCAACAATTGTCAGAAAAGGGCTTAGACTCTAAGGAGTTGAAGTGTATCTCTATGCAAGGATTTTTAGTTGTGGATAGAATGGGTATGGATCTACCCTTAGACACGTTTTTATTGTTGTCTGTGTCCCTGATGTGAAGATTTACCCCTCTCTTTGTACTTTTATCGATTTCACTGAAGAGACTGTGTGTTTTTTGGTCACAGCACAAGTTTTTTTGGACTATATTTGTGTTTTATTGCATTTTTTCATAGTGGTTTTTCACTTTTAAAAAATAGTATTAACTACTAGTTTGGTTTCACTATAGTAAGAGGAGGGGATGTAGTGTTCATAAACAATGCAGAGTTTATGATTATGTTTTGCTCTTTTTGTCTTTGACCATCATTGAGAAGGAAAACAATCTCTGAATAGAGGAGGTGGACCTTTCAATATTCCTCCTGTCCTCCATTCATAGACTGCGTTTAATTCATGGAAGCTATAGTACAGCTTCTGTGAACAGAGGAGGTGGGCGGAAACGGCGGGCCTAGATTGCACTCTTGAAAAGTTCATGTGGCAGGTCCCTTGGCTTGTATTAACCTTTGCAATACCGGAAGATTACCACTGCTTGCGTCAGAGAACTGAAGATTTCAACTAAAACTTCAGCCAGCAGCACAAGGGACACTTCTCACTGACTAGGAGTAACATTTCCTATGGTGATCTAAAAAAAAAAAACTTAAAGCGTTTGTTACCCCAACGGTTCATATTCCAGATATGTGCCTGCTGTACCATGTACTTGTATGAGAAAGTATCCTGTTCTATTTGTATTGCTTCCTTTGTGGGAAATCCCTGGTGTTCCTATCAGTGCCTCTGTTTTCCTATTCAAAACTGACCACACTAAGCAGAAGAGCACATCGTGGTCAGATCTCTAGCTACACTGGGATCTCAGCCTGCTCTCCTTCAATGATCAGACCTGTCCTGAAATGCACCCCCGCTGAATAGCCATTCTCTAGGAAGCTCAAAGTGCTGCTGCTTCGCCTCCCCCCCAGCTCCTTTGCAGCTAAGTAAAGAGGGTATGTGATCACTTATAAAACATGGAAAAGGGTATTTATAATATTTTTTTATATCTATACAAAAATGTTTTGCCTTTCATTTTTATTTTAAACAGAATGGGTTGTTTTATAAGGTGGTTGTTTACTTCACTTTAAGCTTTAAAGCCCAATCAAACTTCCAAATTAAATTAGCTAAATACATTCCAGTTGCATCAAAACAAAAGGTGTGCAAAGTCTTACAGTTTTTCAGTAAAAATCAGCCACAGCCATCTGCATGCATTTTAGGTTACTTAATTACCATAACATTTGGGAGGTACCAGGACTGCCTCACATGTGGCCACTGCTAGCAGCAGGGTTACCCCAAACATATTGGTTCCACATTCCCAGAAGGTTCACTGCCCAACATGTATTATCCCATGCATGGATAGTGGCCAGATGCCTATCTTTCCCATCCTCCCGACTGTGCACTTCTAAACCCCTTTTCTTCTAGGAGTAATCACACGCTAATTGAAAATACCAGCTTCCAGGACTCTGTTGCCTCTTTCTCCTCTCTTCACACCCTCCAGGCACTGGCTACAAGAATATGCATGTCTCTCCTAAATATTCACATGGAGGCCAGATCTTTCCAACTTTTCTTTACTGCTTCAAGCAGTAATTGTTACGTAACAATCCATATGATGGCATAAGAAAGTAACTGTCCAAATAATGACTGAGGTAGTCAAATATCCTCATGCTTGTAGGTGCTTGTGCCTTCAGAAAATGATTAGGTTGTTTCTTCCTATGCTCTCCACCTGTTCCCTAGTTCAACTGATTACCTCTCCCTGGAGGGGAGAACCTAGGAAAGCACCAAGTGCTGGGCCCAGTTTCTCTCTTGTGCCGTTATTCAATTCCAGATTAGAATCACCTTCTGTCAGAGAAACGGCCATGCTGTAACTGGCAACTTTGCTAGTACTTTCCATGGCCGCAATGGACTCAGGCCATAGACTAATTCACTGGCCTATGAAAGGACTCTGCTCAGCCCATCAGATTGCTGGATTGTCTTCAGCTCTTCCTGTTTCTTGAGCATTGCTACTTCCTGGATTCCAGTTTGACACGGCTTGTTCCTGACCTGTCTGCTCTCTCTCTCCTGGCTTTGACCCTGGCGGCTTCGTCTGACCATCCCTGCTCCAGTTTGGCTCTCCCGTTATCTGATCTCGGCTTGGCTCACGGACTTGCTTCCTGTCTACCTGCCCTCCAGTACCTGATTTGGCTTTCCCATGGACTTGTCTGCTTCTGGCCTTCCTGCTATACCTTTGGCTTGCACCTGCTGCAGCTTCCTGCCGAGCCCTGTGCTTGACCCCCGGCCGGTCTTACACCTACTGCCTGGTTGTTCCTGGTTCCTCCTTGGACTGTCCGGTGTATTCCTGCCCAGCACTCTGCTAGAGACCGCCTGTCTACCATCAGGACCCTGCCAGCAACCAGTGCTTCTGTGGGCGCTACACCCTCTGTCTCAACCCCAGGGGTGTGCCGCACTCAGCCGCAAGGGGAGCCCTCTCTGCATCTCAGCCTCGGATCAGGTATGTGACACCTTCTCTCCTGGATGTCCCATGTGGGGAACCCCTCAGCAGTCTCGCCCCCCAACTAGGGGAGTGCAAAAGCACCGCAGCAGACCTGTCCTTTCCTTAGCTCCCCTGGTCGGCAAGACCAGAGCCCCAGTTCCACTGCTCTCCTGATCTGGCTGGGTTTCTCTTTGAGCTTTCATTTCTGAACAGCAGGGAGAAATCCAGCCAGAGCTCGTGTTTACAAACATAGAGATCTATGCTGTGACTGGTCACAGCGATCAGCAGGTATACAGCTATTGGCTGTACCCAGTGACGAACTCATGCTTTGTCCAATCACAGCACAGGGCAGCAGAGGGTGCGCCTGAAAACCAGGAAGTCCACAATGATGTACAGGTATGTCATGGAGTCTGGCTGTGCCGCCTGCCTGCAGTAAATATACTGTGGGTGGATGGCAAGAGGTTGCGAAAACACATTGATCTTTCAATTTTTTTATAACATCCAGAAATCAATAATAAGTTCAATGGTTTACACTCTGTGTGTTATCAGATGTTTTAAATGCTATGAATTCACCAGAAAGTACATATTTTTTTTTACTACATACATGCGAATATAAAACGTAACCTCTATGCTATGTACGTATTATATTTCATTTTTGATATTTGCCAACTAGTGAACTGTAAACCCTCAAAAGGATCTCTGGTCATAAAACTCACTTTCTGTATCTCAATTAAAGAAACCTTCATGTACATAACACCTACATTTCCAATATTTCCTTGTCTAGGTAGTGTTGCTAATTGTGCTTTCATGAAGTCCGGTGTGAGGCTTTCCAAAGCCATTTGTATATTATTACACTTTAGTAAAGCTGTCTTCAAGCTTCCTCCTGACCCTTTTTTGTTTCTCTGGGGTCTGGAACAAATCAGACAGGAAAGTCATTTAATACGCAGATAATTGCTCTATAGGCACTGTAGGATTTCCCGTGAATGGACTTGATTGAGTAACTGTTATGTTCAAAGTGTCTGAAAGATGAAAACCCACTTTTCTGGGTATATTTACACTGTGCATTACAAGCTTTCCTTCCAACGACAACAAACGTCAGTATTAGTTGTGCAATTAATAAGCTGGATAACTACCACAAGAGCGGACACAAATTGTTTGATCCCCTAATTTTCCCATAAAGTGTTATTCCATTGTGGGACTAAATACGCAAACTACCTATAGAGTATGGATCTAGGAAGGAAGTCCATCTCAGACGGGGTTAGCTACGTTTCAGGTTGGTTCTAGAGAGATGAGGTAACCTTGTCTCCCCCAACAGCAGGACACGGATTGTAACAAAACGCATGACTAATTTATTTTGCAGTTTTCAATCTGGAAATGTAATTCCTCGGATTTTGAGATCACTGTAAAAATCTTCACTAAAAATGCACATTTCTTTCCAGCTTCACAGTTGCAAAACAATGACTCGGAACAGCCTGCCAACAAATGTTTTGCCGACCATTGAAAATGTTCTTGTAAACAACTGGCAATGATTCTTCCTATCAACAGCCTGTAATTCAGATGCTGGGCTTTATTCAGAAAAAAAAGTAGCCTACGTATATGATGATGTTCTTTATGTACAGGCTCCAACCTCTGTGTCAGAAGGCATGTTATGTGAGCATTGTAAATATTAAAACCAACATATACAATATATAAAAAAGGTAAATATACTCCAAGTTAGGCATGTATATCCCTTGTGCCTATGAATGTACTAATGGGAGGGAATAGGTGATAAATAAATGAATGTGAGGGAGGGGGAAAGATGAAAGCAGCTGCTATAGGATATGAGGTAGATGTAAGGTAAACTCCCAAAAATATTTGAGGTTTGCTATAGCGCTTGCTAAAATAGACCCAGGGAAGGATAATGGCTTGTCAATATCCTGAGTTTAAAAGATTGTAGGCATATGTCGTTTTGACGAAACGCGCGTAAGGTGGAACGCACGCTGCACACCTGGGTGGAACTCAAGCCGGTACTCACCGCTCCCCACTCGTAGGCAACATTTTGGCTGATGTTTCTCCCGATTTTTTTTGATTTTTATGTACTGTGAACCCGCAAACTTTATTAAAGAATATTTTAACGGTACTGTACTATTTGGAGCTTTTTTTTACTCTTTGCCCTGATCGGACCCTGAGGATCCAGGCCATCCAGGAGAGGGATTCCTGATCGTTACGGGACTACAAAGCCCGGCAGTGACCTACCTGGCCCTGGCGGCCATAAGGCTCATTAGGTCTTAATACCATACGGTACCTAAGACTCACTACTTCTGGTGAGTGCACCCCCCTATTATTCCTCACGGCTGACACCACAAGTACCAGCATTTGAATTATTGGAGGACCCAGCACAGAGCACTTGCACTTTTCCTTTATTGGCACTCAAGTTTTAACTGTATATTCACCCAAGTCACATATGAACTTTTTACTTGGACTTCATTTTTGCACTAAAGGCACATATATGTAATTTTATTCATTTTATTGTGATTTGTATTTATTGTGATTTTCATTAACTTACATATATTTTTCATCACCTCCTACACCCATTGGATATATGATACTGTTATTTATTTAATTAATTTATATTGGTTTTATACCTCTATATTTATTTAGCATCACTTAGTCGTTCACACATATACCTACAATCTTTTAAACCCAGGGATATTGACAAGCCATTATCCTTCCCTGGGTTTATTTTAGCAAGCGCTATATACAATATATGCACTGTACAGTGCACCTGTCATGAGCAGTGGTGGGACAAGGTCATCTAGAGCCCAGGGCAAACATGAAAAACTGCACCTCCCCCCCTTCCCACCAAGATGTATGAGCATTATGTGTCAGCAAAAAAATTGAGCACTAATCTGTATGCTTACCCCCTAAGCATACATTCCCCCTACTCCTAGGACAAATCCACCCCCTGCTGAAATCCCCCCCAGCACAAATCTTTGCCAACCCCCCATCCAGCCTCACAGCTTAAACCCCCCCCCCCTCAAATTCCCCCAGCACAATTTCCTCCCCCCCCCCCAAAAAAAAATAAATAAAAATCACTCCTCCTAGCACTAGCACAAATCCTCCGCTGCTCAAATTTCCCTTCCGAGTACTCATCCTGTCCCCACCCCCTCCTCCCTCCCAGCACAAATACCCACCCCCAATCCTACCTACTAGCATACATCTTCCTTCCCTCCTCCCTTCCTAATTCCCCCTCCAAGCACATATACCCCCCAATCATCACTACTAGCATAAATCCCCCCTGTCAAAATAAAAAAACAATTCCCCTCCTAGTACAAATCCCCTACCCTCTCTACCAAATCACCTCTTCTAGCACAAATCCTCCCCTCCTCCTAACACAAATTCTTTTTCCCCATCCCAACACAAATCCCCCCAAATCAATACCCCTAGCACCCCCCCCTCCAAATTTTCTCTCCTAGAACGATTCTTCCCCACTCCCCCCCATTCCCCCTCCCAACACAAATCTTGTACACCCCCCCCCCCCAATCTCCTCATGGCGCCCCACCTCACATAATACCACAGTGCCCAGGGCAACCTGCCCCTACTGGCCACCCCTTGTCCCAGCCCTGAGCCTACAGAGAACTTGGGAAAGATTGCATGTTTTTGGACTGCAGAGAGGCTCTTGACTCCTCTATACAGTAGCTAATGCCTAAAAGCCAAAGAATATGTGAATTTTTAACTAAAGTGTTTCTTTCTGTTAAGCAGTGTTCAGCTGGCCATACATTATACAATTTTCTTTCTAAATTTCCTTTTAATTTTACCTTTTAAAAGGAAATTACCTTCAGCTATGTAATGCAGGGGCCTATCTGATTGCATACAAATTGAAAGTGTTTAGATTTGACCTTCTTATATATGGTTTTGGTAAATAAAAAGAAAAATTGTACAAGAAATATGTATAATGTATGGCCAGACTAAGACTGCATTCACATTTGCAGTCAGAAATGGTAAAAACAGGCAGTCTTCACCACCCACCTATAAACAGACAAGATGCCGCCCAAATAGGTACACATTGCTGGGGCCACAATGGTTTATATTGCAGCAATGTAATTTCTGTGGTACATACCAGTGGCCCTGCCTGTCAAACTCTCCCAGGTAAGTGAATGGGGCCACGCCGCAAGTGCAAGCCAAACGTTGCAATGCAAAATTGTTGTTTGCAATAAAAAAAAAAAAAAAAGGCATCAGAGGATGGCAACATCTCTTCACAAATATCTGCAAACCTCCTTTCACCATCTTCTGAAAAACAATCCACCACAAATTACTTTTAAGGGGTCAGTAAAGACCACCACAAGTGTGAATGGAGCCTTACACAGGATCCCCTTGAGAGTAGGTAACCACTTGAGGCACAGCACACTACTTCTCTTGGGTTCAGATCTGTCACCTGAACTCTCTCTTCTACACTCTCAGGGCGTTGGAGGGAAGCTCAAATCCCAGCACTCCACAGTGGCTTTGCGACACTTTTGCTGGAGTTCCCCCAATTTCCCCACACATGGACCAGAAGTCCCCCATTACCCATGGCGGCACCAGTTTGTCTAAAGATCCTCACCCACACTATAATCACTTACACAGGAACATTGGGTAAAATCCAATCTGGCAGGGAAAGATTTGCCAGCTCCATTTTAGAGCCCAAAACTCTCTACTGGTATCTGTTCTTTTCCTTTCTCTTCTCTCACAGGAACTTCCATCAAGAGAATTTCCCCAAGCAATAAGCAAAAGTCCAGACATGGTGCCATTCTTAAAGGAAGGTGAATTCGTTACTTGAACAAAATACACCTTGCAAAATCCAACTTCAGACAAATGTAACTTTACTGTTAAAGTGGTTATAAACCCTTACATATACCCAGTGCAACCAGTGAAGTGACTAGCCACAGCTAATACACAGAGAATGAACAAATCCAACTACATAAGTTATACCTGTTTTTCTGCAACCCTCTCTACTCTACATTTATTTAAATCCCAGAATTTACACAGCTTTTCTGAGCTTTCAGAGGCAGGGGGTGATGATCTGATGTCACACACTGCGCAGCTCAAAGAGGATAGCTGAGTGTAATCTGAGACCTCAGTGGATGGAAAAGAAACAACATTGACTATGCAATAATGCAATAGAAGCAAGATATACATGTGCTCAAATTGACTCAGTTGGCAAGCTTAACCCCTTTTAAAAAATTTTGATTTTTACATTTTTTTGGGGGGAATTTCATGTTAAAAAATGTGAAAAATATTGTTATTTTTTCAAAATTTACACAATTTTTTTGTTTATAGCGCAAAAAGTAAAAATCGACAGGTGATCAAATACCACCAAAAGAAAGCTCTGTTTGTGGGAAAAAAAAGGACTTAAATTTCGTTTGGGTACGGCGTTGTATGACCGCGCAATTGTCAGTTAAATTCACACAGTGCCAAATCGCAAAAAGTGGCCTGGACGTAAGACAGCAAAATCCTCCGGTGGTAATGTGGTTAAACATGTATTGCAATGTATGTGAACAAAAAGCCCTGTTTTTGTGCAAAGATTGCTAGAAAGGTTGTTAAGAGTGGGGGGAAGGCACACCCTCTACACAATCTCATAGGGAAACATGCACAGCCGAGGCTGTCAATCACAGTTTGTGTGCTGGAGGTCCCCTCCCTCTTCCCTCTTGATCACTTGGAGTTAGCACAGCCTTTCAGAAACTACTCATGCAGGTAGCAGAGGAACACGATTGCAGACAGAAATCACTCAGTGCTTTGGATTGAGGTAAGAACAAACTGTAGAAGGATATGTTTTGTTCATTTTTCATGTCAGAGGTTTACAACCACTTTAACCCTTCTTCCTCTTATAAGAGCACAGCTGTAACCAGACCTTTATTGTAGTCTGTGTTATTATAGGGGAGATTTCTTATTACTTCCTATTCACGTGTAGGGGGACACATGAACTAGAAGTGGCGGAGACCTCTCCAAAGGGGACAGAAATTGCAAGAAAAACATTTTTTAATTAGAGTAGGAAGGGTTAGAACTTCAGTTTTTACTGGTGTCTGTACTTGACCCTGATTTCCCTTCTTGTCCTGTGTTATGATAATATCACAGAAGGGAGTCCTACTAGGGGGAAGACTGGCTAACCAGGAGCTGGTTAAAACAGCCGGGCCTAAGAGCAGCATAAGCCATAGAGGAGACACAGAGCACCAGTGAAGTCTTGGAAATACAGCAGTGGTGTATTTAGGTTTTGTGCTGCCCTAGGCCTGACTAAATTTGTGCACCCCTAATTTAAATATGACCCACCTCTTCCTGTAAATGCCACACCGCTTCCTGTTTATGACCCACCCTGTCATCTGTAAACCACAGACCATAACCACGGTCTATCAGTGCCCTTCAGCATAGCTTCATCAGTTCCCATAAGTTCAGCCTCATCAGTGTAGCCTTATCAGTGCTGCCTCTTTACTGTCCATCAGTGCAGCATATCAGTGTGGCCTCATCAGTGGTCACCAGTGCAGCCTTATCAGTGCCTATTAGTACAGCCTTATGTCACGGGATTAGTAAGATTACTCTTTTAAGATATTTGGACTTGTGTTTGCTGCCACTGATTGTAATTATAGGATTATTTCACTTACTTGTATAATAAATAGGAAGTCCATAGTCATTTTACAAATAATGAAATATTTTTTTTGCTGCCACCCCCACTGCAAAGTGCCGCCCTAGGCCCGGGCCTTGTTGGCCTATGCCAGGATACAGCACTGAGATACAGTAAACCCAGTGGAGCCTAAAGAATTAGGACTCAGCATGCCATGACATTCAGCAAAGGTGAAAGACCTTAGAAGGGACGAGTTGTGGAATCTACGGAGCATCTGGTTTTTACACTTGGACAAGGTGGAGAAGCAGGGTATTGACATCATGATCTTCAACTTGTCCAATCAGAGAACACCTTGTATTCATAGAAAAAATACAATAGAGTCTGTAAATGGGGGCAATTCTGAGCGAGGGTCCCCCAGTGGATATCCTGCAGAAGGGCAGCCACTCGGCACTGGACCCAGAAGACTGCTGCTATCACTGTAAAAGTGATGACCACTACAGAAATTTGCAGCTCCCACAGGGATTGCTCAGCTATGAAATATGCACACTAGGTCCAAGCTGGACCAGTGTAACTATGCAAAAAATTCATATATAAATTTCAGCTTTAAATAAGAGAATTGTGAAACCATGAAAAATTGAGGGCTAGCCAGCTGTCTCAATAAACTGGCCTAGGTAGCCTTTCCACAAATCCAAGTCTGGATAATTGTGTCCCAATGGACAGTATTCGTTCGGCATTAGTGCTTCAGCTTTGTAACGGAATTTTGTAATACTTTGCAAAGGTTTGCATTATCTACTTTTTAATCTTAGCTGCGGGTTACAAATGTGTATTTTGTGAAGATTTTAAAAACTGATATTACAAAGAAAGATTCAGAAACGAGACAAGTCCTGCTTGTTAGAGCGCAGCATCAGGAATGAGCCTCTACAAGTGAAACATTGTCAATTGTTTGAATTATTATTTAAAAAGAACATTTAAAAAAGTAAGCTGATGAAATCTGTTATACAGTATACTGTAGGGGGGAATGTTGCTATTTTTCTCCTTTCATATTCCATTACTAATAGATTTGGTCACCCAACTTATTAATACTACATGAATAGAGAAAAACATTTAGCCTGGTTTATTTTTGGGTCTTACAACATCATTATTTTGCTATGTTCATTTAATGATTTCCTGTGCAACTAAATAATGTGTTAGAGAAAGTGTCAGATGACTAATTACCTTAAAATGGATTATTCAGTTCAGTAGGGTGACCTCAGAAGAATTAATAAAGAAACAATCTCAGTATAAATCACCAGTTTACATAGATATATGGAAAGGCACTGAAAGCTGAAGGCCAATGACACAATATTAAGAAAGCAGGAACATGCAGAGTATTGTAAACTGTAAATCATACACCTACCTGTCACAGACAACGCACATTGCATTATTCATCTATCTCTACCAATATGATATAATAGGAGGATGGCACCATATTATTAGCATTCTTACCCTGCAGAGATGTTGTTCTGGGTCCAGGCTCCAGTATTAAATAATAACCAACAGTTTGTATGTTCTTCCTATGTTTAGGATTCTTCCACGGTACTCCTCCAATGACTGTGCACTTTTCGTATTGCTCTTTCTTTTCTTAAAGCAGGCCTTTACCCATAAATATGCCTTTCCCTTTTTTCTGATTCCTCCCCCATTCCCTTGTACACAATTGGAAAAAATGTTTTAAAACTGAATTTTTACATGATTAACTTCCTGCATTCTAGCCTAGGCAAAGATGATGTATGCAGAACAATCTTGCACATGTGCAAACTTGCCTTGGGATCTAGAGAACCTGACAGAGTTTTGTGGAGTGTGTGCGCATGCGCAGAATTGCATCAAGAACACTCATGAACAAAACAGCAGATTACTTACAAGAACAATTACCAGGGAGTACAAAAAAGTTAGCTAGGTAGCGGAGAAGTTCCGCTTTAAACAGGGTCCATAGTCATATGATGTAGCCCAGGGGTGTCCAAACTATGGCCCTCCAGCTGTTCAGGAACTACAATTCCCATGAGGCATTGTAAATCTCTGACATTCACAGACATAACTAGGCATGATGGTAATTGTAGTTCCTGAACAGCTGGAGGGATATAGTTTGGACATCCCTGATGTAGCCAGTACTGGAAGGCAACAACCTGCCCAGTCCTATCCCTATGGCATTGACAACTAGTCAAGGATAAGTCTTAATAGATCTACACTAGGGGATGATAATGAGTGTTCTTGTCTGTCAGACGTACTCATTATCACACACAATTTACAACCTGTTTGAAAATCTTTGTGAGATGCAACCAAACTTAAATTTTTTACAAAAAGGTAGAAATAATTGATAATCTCACATGGGGGAGTTGACAGATGGCGCAAAGACACAGTTTATTATAGAGCAGCATGGGGAACAATGACAGATCTACATTCCCCACTAATGTCCTACTGAAATTGAGAAATCTCAGTGTTTGGCTTTGTTTGGTCTACTATAAGCCCAAAAGTAATGCATCCAACAGTAAAAAAAAAAGAAAATAAAAAAAAAAGCCAACTCCTCCTTTGCATAGGCAGTGAACACTTTTCCACCCACCATGCCTGGTGTTCTCTTCTGATTGTGCTTACTATTCTGCGATGTGCTTCTGGGCCATCTTGTGGCCCATCTTGAGATTGCAGCCTTGTTCCCATGAGGCAAGAGGAGCTTTTCCTATTTATTTTTATATAAATTTGATCTTGTGGAGTGAAGAAAGTGTCAAGATCTCAAAAGTATTTATTTAATAATAATAATAATTATAATAATAATAATAATAATAATAATAAAATAATAATAAAAAAATCATAAACACTTTAGTTATTTCATTGGGTTAGAGTTGAAAGTTTGGATACATCTTCCAACAGGTTGGAAATCTCTATGATTAAAAATCCTTTTGATAATCAGGAACCCTCATCATTGTCCCCTAGCATTGACTTATACAGCCCTATTCTCATGCATTTGTCAATGCTCTAAAATTAGGGGGATCAGGCAGTTTATTGCCACCCACGCCTGAGTAAGGGTTTACAAAGTATTTATATATATATATATATATATATATATATATATATATATATATATATATATATATATATATCTATATATATATATATCTCCCCTATCATCATTCTGCAAAACATGATGGCAAAAGATTATCTTAGGCTGCCTATAAAGCTGTAATTAAATTTGCACTATTGATTTTTGACAGTATTGCCAGATTGGGTCTGTTCACGTTTACTATATATAATTACCCCATTAGCTGCTTATCCTTAGAAATTAAGAATGCTGATAACCAGCTTAATAGGTTTAACCAGGGTCATCCATAATGAACAATGTACAAAGCCACAGAAAACAGGTGTTTCATGTTGTGACCCTATTAGTTTAAGTTTGGTTATCCGTCAGTGTGTTCCATGGATGAAGATGGCTGCAAGCTACACATTTTGTTTTATGCACAAAATATGACGATTAAATGCACAAAATTTGACAAACCACTTTTTATAAATCAGTACAATTGGAAAAACCAGCTACTAGCGTTTTTGCATGTTTTCAAACTATTTGGAAGTTTCTAAAAATTTACTGTATTTCACTTTCTATTCCAACTTTATGTTGTTCACATTTTGTATTTTGCCTGAAATTTAACAAGCCAAAACACTTCAGAGCAAACTCATTTTACGAGACTGGCTAGATTTGCAATGAAGCGCATTTCACAGTTAACTTGAATGCACTCTGTGCACTGAAAAGCTATTTAACTTACACAAACCATTTGCTGTACAGCCAAGCCAAAGGATATTGTATTTAGGTCCTTCAGGAAATGAATTCAAGGGTTTTGGTAACTTTCTGTATTATCTTCCATCTTCAGTGATTTGGTTAATGACGGTTAGAAGTGGAAGTCATGTTGTTCCCACGTAAGAAACCATTATGACTTGTGTATAAAGAATGGCAAACTAATTGTAAGTAGACTATAAACGTGATGCAAGAACAAACATGAGGCTTATAAAATGTTTTCTCCATATGTTTATTGAATGCAAACCTGAATAACAGATAATATATTCTACATTTTTAAATATTACTGCTTATTTCGAAGGCAATATGTCGTTTACTTTAAATAATTTCTTTCTTATTTAGAAGTAAAAAAAAAAGGTAAATATGGAATATAAAGAATGATTTAATAATTTGCAACACATTTTTGGCTGTGTGTACGCAGTTGGAAGCCTTGCTCCAAATTCATGTAAACCTTGCAATATTTTTATTGTTCGCGCCGACATGTGCAACAAATTCAAGTACTTATTTGTGACACTTTTACTGTATGGCGACAAATTCATAAAGAAATACCACCATAGCGGTTATAAGGAAAGAGGATGTAAATAAAGGTTATTTCATGGTGGAGTAAATTGTGGAGCGTGTCACATGTGTATTAATTGTGTCGCATCTTTGAGACAATTCTGCAACAGATTTTGTCTTTAACCACTTGCCGTCAGCTCACTAGAGCTCTACTGCGGCAAAGTGGTTCGTTATCGTCTGGCGACGTAGACCTACGTCGGCAGACACTCCCCCTTCTCGGCGGTGCGCACGCGCGGCCGGAGGCTCGCTCCCTTTGTATTCAGTCACAGCGGGAGTCGGGCCAGGGGAGGGGCAGCAGCGATCACTGCTGCTCTTCCCCGATCGTCGGGGAATCGAGTCTGGAGATCCGGCCGCTTGTGTAAACACAAGCGGGCGGATCTTCTAAGTGACAGGCAGGGTCGGATTGCAGGGTTCAGCATAGCTGAACCTGCGATCTGTCCTTGTGTCACTCAGTCACCTCCCCCCACACACGTCAGTAAGCACCAGGCATACATTAACCCCTCCCTCTCCAATAAAATTAACCCCTTCCCTGCCAGTGTCATTTTTACAGTAACAGTGCATATTTATAGCACTGAGTACTGTAGTAATGTCACTGGTAACCCCAAAAGTGTCAAAAATGTCAGCCAAGGGTCCGATCTGTCCGCCCCAATGTCGCAGTCCCGCAAAAAAATCGCAGATTGCCGCCATTACTCGTTAAAAAAAAAAAACAACAAAAACAACAGAAATCTTTCCCTTAGTTAGTAAACGTAATAACTTTTGCGCAAACCAATCAAAATATGCTTATTGCAATTTTTTTTACCAAAAATATGTAGCAGAAAACAAATTGGCCTAAAATGATAAAACATTTTGATTTTTAAATTTTTGGGGGGGGAATTTCATATAAAAAAATGTGAAAAATATTGTTATTTTTTCAAAATTGTCGCTCTTTTTTTGTTTATAGCGCAAAAAGTAAAAATCGCACGGGTGATCAAATACAACCAAAAGAAAGCTCTGTTTGTTGGAAAAAAGGACGTAAATTTCGTTTGGGTACGGCGTTGCATGACCGCGCAATTGTCAGTTAAAGTCGCACAGTGCCGAATCGCAAAAAGTGGCCCAGACGTAAGACAGCAAAATCCTCCGGTGGTAAAGTGGTTAACCACTTGCCGACTGCCTAACGCCGATCTACGTCGGCAGTCAGCCCCTCACAGGCAAAGTGACGTAGGGCTACGTCACTAGCTTGTGAGGGTCTAGGGAGTAAGCGCGCCCCCGGAGGCGCGCTCCCGCTCCCGCGTGGTCACGGACCCCCCCGCGCGTGTGACCAGCGGACCCGATGTCCGCCGGTCACTCGGCGATCGGCAGGGGAGAGGGAGAAAGTCAGGCGGCTTGTGTAAACAAGCCACCTGTCATTTTCCCTGGTGTATAAAGGCTGATCATATGGTTCTACTATGTAGAACTGTCGATCACTCTTCATACATCTGAAGCCACAGCCAATCACAGTAGAAAGCACGCCCCTAGGGACACACACAGCCCCTCCCTCTCTAATAAAGTTAACCCCTTCACTACCAGTGTATTTTTACAGTAACAGTGCATATATATAGCACTGATTACTGTAGAAATGTCACTGGTAACCCCAAAAGTGTCAAAAATGTCAGTCAAGGGTCCGATCTGTCCGCCGCAATGTCGCAGTACCGCAAAAAAATCGTAGATCGCCGCCATTACGCGTTAAAAAAAAACAACAAAAATGACAAAAATCTTTCCCTTTGTTAGTAAACGCGATAACTTTTGCGCAAACCAATCAAAATACGCTTTTTGCGATTTTTTTTACCAAACATAGGTAGCATAAAACAAATTGGCCGAAAATGTTAAAAAATTTTGATTTTTACATTTTTTGGGGGAATTTCATATAAAAAAAAATGTGAAAAATATTGCTATTTTTGCAAAATTGACGCTCTTTTTTTGTTTATAGCGCATGATCAAAAAATCGCACAGGTGATCAAATACCACCAAAAGAAAGCTCTGTTTGTGGGAAAAAAAGGACGTCAAATTTGTTTATGAACAGCATCGCACGACCGCGCAATTGTCCGTTAAAGTCACACAGTGCCGAATCGCAAAATACCCCCTGGTCAGAATGGGGGTAAAATCTTCCGGGGCTTAAGTGGTTAAGTTCCTCTGGAACTGATATTTGATAAATTTCTATTATTCTTCTAACTTTTCCAAATATCTTTTCTGCCTGTTAAACTCAACCACTGTGCAGAAGAGATGCTTGCATTCTGTAAGACGGGTAACAGGTTTATATACACCTTTACTGGCACTTGAACATGAATCTGATGCAAGTTCCACCATTTTTTCCACTACAATGAAACAGACTTCTAAAGCGTATCTACAGTATAACACTCTTTACGAATTCCAGTTATTGTGTTTTGAATATTTAAAGCAGATCAAAATTAAAAAAAAAAAATGCCTGTTTAAAGATAACAAATCAGCATTGCTTCAATATTTACATTTAATCCGGAGAATTTCCCCCACAGTCCTTTTTTTTGCACCAAGATGTCCTCAATCTGATGGCTGGCATCATTCAAACCACTTACTCTGAGCCCAGGTCACCCTGAACCCACCCCAGCCTGTAACTAGACAATTAAAGGGGAAGCAGCACAGTGATGAGCTCACTTCTATGTCATTCTGCTTTCTCTTCCAATCAGCATGCTTGTTGTTGACACATGAACTGATTGGTTCCTTGTACTGCTTCTTCCTCTCACACTCCAGCCCTGATTTACAGGGATTGCAATAGGCTAATATCAGGCCAAATGTATGCACTTACACTCAGGGTCGCTGATGGGTGGGGGGCACCAGTCCTCCTGTAGGGGGCCCGGGCACACAGGGGGGCCCCAACAGCATGGAGAATTGGTGCGGTGGGGCAGAGGGGCAATTACAGAAGGAAGCCCTGTGCAGCTCTCTGCAGCAGCTGAAAGACAGTTTCTTCCTCTCCTTCCAGCTTTCAGCTGCTGCAGTGAGAGGCACAGACACAGGGCATTGTTCTTGTAATTTCTTCTTCGACATTGATCCCCCTCCCTGTTCTGCCTGCTTCTGAACCCCCCCCCCTCCCTGTTTGTCCCTTTTTCACTGTGCTGCCCCCCCTCTCCCACAGCGCTGCAGGCTTCCCTGTCCTATAAAAAAAATAACAAATTGTAAAAAATAATAATAACTAAACATTGTAATAAATAATTTAAAAAAATTGCAAAACAAAATAATTGCAACATTTTATAACATTAAAAAAAAATATATATATATTTTTTAAAACAAATGTAAAAAAAAATAAAAAAGGGCTAATTCACACAGGTTCTCTGTTATGGTTGTGTCTGCTTATAATAATTTTAGTGTATTTTTAGTGAAAATATTGTCTTGATATATTGGGGGGGGAATCGGGACTAATGCTTGGCTGGGGCTGCGTCGTTGGGCAGGTGGGGCCCCCCAGGCAAGTGGGGCCCCCAGGCAACTGCCCAGCATGCCCATTCGGTAAGATGGCCCTGGTGATCGGTGCTTCCGGTTAAGGGGCACACGCCGCCCCGGTTATACTGTGATTTTCTAAATGCCAAAGGTGTGCGCAGCCTATTGCATTAGGGTGTGCACCCCAAAGTTCAAACACACATGGATGTGCATGTGTTCATCTACATATATATGGCCCCAGCAAATTGATCTCTCATCTGGCACAGTGAAAGAGAAGTGTGTAAGCACTTCTCTTATGGCAGAGCTGATAAGAAGGAGCTCTTTCCCATCATTCTGCTGGCAAACAGAGCAATATTGCTATTGTGGACTAGGTGATTCGGGTGTGCCCAGGCACACCCAGCACACCTTGTGTGCACGCCTATGGCTACAGCACAAGTCAATCAGCAGGTCCCTGCCAATGATTGATCGCCGGGACCTGTTGATTGGCTCCATCATTAAGGGAAGGGAAAACTGACAGGTGATCTTACATTTTTACAGAGCAATAATGCTAATTTACACTAGGTGATTAGGGTGTGCTCAGGCACACCAGCACACCCTGTGTGCACAACTATGGCAACAGCACAAGTCAATCAGCGGGTCCCCGCCAATGATTAATCGCTGGGACCCGCTGATTGGCTCCATCATTAAGGGAAGGGAAAACTAACAGGCGATCTTACTTTTTTTGCAGAGCAATAATGCTAATGTACACTAGGTGATTAGGGCGTGCCCAGGCACATCCAGCACACCCTGTGTGCATGCCTATGGCTACAGCTCAAGTCAATCAGCAGGTCCCCGCCAATGATTGATTGCTGGGACCCGCTGATTGGCTTCATCATTAAGGGAAGGGAAAACTGACAGGCAGTCTTACTTTTTTTTATACCCTGCAGAGCAGGAAAAAAAAACGCTAGATTGCTTAGTAAAAGCACATATAACACACTGCAAACATTGTTAGGCACACATTTACCCCTTGATCATCCCTAGTTGTTAACCCCTTCCCAGCCAGGGTCATTAGTACAGTGATAGTGTATAGTATTAGCACTGATCACTATATTAGTGTCGCTATTGATGTCATTGTCAGTTAGTTAGTGTATCCCCAGCCAGTGTCAGTTAGTGTCAGATTACCCACCACACTATCACAGCCCTACTATAAGTAAAAAAAAGTCAAAAAAATTCAGTCAATCAGCGGGTCCTGGCCAATGATTGATCACCGAAATAACATAAATATAACGCACTGATCATCGATATAACTTTGACGCAAACTAAATAATATATACTTGTGATTTTTTTTTTAACAAAAGACATGTAGCAGAATACATTTTGGCCTAAATTCACAAAGAAACTGGATTTTAAAAATTTTGGATTGGATATGATTTCTAGCAGAAAGTAGAAAAAAAATAGTTTTTTGTTCAAAATTTTCTAACATTTTCTGTTTATATTGCAAAAAAAAAAAAACCCAGTGGTGTTTAAATACCTCCAAAAAAGCTCTACTTGTGTGAAAAAAAAGGATAAAACTTGAATTTGCGTACAGTGTTCCATGACTGCGCAATTGCCAGATAAAATAGTGGAGTGCCGAATAGCAAATAATGCTCTAGTTATGAAGGGGGTCAAATCTTCCGGAGGTCAAGTTGTTTAACTGCTGGTCAGGAAGTGGTTAAGAAACAGTGCTATTATTGTATGGTATTAACTCCACAAACTTTTATTAAGTAAAAACTATAGCATAGGTCACTCACATGGTGGATGTTTAATTCTGTTGTCTACTACCCTTTCTTTCGGGCTATCATTGTAGAGCAAGGAGTGGATGAAGTAGACATTTAGACAACAGAGTAAGCAGCAAGACTGAGCCATTCCATAGAGGAATTGTCTGTAGTGCCATGGCAAGAGCTGATCCTAACTCTCCCTGCCTGCACAAAGTACTGCTGAATGTAATTAATACGAGTTTTATGTTTGCTCTTAAAATGCAGCTTTGCAGATATACAGAATTCTCACAAATATTTGTTTTAAGCTACAGGAAAAGTGTCCTTCAAAATTGAAGTGTTACCTACACCTAATAAAAAATTTCAAGGGGATGAAGAATAATTTATTGGAAAGCCGCAGCTGTTATTTATGTAAAACTATATTTTGAATATCCAAAATACAGTTTTTCTCACACTCTTTAGCTCAGTTTTCCATGTGACAAATCTAATTCGCACATTTGTAGCTGGGTAATGGCCTAATGTTCCCAATAGTACTGGATGAGTTTACAATGCATGAAGTATGGCACTTTAACCTTAACAGCAAAATTAATAAGACGCTATAACTACGTTGGAGGGAACAAGAGTCTGTATAGTAGATTACAAAGCTTGTTCGGGGTTTTTACTTCATAGCAGGTTGTAAAGAGTAGTGAAGTAATCTGTCCGTTGGGGACAATTTAGAACACTGATTGGTTGTAATGTTGTTGCAAATCTTTGCTCTTTTTGCCCTACTACTTAAAGGGGTTGTAAAGCCACCTTGTAATGTACATACAATCCCCTCTGTTAGATGATGTTCTATGCTCCAGTGTATGTTCTTTGTAAAAAATATGCCGACTTGTACCTTATTTCACAGCGCTGCTTGGCGCTCACATGACTGCTCGCTGCTCCCTCTTACGATCTGACAGCTACAGTGGGAGAGGCTGAGAATACCCCGCCAGAATATGTCAGCCAGGAGGAGGGGAGGAGAGCAGCGGGCGGTCATGTGAGTGCCGAGCGGTGCTATAAAATAAGGTACAAGTAGGCATATTTCGGACAAAGAACATATACTGGAGCATATAATGTTATCTTATTAGGCCTCTTTCACACGGGTGCACCGCCCGACGGAGTCCTTTCTGCTCAGCGGGGGATCGATCCGCCGATCCCCACTGAGCAGGTAGATTACAGCTCCGTCTCCGCTCTGTGTGTGGAGATGGAGCTGTCAGATCCCTGCTGTCCTGTATGGGGAGATCGGATGAGAACGGACCGTCCTGAACAGCCCAAATGGAGTGTTTAAGGCATTGGCTCATAAGATTGTTCTTTGTCACCCGAATCTCATGAAACAACACGATCTGCCCAATTTGATCATCAGTAGCGTCCCCTGCCCCCCCCCCCCCCCGCTTGATTTTTTTCTCACTGTACGTTACTTTCATTTTAAAGACACTTTATTCCCTGGACACTTTTCATCTAGCCTAGGACCTTATCTGGTATTTGGATTGTACAGACAGTAACCATACGTAAATAAGGAGACTTTCTAATTATTTACTATTAATATGAATGTGTGGTTGGCTGGCTACATTTGCTCCCGCAGTCGCCCCAGGGAAAAGGTTGTGGCGGCCTCCAGAATTTGGAATTTACATCTGTGGTGGTTTTAATGTCCAGGGACTATTGCCCCCCCCCCCCCCTACATTCTTGAACTCCTGAAGAAGCGGCTTCAGATGCGAAACATGTCGAGTATGGCACCATCACTGTAGTTATGCCTCTTAAATGGGCACATTTTTACCTGTGTTTGCAATGTATTGCTAACTGTCATATGTCTTGTTCTATATAAAATTGAATAAAGATTTTTGTTTTTATATGATTGGTTACACCTGTTGACGGTACCAAGAAAATCCTGCACCCCCCCCCTCCCCCGCTCTCCTTTCCTTTTGGCCATTTTTGGCCCAAAAATCTATTATAAATAGGATGCAGGTACCTAGTTTTTACAAATCAGCAAGAAGCACTGACAGTTTTCTATTCATTAATGCTAGCAGCATAAGGATAGTCAAATGTTGATTGAGAGAGTGAAGTTCCACTTTATTCACCAGCAGCCAACCCTATACTCATATATCTATATTCATACTTTTTGTGACAGACCATTAAAGTTTTAAGGGCCATAAAAGACTGGAGGGCTGTAGGCCTTGCAAAAATGTAGGACTACTTTTTGCTGCAATCCTTGTTTGTATATTACTACCAAAAAATGTGCCTGTTTCAGAACGGGTAAGGTTGGGATGTAATAAATGTAGTGCTTACCCCTGAAGGAGCCACTGAAAGTATTAAGTCCCCTGTTCCTGGGCCCTCGACTCTTAAAATAGCTCCATGCACACTGACACACCTGGCTGGGTTGGAATATGTATTGCAGATATAGGTATATATACCCCAAAGGCTCAAGGTATATATACATCAATATTGACACAGCAGATGGTTAAGAAATAGCAAAAAAAGGTACTGCAATAAGGTAAACAGTAGCAGAAATATAATGATAAACTAGAAGAAATAAACTGCGGAAACAATAATTGGTATAAAGCACAACCCTTCCTAAACCCTATACTTAGGCAATCCTAACTAGGAAAAGTTATACTACTATAACAGTTCAGCAGTCAATATGTACTACTGTATTTCTTCCGCTGGCCAGCTCACTGGGGCCCAACCATAATGATGAAGCATTTAGGGTAGTGTCCCTTTAAAAACTAAAGCAGCCATTGACACTCTGTTTCTTGCAGATAACTCTGTCTCTCTTTTATTAAGGTGTGGTGCAGGGTTGGCCAGAGACCTCTCACCAACTTTTTTGATGACAACAGGCAAACTCTCTTCATTCCCTATCGATGACCCATCCTGTCTGCCACCACAATGCTTTTCCCCGACAGCTAGGCAGTGGACTAATTAGTAATGATCTGCAGTATTAGAAGGTGTCCTTTCTAGTGCCTCTCTCCATCAGTGATGTGGCAATCAGCAGCATTGCACCAGCAGCCAGAGAGGCACACCCACTCACCAAATGACCTCCTTTCATCAGCCTCTGGCCAGGAAACGCCCTCCTCCTCTTCCTCTCTGCTGAGAACTCTCCTAACTGTGGGATCTGTAGTTCTTTTTGCTTAGCCCGTTTGGAACTACCTCTATTGTTCACACCCCATCTAGTGTATCTAGCAGTCCACATCCTCAGGGTACCCCAAGTAGATGGAGGGCGGCCTTAACACTGGCTGTTCTCAGTTTGCTGGAGCAAAAATGTAGGTTTCTTGGTGACCCCCCCCCCCCCACACGCATCCAACAAACTTTTTTTAGAAATTTGTAGGAGCAACCTCTCCTTGCACCGGTGCCTGTGTATAATTTCCTCTGCTGCTCAGACACAGAACTCTTTTCCTTCCAATGCTGCAAACTGGTCTACACAAACAATGTTTAAAAAATTGTGATCAGACATTAAAGGTGTACTCAAACTAGGCATGGCGGAACTAAACTGTGCTCCCCGTCCCTGCTCCCCCACTGGTCTGCACTCACACTGGGCTATAACTAAGTGTTCCCATGCTAATTTACATCATCACAGGAGAGGGGTGTAAAGCCAACAACAACAATGTGCCAAAGAACAAAACACGTTATATGGAGCTTAAGTGGTGGAAGGTTTAGTCTTACTCCTGGAGCTGCTGTTTTTTTTTCTCAAAGTTTGAAAGTAAAACTACATTAAAGTGGGAGTAAACTAACATGGAGGATTTTTACCTAAAGGGAAACCTATAGTATGGCTTACCTATAGACACAGTAAAATATCTCCTAAACGTGCACCATTTAGGAGATATTTACCTGTGAATTTGCCGTTGACCTCATCGGCCCATGCGCTCTGAAGGAACAGCATACCAGTGCCATTCCTTCAGAGCCCTGTGCCATGAACAGCATCGTGGTTCGTCCAATGAAAGGACCGGTGCCCGCCAATGCACAAGGAAGACTGGCTGAAGATGAAAGCCCTGTCTGTGGTGACAGTGCGCTGCTGGAGGGCCTCATTTTAGGGTAAGTTTCATATAATGTGCTGGAATGGAAATTGGAGATTGAGTGTGCTCAAGAAAGGATACAAGGGAAGTGAGTGTTGGGGATCCACCACCCTGCTACAGAATGCTCAGTTCAGGTAAATTCAAAATTAGAGAAATAGAACATGTGCAATATACTATTGTATGTATGATGGGATTGGAGAGAATAGCATGGATAGGATAGAAAAGGTAGGATAGGTTGTTCACATTTGTATGTTTGACCCAAGCCAGATAAAAAGATAAAGGGTCCTGAATGACATTACTGATGACCCGGTAGTGTACTGAACAATGTACAAAATATCCTAAGGCTGCTCTTTTATTAATACTTGAATCTTGAGAAACCAACTAAGGCAGATTTGTAAAGTTCTGAGACAGATTTGCTACATAAGATGAAACACATTGTTACTCCAGAAGCACAATTAGGAAGTGGACAGGGTCAGCTTTCATCCTGTTGCAGCACTTCTATAGAGCAGCTGAGATAAAATGAATGTATCAAGCTGTAACCTTTTAGTAAATCTGTCACACCATCCGTCTCACTGCTCCTATTTAGCACTGCCTTGCAGAATCAATAAATGTCTTCCTATTTAGTTTTATTTATTTATTTCCTTTCGCTTCCTATTGGATTTCCAAGACAGGACGTGAGGGTAAATCTCCCCAGCAGGACACAGCATATAATAATCTGATAGGGGTTTTCACTTTTCTCTGTGCTATTCAAAATTTAAAAAATAAAAAAAATGATTTTACATAAACTTTAATCTCTTTCTTCTTGTCAGCAAGTTCCCACCAACATCTTGGAGATGCTTACCGTATATAAAGCAGAATTTGAGTCCTTACATTAGCTATGTTTAACATTCACAATATATATATTGAATACTTTAATAAATACACATATCATTTTTTTTTTTTTTTTTTTAGTTTTAAATACCCAGTGTATTTAAATAACTGGGATAGGCTTCACATCTTTGTTACATACAACCCAACAGGTAGAGAGGGAGAGGGTTTGAAATTCTACAGCAGCACCAATCATCAAGCATAAGCTACTCTGTATAATGATGGGCAGAAATAGAAACATATTTACAAAAATCTTGATGCCAACATCCCTGGCCAGTGGCAGAATCCCTAAAAAATAGCTGCAATTGTCCCTATGAATGTTGCTCCTTCTGATTCTTAGTTATTGGTGATGCAGTGACACCTCACTTGCTAGGGCCCTGAGTGGGAGATGTCATAGAAAGGGAAAATTATTCTTAGTGATTTTATTGCTGGCAAGTTTCCAAAAGTAACAGAATCACTTGTGGGGCCATGTAAGGGGTCAGTGGTTGGTTCAATGGGCAGGTTCCAAGCATGCTTGGGCAAGATTGTTTCACTTTCTCAGAAGATCAATTTACATTTACGTAATAAAAAATGTTCATTCTAATCTTGCCATCACAAACAATGCTTATGTCTACAGTGTATGTGGTAAAAATAAAAAATTAAGCAAGTATCGCTAACAGATGATCTATGTATGAGTACCTAAAAAATGAACAAATGATTTTCTAACGGCGAACAGAACTCTACATAATGACTGTTGAGATTAGTATTACACCTAAACTGAAAACTGACCAGAATGATATTTAGACACCCTGTTACCCTAGATCAGTGATGGTGAACCATGGCACCCCAAATGTTTTGGATCTACATTTTCCATGAAGCTAATACACTCTGCAGTGTAGTTGAGCATCATGGGAAATGTAGTTCCAAAACATTTGGGGTGCCAAGGTTTGCCATCACTGCCCTAGGCAAACCTTCCTCCCATGGTGGAAGGAAAGAAAGTCAAGTCATCTATAGGCTGCTTAAGTGTCATTAACCATTTCAGCTCCAGAAGGTTTTACCCCCCCTTAATGACCAGGCCATTTTTTTGCGATTCAGCGATGCGTTACTTTAACCAACAATTGCGCAGTAGTGTGATGCTGTACCCAAATACAATTGATGTTTTTTTTTTCCCCACAAATAGAGCTTTCTTTTGGTGGTATTTTATCACCTCTGCGGTTTTTAGATTTTGCGCTATAAACAAAAAAAAAAGAACGATAATTTTGAAAAAAACAAAACAATATTTTTTACTTTCTGCTATAAAACATTCCCAATAAAAAAATTTAAAAAATCAAACTTTTTCTTATCAGTTTAGGCCAATTTGTTCTCTGCTACATATTTTTGGTAAAAAAAAAATCCCAAAAAGTGTATTTTAATTGGTTTGCGCAAAAGTTATCACGTTTACAAACTATGGGATAGATTTTTGGACTTTTTTTTCGTGTTTATTAGTATTGGTGGCGATCAACGATTTATAGCGGGACTTCGACATTGCGGCGGACAAAATCTGACACTTTTTGGGGACCAGTGACATTAATACAGTAATCAGTGCTAAATAATATGCACTGTTACTGTATAAATGACACTGGCAGGGAAGGGGTAAATACTGGGGGAGATCAAGGGGTTAATGTAAGCCTAAATGTGCTTGCTAACTGTGGGAGGGTGGGGGAAGGGGGGAGGGCTCTTTGACAGGCACACACAATCTCACTGTGCCTGTGTGACAGGAGAGCCGCCTGCTTTGTTTACATAGGCAGGCGGCTCTTCTGTCAGTTTCTCTGAAGAACGCACGAGGCCGGCGTCAATTAAGCCTACTCCTCCCGGGGGAGCAACGCGTGCCGCCGAGACCATGTGCACATAATCACATAGATCTACGTGATTATGTGCAGCCGAGCCGCCCTGCCACAGTAAATCTGCGTGGGGCAGTCGGCAAGTGGTTAAACCCAGACCATGATAAACTCTCATTAAATGCTATATAACAGTGTGTACACTCACAAAGCTACTAAAACATTGATTTTGTGTAGAGTGAAATATACCTGGTTAATTCTGCCTTCAGCTATCCTTCCCATCTTCTCTGAGTCTCCACTGCAGGTTGAGATTGTCTAGACCAGCTGGTGTCCTCTACAGAGCATGTTCTGTTCCAGTTCCCTTCTAAGCTCTTCACGTCCCCCTTTTCCTTATCTGTGACATCATATCACTCATATCACATAAGTTTATAGTCACACATGTGGGCGTATACACAGTGGCAAATTACACTTCCATCCCTCCCCTTCCATGTCCTCCTATTGCTAAACACTATAGGGGTGGGATATAGTATGCTAATTGATTACATTCACTAAGATTCTCACTGAAAAAGCTTAGTTTTAATATAAATTAGTATCATCTTTATCTAATGTAATTGTAATACTTGTAATACCTGTAAAGTAAAAAAGAGCCTTGGATGCAGCTGCTGTCTGAACAAAATGAAAGCTAGTTTCAATCATCGCTGACTCCGCCTACACCATATTAGTGCACTAAAAATAAACATCTGACGTTCAATAAAGTTTATTGGGAGATGTAAATCAATTATTTGATATTTATAATCTAATTTGCATTGCTCTTCTGAAACTGTTTTTTTTTTTTTGTTCAGTCATGTGACTGGCACAGCACCAATCAGGGCTGACCAGACACAGACTCACACTGTAGAGGGCATACATCAGGAGAGAAATAGAAGACCCCCCCTGCAGATGCCAAAGAGCAGGGAAAGATCATGTGACTACACAACACTGCTGGAGGAATAAGCTACTTAAAGGATTAAAAAACAAACAAAAAAAAAACAAAACAGTGGCACAATATACATGTATATGATTATTGTGAATGAATTATGGCAATTAACACATCACTGTTTAGTGTCACTTTAAGAGGAACTGGCTGTGGGAAGACAGTGCTGGACAATGGTAAGTCCGGGGGGAGTAAACTTTTTTGGGGTCTGGGAGTGCTTTCTAACTGTGGGGGGGGGGGGTTGCTCTGACTGGGGGAAGACAGATATCCTTGTTCCTGCTTAGCAGAAACACAACATCTCCATCTTTTCCCCTCTCTGAGCGGCGGTCTTCCTTGTTTACATAGACAGACCGCCGTTCTGCCTCTCTCAGGAACGGACCCGCTGATTAGCTCCCCCTCTGTCCAATCAGCGCGCGATCGGGGTCTCCTCCATAGAGGCTATTGCCTGGAATGACACACAGGTGCAATAGAGCCACTTTGCCGCAGTAAATGTACGTTACGCGGTCGGCAAGTGGTTAATCAAAGCTAATGGTTTTCATCCTTGTGGGGAAACATGAGACACAAATGGTAAAGTGCAATAGTTCCTATAGACACAGACCATTTTTATAATGTTTGGAATTATGCAACAATAAAGATTCTGTTTTTAAAATGTGCATATAGGCAAAAATATTTCTTATTTTTTTTGTTTTGGATAGAGTAGGGATGAATGAGAACTGCAAAGTTTTTACTGCTGCCTGCGTTCTGTCTAGGAACATTCACCTTCCCTCCCTCCCTCATTGCCCTTGCAATGATCATTACCAAGACAGAAAGCAATGGTAAATCCTACATTTAAGGCCCCTTTCACACGGGCTGGATCCAGTTTTGCTCAGCAGGGGATACGTCCGTTGATCCCTGGAATCTGTCCGTTGATCTCTGGGATCCATCAGTTGATCCCCCCTGCTGAGCAGTGCCATCTTAAGAGCATTATAGGCCCCTGGGCAATGCAGTGCACTGGGGCCCTGCCTACACAATCACCCGCGAGATTAAAAATGCTAATTATCGATAAGGCGATATTTATTTGTACCTCCAACAAAATCAGTGTTTAACCACTTAAAGACTGGAAGGACTAACTACGCGAAAGATTTATGTCATTTTTATTGTTTTTTTTTTACTAGTAATGGCGGCGATCTGCGATTTTTAGCGGGATTGCGACATTGCGGCGGACAGATCGGACCCCTGGCTGACATTTTCAACACTTTTGGGGGGGGGGGGGGGGGAACCAGTGACATTACTACAGTAATCAGTGCTAAAAATATTCACTGTTACTGTAATAATGACACTGGCAGGGAAGGGGTTAACATTGTGGGTGATTAAGGGGGTTAAATGTGAGCCTAGGGGAGTGATTCTAACTGTGGGGGGGCGTGGCTTGTGAAATGACCATAGAGACCTGTGTTCCTGTATAGAAGGATCACAGGGGCTCTATGATCATTCCAGGGAGAAGAACGGTCTTCTCTCTCAGCGGGAAAGGATCGCGGGTGTCAGGCGGCAATTGGAGCCGCATGACCCGTGCATCAGCTTCTCCGCTGCCGAGTGGGGGCAGGAGCGCGCCCCCTAGCTGCCTACGCATGACCGACGTAGACCTACAGATGGACGGATGGAAACCCTATTTTTTATCCGTCCAGTGGATAGGATCGGATGGGATTGGATGAGAACGCACAGGCGGTTCCTTCCCATCTGATTCCCCCATAGAGAACCGCTGGGATCTAACACCTCCGTCTCACAGCGCGGAGACAGAGCTGCCATCCGCCTGCTCAGCGATCCCCCGCTGAGAAAAATGGAGTTCGCCGACTGACTCCTATGTGTGAAAGGTGCCTAAGGCAGTGATGGGGAACCTTGGCAGCCCAGATATTTTGGAACTACATTTCCCATGAGGCTCCTGCACTCTGTAGTGTAGTTCAGCGGCATCATGGGAAAAGTAGTTCCAAAACATCTTCGGGGTGTCAAGGTTCGCCATCACTGGTCTAAGGTCTAAAACTCAGCACACCTGTTGCAGTCTGATCATATAATCACCTTTAGATCTACCAATATGCAGGGCAAGGTCCTGCCTGACTGGATACAAATTGATTGGATAAATTGGGTGGGTCCTGATTTTGGTAAATCAAAAGTTGAGTGTACAAAGATTAAAAAGTCAGACTGTAACCCATGTGGTGACCCCTACGGGCCCTTCACACCGGCTGTCTGGATGGGTTTGAGTTTAACACTTTAAACTCATTACACACATTACAATCTGATTATGCAATCTCCTGTAGATCTATCAACAGCTATACAGTTCAAGGGCCTGCCTGATTGGATACAAATTGCTTGGGTAGGTCTGCATTATACATAGATTTGGCAAATCTTGTAAAAAGATTGTACAACCAGATTGTAACATGTATGATCACCCTAAGAACAACTATATAGTTCAAGGATCTGTCTGACTTGGATAGATTAGGTAAGGCAGACCATACTGTACATTATGCAATGCAATTTTCTTTCCTTCAACCACATGCATGATTCCCCCATCAACACATTCAGTGGATTCCATTCCACTACGCTATTGTATTCTGACTGGGGGGGGGGGGGGGGGTTGAATAAAATGGTTACTGCTGGTGGCTATAGCTGCCAGTAGTAAAAGAATGAAAACAAAAAAACAAAAAAAATGACAGGATGGTTGTACAGAAGTTGATTGATAAATCTATTTCAGTACAACCAGTCTGTCCATAGATGGATTGAAATTTGACTCATTAGCAGGAATTTCCATCTGTCTATGGCCGCCTTTAAGTGCTTGTAGAGGTTGAAGGTTTTTTAGCTTTATGCATTCTATGCATGAAGGTAAAAAACCTTCTGTGTGCTGCTCCCCCCATAGCCTCCCCCTAATACTTGCCTGAGCCCCCTCTCGATCCAGCGATGTGCACATGAGCCTCAGCTGTCCTGGGTCTCTCTCTCCTCATTGGCTGACACAGCAACAAGAGCCATTGGCTCCCACTGCTGTCAATCACAGCCAATGAGCCGATGAGGAGAGACTGGGGGGGGGGGCAGCTGCTGTGTTTCGGGAGCGAGCACGCACCAGTGCCCTCAAAGCAAGCAACTGGGTGCACTGGTCAAAGGGAAGGAGCCTGGAGCGCAAGTGGAGTACCGGAGAGGAAAAGGATTGGGGCTCCTCGGTGCAAAACCACTGCACAGAGCAGGTAAGTATAACATGTTTGTTATTTTTTTTTACAAAAACCCCTGAACTTTTAACAATACTTTGAGCCCTGGTTCACACTGATGCGATGCAGGAAAAGCACAAGATTTGCTATGTTTTCCTGCATCGCACTGCATAGCAATCGCATGGAGTCCATACGATCAGCTGCGGGTGCCAATAGTGAGTTAAACACACCCCGAAACAGATTGCAAAACACAGTGCGTTTGCCAGAATCTCATTGCAGGGGTGTAAACAGTTATGCGATGCGGTTCAGGTGCAGAAAAAAAAGTTCCTGCACCATTTTGGTGCTTATGCGATGTGATTTGAGCCATACAAAATATATGGCTCAAATCGCACTGCACAGACATTGCATGTGATGTGCACAGGAATGTGGTGCGATTCATGTGTGGATCACATGCGGTGTTCCGCACCCACTAATGAGAGCCCAGGCTAAGTCTTCATGTTACATGATTTTGGCAAACCCAAAGTTGATTGTACAAAGATTGTATGGCTAGATTGTAATGTGTATGGTGATCCTTAGGATGGATCTTCCTCACTTTGGAAGAGATCTCCTTTCACTTCCTGTTATGTCTTTAGGTCAGAAACTGAAGGGAAAAATTAAACAGAGACAGCAGAAAATAAACTGATAGGAAATTAAAGTGGTAGAAATAAATGTATTAAGGTGAAAAACCTTCTGTGCACAGCTCCCCCCAGACCCCCCCCCCCCATTTTTCTTACCTGAGCTTGATCCAATCCAGTGATGTGCACAAGCGCAGCGACTCCAGCCGCTGTCTCTCTCTTCATTGGACAGATTGATAGCACCAGGAGTCATAGGCTCCTGCTGTTGTCAATGGATGCAGCAGTGGGACTTGGAAGCGTGCCTGCACGGCTTTCTGTGGGGGCAACCGATGAAGGGGAGGGGCCTGGAGTGCCGGCGGGGCACCCCAGAAAAAGAGGATCAGGGCTGCTCTGTGCAAAACAATTGCACAGAGCAGGTAAGTATAGGCATGTTTGATATTTTTATTTAAAAAAAAAACGAGGGTTTACAACCACTTTAAAGTGATTGTAAAATCTCGTTTTTTTTTTGTTATACTTATCTCCTCTGTGCAGTTGGTTTTGCACAGAGCAGCCTGAATCCTCCTCTTCTCGGGTCCCTCTTCGCTGCTCCTGGCCCCTCCCTCCTATCGAGTGCCCCCACAGCAAGCAGCTTGCTATGGGGGCACTCGGGCCGAGCTGCAGCTCCATATGTCCATTCAGACACAGAGCTGCCTTTTGGCCCCCACCCCTTTTCTCTCCTGATTGGCAAACTGACTTTGATTGACAGCCGCGGGAGCCAGTGGCTCCATGGCTGTATCCCAGCCAATCAGCAGGGAGATTCCCGAATGGCTGAGGGACTTGTGGATATCGTTGGACAGAGAGGGACCTCAGGTAAGTTTAAGGGGGTGCTGAGGAGGCTGCTACACCCAGAAGGTTTTTTTTTATCTAAATACAAAGAATGCATTAAAATAAAAAAACCTTCTGACTTTACAACTCCTTTAACTCTTCATTCAAAGCAAAAAAAAAAAAAAAAAAAGGCTATATTTTAATATTACAAGATAAGGATGTGCTGGCCATTTTTATCCATTTCTAGTAGAGTGAGAAAAATAACTATGATGACCCAACAGTAAAAAAAAAACTGAGAAAAAAAACAATAAATAAAACTGTTGTTGTTATAAAAGCATAATAGAAAAAAAAGGCTATATTTTAAGATTACAAAATAAGGATGTGCTGACCATTTTTATCAATTTCTAGTAGAGTGAGAAAAAGAACTATGATGACCCAACAGTAAAAAAAAGAAAAAAAAAAACCAGAAAAAAAATAAATAAATAAAACTTGTTATAACTATGATGACCCAACAGTATAAAAAAAAAAAAAAAAAACAGAAAAAAAAAATAAAACTTTTTGTTGTTCTAAAAGCATAATAGTTAAAAAAAAAAGGCTATATTTTAAGATTACAAAATAAGGATGTGCTGACCATTTTTATCCATTTCTAGTAGAGTGAGAAAAATAACTATGATGACCCAACAGTAAAAAAACAAAAAAAAAAAAACAGAAAAAAAAACCAAAAAATAAAACTTGTTGTTGTTATAAAAGCATAATAGTTAAAAAAAAAAGGCTATATCTTAAGATTACAAAATAAGGATGTGCTGACCACTTTTATCCATTTCTAGTAGAGTGAGAAAAATAACTATGATGACCCAACAGTAAAAATAAACTGATAAAAAAAAAACAAAAAATTAAAATTGTTGTTATAAAAGCATAATAGTTAAAAAAAAAAAAAAAAAAAAGGCTATATCTTAAGATTACAAAATAAGGATGTGCTGACCATTTTTATCCATTTCTAGTAGAGTGAGAAAAATAACTATGATGACCCAACAGTAAAAAAAAAAAAAAACAGAAAAAAAAACCAAAAAATTAAACTTGTTATAAAAGCATAATAGTTAAAAAAAAAAAAAAAAAAAAGCTATATTTTAAGATTACAAAATAAGGATGTGCTGACAATTTTTATCCATTTCTAGTAGAGTGAGAAAAATAACTATGATGACCCAACAGTAAAAAAAAATAAAAATAAATAAAACTTGTTGTTATAAAAGCATAATAGTTATAAAAAAAAAAAAAAAATTATATTTTTAAGATTACAAAATAAGGATGCGCTGACAATTTTATCCATTTCTAGTAGAGTGAGAAAAATAACTATGATGACCCAACAGTAAAAAAAAAAAAAAAAAACAGAAAAAAAAACAAAAAATAAAACTTGTTGTTGTTATAAAAGCATAATAGTTAAAAAAAAAAAAAAAAAAGGCTATATTTTAAGATTACAAAATAAGGATGTGCTGACCATTTTTATCCATTTCTAGTAGAGTGAGAAAAAGAACTATGATGACCCAACAGTAAAAAAAAACTGAAAAAAACAAAAAAAAACAAAACAAAACAAAAAATAAAACTTGTTGTTATAAAATAATAGTTAAAAAAACATAATATCAATTCACAAAGTGTATATAAAGTCAGTAATTATCTGTGCAGTGTTGTTTGTTTGATCAGTTTATGTTGGACACACTGTTACTTTGGCTAGTTGTCCATTTGTCTGGAAGTCCATGGCAGGGAAGGGTGTAGAAGTGGAGCAGGCTGGTGTATGTGAATAGTGATAGTAAGAGCAGATGCTTACTGCAGAGCAATGCAATGAGCAGGCTTTGCCCTTGCCTGAGGATCACGTGCTCAGGAGGACCAGCACAGCTCTAGACAGGCAGATCAGAGAGAGAGGCACAGATTGTCTGAGCAGGGAGGAGGAGACACTGCAGGGACAGGGGCTGCTGCTGCTGCTGCTGCTGCCACACACACTTGTTATTCCCATCAACTTTTTTTCCTGCTTCTTTTTCGTCTCTTATCTGTGCTCCAGAGGATTCTATTATTTTCCTATTCAAGAAGGAAAAAAAAAAATGCACTTCAATAATACAGAGCATGCACCTGATTCGATGGGAAAGGACACATTTCCAGCAGAAGAAAACCAGATGTGAATGGAAATACTAAAGATTTTTTTTTTCTTTCTGCATAGGACAATACAAGAGACAGGATACAGCATTTGTTCACAGAAGGAGGGAGTTCTTTTTTTTTTCTGGATCTCTGCATCAAACTAGCAGTCTGTGCCAGGTCATCTGGACCTTAAAAACAGTCCTTGAATTGAAATATGAACTGCAGACAAGAGAGGACCTAGACAAGGTCTGGATATTGGAGAGAAGAGAATAAGCTTGGCAGTGACTGGCATCTATGTATGTGCATGGCAGAGAAGAACTCTTGGATGTAAGGAGTGTATTGGATGTATTGGTGCAGTTGTAGCAGCAGAGGATGGCTATGAGGAATAGAGTGAGGTGCAGAGGGGACAGAGTGATGGGATGCTATAGACACATTTTACCTCTGCACTCTCTGCTGGTGCTGATGCTGCTTTGTATGGATTGCTGCTGCAGAGCTCAGGTGTACAATCTCAGCCTGGCTGTGGATGAGGGTCTGCCACCTGGTACCCTAGTAGGAGATATCCGTGCAGGACTGCCAGAGGGGAGCCCAGGTGAAGGTTTCTTCTTATCAGAGGAAAGTGGTGAGTCCCCAGTGCTCAGGGACTTTCAGATAGACACAGACACTGGGATTGTAAGGACCCTCCGAATTCTGGATCGAGAGAGAAGAGAACGATACAGTTTTGTGGCTGCCACATTGCTTGGGGAGGTGGTGCAGGTAGAGATCAGAGTACGTGATGTCAATGATCACTCTCCTACCTTTCCTGTACAATCACTTAGTTTACAAGTATCTGAGCTAACTCCACCTGGAACTACCTTCAGATTACCTGCAGCATGGGATCCAGATAAGGGAGAGCATGGGTTAAGAGGTTACTCACTACTCAGGGGTAGCCAGGAAACTGCCTTCATCATCAGGTATGGGGATAGCAAGTCTGGTGCAGGGGCTGAAGGGAAGGAGTGGGGTCAGGTAGCAGAACAGGTAAGGGGGGAAGGGGGTTTTTATAGACCAAAAGCAACTCTTCAGGTTTGGAAGCAAAAAGATCAATCTAGCCAGGAACATGTACAGGACAAATCAGCAGAGTTTAGGACAACCAGTAAGGGATTAGGATCAGACACTGAGGGATCCTGGATAGGAGGTGGTGAATTGCTTTCATTTGATGGCAGTAAAGAAGAAAATAGGGGCTTGTATTTAGAGAGAGGAGAGCAGTGGGAGCCAGATATAGAGGATGTAGAGGAAAAGGTATTTTCTGAACATTTAAAATCACCTGTCCTGGGGCATGTTACACATCCTGAGGGTTATGTATATGAAATATACCCTGATACAAGGGGAAATACTGACAGTTCTGATTCACAGGAAGAGGTAGAGGTAGAAGGGTCATCTACTGATTCTCACCTCAACCCTCTGGATCTAGTGTTAGTACATTGGCTTGACAGAGAAGAAGTGGATAAGTATCAGCTAGAGGTTGAAGCTTTTGATGGTGGTTATCCACGTAGAACCGGGCGACTTTTGGTAGACATAACTGTTTTGGATGCAAACGATAACCCACCAAGCTTTGATCAGCCTGAATATAAGGGTTGGGTGTGGGAAAATGCCCCTGCTGGCACCTCCATTTGCGCTGTACATGCAGCGGACCCTGATTTAGGTCGCAATGGGGAAGTTATTTATAGCTTGTGGTCAGGTGAGGAATATTTCAGTGTTGAAGAAAAAACTGGAATTGTAAGGGTCAGTCGCCCCCTGGACAGAGAACAAAAAGCTCTTCATCAGCTGGTAGTCCAAGCCAAAGATGGTGGATCCCAACCTGAAGTTTCTAGTGTCCTTGTCATGGTAAATGTCCTTGATGTTAATGATAACAAACCAAGCATACAAGTCACCCTACTCACTGAAAGTGGACAACCAGAAGTATCAGAAGGAGCACGAATAGGAGAGTACTTAGCAAGAATTTCCATTTCTGACCCTGATTTAGAGTTTGAGGAAGAGCCATGGGAAACCAGTAATGATAAGGGCAACAAAAGTCACATAGGCAAGTTTCAAGATAGTAGAGAAAATGCTGGTGTGGTAGGACATTCACCAACGAAAATATCACCTGTAGTGAATATCACACAAAGCAAAAATCTTCTGAATGTTGCTGAAGAAAGAAAAAATTTTAATCCTGGAAGTACTGGAGCACCTCAACAAGTGTCATTGACTTTGGAAGGTGCTGATGGTGCGTTTTCACTTCGTCCCGTTGGACCACAAGTGTATTTTCTGTGTGTTGATGGTCTTCTTGACCGCGAAAAAAAAGATCTATATGAACTGCGCTTGCTTGCTAGTGATTCAGGCTCCCCTCCTTTACAGACTCTGAAAACATTACTTTTTAGTATTACTGACTTAAATGACCAACCTCCTATGTTTAACCAACCTGATGGATACCAAGTGACAGTTTCAGAATCTGCTTCTCCTGGCACTGCTGTCCTCAGTGCAAATGCCCAGGACTTAGATGAAGATGGCCCAAATGCCAGAATAATTTACACTCTGCTGAGCAGTGCCTCTTCTACTGCCTTTAAACTAGACCCACATACAGGTGTTCTGAGCATTACAAGATCATTGGATTATGAAACAGAGACTGTAATGAATCTGGTGGTTATGGCTACTGACCAGGGTAACCCTCCACTATCATCTAGTTGTCATGTGACCATAATGGTTGAGGATACCAATGACAATGAACCAGTCTTCTTACAACAGTTCTACAATGTAACCTTGCAGGAACATTCCGCTTTGGGGCACTGCTTTCTTCAGGTAAGATATAACAGCATTCAGACATATTTTAACCTTTAATATATGTTGATATACAATTGGTTAGAAACCTCTTTCTAAAGTCAGGTGTACCCTGCAGAAATCTTTTTCTAAATCTACAATCTTCCTGCAGTATACATACTGTAGATGACTGATCGCAGCTTTTTATTCCTGGTTTCAGCATACACTTACAGGGATCTGTTTGTTGAGAGCCTTAAAAAAATTGCTTCTGTATTTTTCCATACTGTCTTATTTTTCTGCCCTTATTTCCCAAATGTCTGAAATGGGAATATGTACAATAACATCAAAGTGAAGTCAAAGAAATGGTAAAATGTATAAAGATTGGTCAAAGATTAAAGAAACACATCTTTCTAAGTAAAGTCCTTTCTCCAACTAGCCTGTATTGAAATGAATAGATTAAAGTGGAGTTCCGGCCTCTTTTGCAACTTTAGTGATTCCTGAAGTACTCGCTATGCTGATCAACAATTGGGCATTTTCAATTTTTTCGGGGGTCCCTTACCTTATTTTCAGGGCATTTTTGATTGTACTTCCTCCTTCTCCCCCCTCTGTGGCCACGGCCACCGACATCACTTCCGCCTTTGCATTGCATCCTGGGAACTGTTTGTCATCACTCCCAGGAGGCTGGAATCAGGAAGAACTCCCAGAACACTCCCTGGAATCAGGAAGAAGGACACAGCAGATTACACTGCGGCTTCAGATGCCCACATCCAAGATGGCCGCGCCCAGACTGCATTTTTAAAAGTAAGATTGTGACTAAAATCCAGTACTGTACACCTTGTAAGTATGAGAATAGCAGTTCTGTAAAGGGCGATGGATTAGTATTATAGGGGTATTTTTAGTTAAAAAAGGTATTTGAGGCCGGAACTCCACTTTAAGATGGCCCTATTAGAAGCTTAAAGCTGAACTCCTCCTGCACTGCAAGTGTTAAATGTTTGTTTTTGCCCAGAGTACCAGTAAAAAGTGCTTTTACTTATTTTATCTCTTGCTCTTCGTAAGCATAGGTTAGCCTTTTCCCTGTTAAGTGGGGTACACACTAGTAGAAAATCTGCCGAAAATTCCCACGATTTTCGGCTAGTGTGTACACAACTTTCAGCAGCCGATGCCGACATTTCCAATGAAAAAAAACGGAGGGACAAACACCAAAATTTTTATCGTCCATCCCCAGATGACCAATTTTGTTTAATGTGTATGCAGTACGTCCGCAAAAAATCGGATACGAAAGACTGTGCATGATCTGAAGTTGCCGACGACCCGAAAGTCTAGGAACAAATGTCGCAAAAAAAAAAAAATAAATCAGACGAGAAATTTCGTGAACATTATGCACTGTCAACTAAAAATGGTTATGACTACTGAGCATGAGAGAGAAGAATTGGAGGATATTTCCTCCGATTTTCGTCAAGTGTGTACGAGCCTTTATACTCCAGCTGGTGGACAGGCTCTTGGCATCCTTACTTACAATGCAGGACTGCTGGTCCTGCATTGTTAGTGATGATATCACAGCTGAGTATTGATAAGAAGTGTCTGTGGGGAACTGGCCCCATGGAAGAAAGAGCCAGTGGGAACAGGGATAAGGTAAGTAAATGCACTTTTTACTTGAACCCTGGGAAAAAAACAAAAAACAAGCATTTAATCCTTGCAGTGCAAAAGTATGTTTTCCTATTTCCCTGGGGTTCAACTCTAAAGAGGAACTTCATCCAAAAGAGGAAGCTCCAATTTAAGTCCTCTTCCCACCTCCTCTTCTGTATTTGACATGTCATTGGGGTTGGGGGAGCAGGTACCTAGTTTTGACAGGTACACTCTCCCACTTCCACTTGGATCGTAGGCGATCTAAGCAAAAGTTCTCCTCCCCCTCTCTCCCTGCAGTCTTCTGGGACACATCAGAGGTCCCAGAAGACTGCAGAATGATCCACAAATCGCAGCGTGGCTCGCGCATGCTCAGTGGGCATCCGGCTGTGAAGCCGAAAGCAGCATAGCTGACTGCTCACAGTTAGGATGTTGGCATTGGGAACATGAAGGCTAGTAAATACCTAGCCTAGGTGAGGACAGCGCTGGGTCCCTGGACCAGTTAGTGTCCTTTTATTAATTGTCAGAAGCTACAATATTTGTAGCTGCTGACTTTTATTTTATTTATTTTTTTCCTAGAGTGAATTACCATTTTAACAAATCTGCATTATTACATTCCATACATGTCACATTATACTTTATAGCAACAATATAATAAAAAAACTGAACTCCAGGAATCATCTATATTTCTTTATTACATTGTTGGCGCAATATAAGTGTGCATATCTCATACCAGATGAGTAGCTGGTAAAGCTGAAAATCACTGTTGTATTCTGCACTACTACAGTGATAATATTATTATTATTATTTTTATTATTATACAGGATTTATAGAATGCCAACATTTTGTGCAGTGTTTTACAGCGTGAGAGCAAACAGTATGGTTACAATCCAATTTAATACAGGATAGAGATCTTTCAGGTCCTTCCCAGGATTCTGCACAAGCAGCTTCCCCTCTGCTTGCTTGGCACCACCGCTATAAAAAGTCCTGTAATTTTTTCAACGAATACAAAACATTCTCTGATTGGATAAGGTGAAGATCGAGATGTCCTTACCCACTTCATCCACTGCCCACCTTGTCCAATCAAAGAATGTCTTGTGTTTCTTATGGCAGCAGTGCTGAGTGAGCATCCTCCTGTGGTTACGGTTCAGAGGGGAAGCTTCTCACACTGAGCAGGACCCTGAGTATTGCCGCCATCACTGTAATAGCACCAACTACCACAGTGATTTTCAGTTTCTCTAGTGGTCCATAAGGTATAGGAAACACTTACCTACATTCTGACAAGCTGGACCAATGTAAGTATGCAGAACAGATCACCCCTGTTCGGCTATAAACAATAATGCTTAATCTCCAGTCTGGACATACCCATACACCTAAATTGCATATTGAAACATTAAAGCAGGTCACAGGATGGGAAACACCTCTGTGTGAGAAAAACTTTAAATACACAGCCCAAAACTGAAAAGAACACTTATGCTTATTGCCTATCCATCCTGACCTAAAGTAACTCCCCCTACCTTTCCCCAGATGCAAACTAACCTGAATCTTAGAGCTGAGGAAAAAAAATCTTCTGTTAAAATCCCATAGGATATCTCTGTACCATTAGTGGTGCCTTAGCAGTCTATTCACATAGATTTCTAGGGGACAATTTTGTGAGGCTAGAGATGCTTAGGAGATATTTCCATTGAAGGATATAGGGTCAAATGCACAGGGGTGGCCAGAAGCAAGCTGATTTTGGACATCACAGTTGAAGTAGGCCTTGGCTCTGAGATTCAAGTAGATATGCATCTGGACTAGGAGAGGGTTGATTGCTTTATGTTGGGGGGGGGGGGGGGATGTGCAGGAAGGATAAGTGTACCCTTAAAAAGGCTACTGAACAGGCATTGGGATTTACACAACTACATCATTCCTGGGCTCGAGTTTTAGTCTAGAAAGTGGATGAAGACTTTGAATGATGCATGAAGAAAGATGGGGCAAGTCTTCCTGCTTAAAGAAAAAGAAGATTCAAAGAAAAATTGGGGCAAATTCTCTGCAAGAGATGTGCTCAATCAACACTTACCATGTTGGCACTTAACATTAGGAAATATACTGTATATACAAACCCATTGCAAATGTCATTCTCCATGACAAATCTCATGAAATAACCTTTACCACCCCAATTACTACTTTGTAATGCATTATCCAATTGCTTTCAATTGCAGTCTTATACTGAAGACACAGCTATACGTTGTACTTTATACTACTAATGGCAACAATGTTTTCTATTTAACTGAACCACCATGGTTTGCAGTGATTTATCATAAACATTCCTCCAATCGCATCAGTTCCTGCCCCCAAAGACTTTTATTTAAAAATCTTTCTACAACAGCCATATAGGTGCAAACACTGTGGTTTATGTAGTCTGAAGCTACTTAGCCTGTCAATACCTTACTTGGAGTTTGGGGGAAGAAATGCACATGATATGGAGGAAACATACATTCAGATTAAGCCTATTAAGGACTGGCAGTCATAACATCATACTTTCTAATGTGGTGTAGGCTTGTTATTCTGTATAGTACTCGGTCATTCCAGATTTTAAAGTAAACTTCAATACAGGATGCAGTTTGTCTACTATTTAATGCTGCTGCACAGCATCATGTGTTTCCATGGTGCAGGCAGGCCAGCTGCCAACACCATAGCAACCAATGATTAACAATCAATAATGCCATGGGTCAGACCTGCTCTGCCTCCAGCCGCAACCTGTGATAGGACTCTGATGTGAACAGGGTCATGAGGATCCTCATCCGAAGGGGGGGCTGAGGGCTTTGATGTGAAAAGGCCCGATATGGGAGGGGGAAATCCTCCTACGGCACCAAGGAAAGAGGGAACTCATCATCCAGTGTAGATGTCAGTGTCATTTAGAGCATTAAAGGCTTGTACTCACCATGAGCATTGACTTGGGGTAATCTGCCTTGAGGTGGGTTGCAGTGCATTGTGGAAGAATACAGGAATGAACACTAATTCGCTAAGCAATAAAAAAAATGTGTTTGTTGTGTATGTTCTAAACAAGTGAAGATTAGTTGAGAATGGTGCAATAAATTACTGTTTGTCTTAATATTTGGTGAAATTATTTTTTAACACATCGGGGTCCCACCATTAGGATTTTACTAATTGAAGTGTACATGATCTCCTTCTGTATAGTATTTTGTTATTGGCCATGCAATAGTTGACCCAGAGTTTTCCATTGAAATGAAATGCCAAATGCCATTCTATTACTATATACTGTATCTTTTAAATACTTGGAATCTGATTGGTTTTATTTAATAGATTTACAATCTTTTTTTTTTATTTATTATAAATAGAACTGTTAAACATTTGGTCACTCCAACCAATTTCAATGTGTTTTCATGTGTTTACACCCCTTCAACAGTAGTGTTTAAACAGTTTACCATTTTATATAATAATAACAAACCCCCCCCCCCCCCCCAAAAAAAAAAAACTTTAAACCTGGTTGTTCTCTTTCTGTATGGGGTCATGGAGATTTTTACCCTAATAAAGTACACATTTATAACAGTTGTATTACATTACTATATCCTATTCATTGCATGATGTGAGATAACTAAGCTATGTGTTTATTTTTATTTTATGTGTTGATGCTATGTCATTACTACTGTTACTTGCATAGACGGGCCTTAGAGCAATAGATCAGGTTTGGGTCACAGCACTCAAGTTACAACGTGGAATTTCTCAGATTTCCCCATAGTGATAACTGCCCTGAATCTACTGTTATGACTCCTAGTTCTTGAACTCTGCTTTGAGTATCACTATGTAGGCAATCAGGCAGTAAAAACTTGGAGACATGGGAAAGGGAAGGAAGCCTTATGATATGGTATGGTATAGTATGATATGGTATGGTATGGTATGGTATGGTATGGCGCTGTGAACATGTTAACTAATACAAAAATAATCATGTTTCCATTGGAGTAGTGAAAGATAAAGAGGTAACGGGGTTGATTTATTAATGGAAAATAGACTGTTCACAAGGGAAGCTGCACTTTGCAAGGGAATTATCCCCAGAGCTCAGTGAATGAGATGGAGCTCTGCTGACTTCCTTCTTCCAATCAAGTGCAAGCAAAGATGCTGTTTTTTTTTTTATTTTTCTTGCATATGATTGAGTATTCTTTGCAAAGTGACATTTCACCACATTTTCTGAGCTCTGTGGAAATGTATCTTGCAAAGTTAACAGTCTATTTGCCTTTAATAAATCAACACCAATAAGTTGTAAATCTCAGTTGGATTGGCTCCTCCATGAGTCATGGAGGTAGTTACTACTATACCTCTGTTATCCCATTGCTTACTCACTGTACATATATATACACACACGTTGAAGGTTCTTTGTACTTTTTAAACAAAGGGTCAATTCCTTGTTCTTCTGTGGGACAGTGGTCAGTGGTCAGTGGGAGCACAAAATGCCCCCAGAATTTGTGATCAATGGGAGTAAAACAAAGCCTGAGTCAGTGGGAATAAAAAATGCATCAGGGCCAACAGTCAGTAGGAGTAAAAATGTCTCAGGGTCAGTATAAGTAAAAATTGCCCCAGGGTTGGTGTTCAGTAGGAGTAGTTTAAGCACCACTTTTTTGGTTCTATGAAGGGTACCCTGAGAGGTTGCGTGAATTCTGTTGAGTGTTTTTAAGGTAATCAAGCTCACACTGCAGGATAAAACTTGGAGACTATTCGGATACAGTTTTTTTTAAGACAGGGATTTGGAAAAAAAGGACCTCTACTCCAGTTATGACCTGGCCTCAGTTACGACTTCTAAAACCATTGTTCCTACCCCCTACTTATTGTCAGTAATGTTTGATAAAACACATCACACTGTTTTTGCTGCTGTCAGATTGAGCAATTGTATTTTTCTTGAATTCACATAGATCTAGGACTAAACACATAGATAGACCCACTAATTAAAGCCTATTTCATTGTTACTTTTTTGGTTGCCGTATGCATATGATTTCACTTCATACATAGAAAGGAAAACACAAAGTAAGCAATTTGAAAGAGTAAAAAATAAATACATTCTGAGTTCTACTATGCAATCAAAGGTTAGTTGGCTCACTAATTATATTTCAGTGACTTGTGGAGTCTTTAGAATATAGCTGCTGGTTTATTTAATCTCTTGAGCTCAAATCAGTTAAATATCACTGCTATTGATTATGGCTTTGTGCTGTCCATCATGAGGATTAGAGCATTCTGTACCACACTGAGGTGTTACCATTTTATGTTTTTGTAATAAAGTGAATTAATGATAATAATAAAGCATATAAACACCCAAGAGAGAGTAAAAGGCATTACATACTTTAACCCCTCCAGCAATTACAAATAATTTTTTGAATTTGATGTAGACTAATTAAAGTGACACTAAACAATATTTTAATTCTCCAAAAATAATCCATGCACAAATACTAGGGGGTGACTATGTTCCTACATACAGTGGAACCATTGAGAATAAATGTAGCCACCCTCTAACAGGACGTTGGATCACAGCAGCCCCCCAAAAAAAAGGGAATTTGGGGATTTGGAGGAGGCTGAGAACTACAGAAGGTACTTTTCGGGGTTAAGAATACATACTTGAATGGTACTTTTTTAAACATGCTTCTGTACATTGCTTTGCTTCTCTCTCATCCTATCAACCTTCTATCAATATGTTAAAACCATAAAAGTTATCAAATGTCATAGTCTACAAGGAATAACAGATTATTTTCTCCATGTGCTCTATTGCTTTGACCTTCTGTTCAGTTCCGTGGCATATGGCAAAGTGTTAGAGACAGAGTGACTGGAGTGTTTTGAACTCCTAATTGCAGAAATTTTTAATGCAGCAGCCCCAAAAATAATATCCTACAAATGTCAAACATGTCATTACTTTTAGCACTTTTTGGCGTCCTATTCATGTGTAGAAGTACATAACATTAAGGGAACTTCTGCAGAAATGAGGTATTCTGCACAGCAAATACAGCACTTTATAAGGTCAGAATGTGCTGTCCATCTGTTAAAGTCTGTTTTGTCAGCACTATCCCAATAAATGCATGTAGATTCATTCCTTAGCGCATGGTTTCTCACCAACACAGACTCCTTCCGAGCATGTTATACAAATTATTAGTTATATCACGTTTGTGGATCTGTAGCAAAGAGTGTCATGCTGTCATCCCAGTAGGACTTGTGTTCATATTTTGTACCTTTAGTGCACGTTCTATTTGTACTGGGCTGAAAACTTCTTCCAATTAACTGTTTTTCATATGCCACAAGAGATTGTTCAGGAATATTGCTTCAAGATTTGGTTCTTGTGCACGAAAGGCTTGAGTTCATTTGTATGTTTTCTTAGACCTGCTGGGTGTGAATTGTAGATGTATTTTCCTTTTTAGTCTGCTTATACGTCATGCGCACATGTGTATGTTTCATATATCTTAGTACAAATATGTACAGCCATCACTTCCCAGATTCCCATGACTAAGCTTAGAGGGGTGGAGTAAAACATGTTGGGGGCATGGTCTTGCTGGAGTCCAGGATGAGATTGCTACTTACACACTTATCTTAGGGACAGCATCGATATGCGGCTACAGGGAGTCTTTTCTTTACATTCACTTCTAGAGCCGGCTGTACGTGTAGGGTAGCGTACTTAGTATAAAAGATAATAACTGTAAGGAATGAGCTGATTGAAGAATTCAAAGTTTAGTTGTTAGGTGGAGGCAGTATATCTTCCCTGAAGAGATGAGTTGTCAAGCATCACCCAGATGTGGACAGACTGGAGATTCAGTTGCCTGAAAGCTTAGGGTCGAGGGTTTCAGAGGATGGGAGAGATTCTGGAGAAGTCCTGGAGATAAGCATGGGAGGAAGAAACAAGTGAGCAATTCAGAAAAAGGTCTTGGGAGGAGCAGAGAGGATGGTTTGAGTGGTATATTGAGAAAAGATTGGTGATGTAGCTGAGGGCAGAGTTGTAAATGGCTTTGTATGTTAGTATTTTGAATTTTATCATTCATTGGGCAATCAGAAGCCAATGGAGGGATTAGCGGAGAGGAGTGGTGAACACTGAGCTGTTGGTAAGGTGGAGGAATCTGGCAGCAATATTCATGATAGACTGAAGGGGGATAGCTTGTGTAGAGATAGGTCTAAGAGAAGGGAGTTTCAATAGGTGATAAATAAAAAGGGAGGGAATGAGATGCTTTGTGGTTTTACTGGTTAAAAAGGACAACTTTTAAAAATGTTACAATGAAGTCTACAAGAGTTGGACAGGGATTGGATGTGGGGTGAAAGGACAGAGACCAGGATTATACCTTAAATAAAAACAATGTACTTGGCACAAGTAGAGTTTACTGAAGCAATAGTCAGACTGTGGGCAAAGGGAATGACGGTATGGGGAGAAATTGACAGGAAAGGTTTATGTAGCTTCTGCCCACTGTAGTGGCTGCTTGTAGAAGAGATAGAAGTTGCTGGAAGAGATAGAAGTTCCCAGGACTATACCTTGTCCCCCTGCATGAGGGGAGGGACATATATTTGTGATATTGATTGTGATGGAAAGGTTAGGGATGGAAAGGTTAGGGATGGGCGGGAGGGTGAATATTATGAACTCAGTTTTAGAAAGATTGAGTTTGAGAAAGTTTTATGACATCATGCTATGTCAGTTACATACACATACACATTAAACTGCAAATATGTTTACTGTCGGGTGACTAATATGGTCAATACTGCTAAATTTTTTTAGCTAAGTGGCTATTCAAAGCCATGGAAGCAAACAATATTTGTTGTAAAAACGCAAGCAGTTACTTCCAGTGCTAAGAGGTCCTCCGTGGTGTAGAACAGCAAGGACACTGGTAACACCAAAGACCTAAGTGGATGCTGATTGGTACTACAGAAATAAAATAAAATAAATAAATAAAATTGTTCATATTATTGATTAAATGTTCTATGGTAATGCACTAGGTGTGTGCGTCTTCCATTTTTATTTTGTTTTTGTAGAAACATTAGAATGAAACTATTATAATATATAGTATATTGATAGATTACAGTTTCATGTGAGTGGTTACTAGAGAAAAACTGATGTATTTCCCCAGAAAGGTAGAATATAATTTATGAACAATGATATACGGGAGGGTCTGCTTCCCTGACAAGGCCATATTAAATGCTGAGCTCACTTAAATCGACTCAGTCATGCTCTGGTGTCTTATTCTTAACTTGATACTCAGTTTATATTATGAGAAATGTCAAGAGGAGAGTAGAGTGAACACCACTAAACCCTTATCTAAAGAGATGCTGTCAGCAGTGCTTTGGTGATGCTTAGTAATAACTGTTTAACGGTGAATAATGTCCACATAGCAGCAACTGATTCCGCTGTGGACAAGGTACATCTACTTTGATCAAAAACTATATGCATTCTTTTGTGAGATCCATATAACACAAAACATTCTTTGCGCTGGTAAACTTTAATCAGCATGGAGAACGAATGCACTGTCAAGTGTATTTTTCTTCTTATACGAATGTAAATCATAGAAAACAAAAATTTATCTGTGTGTGATTGCAATATATATTATCGTTTATGAAATGGTTGATCATAGAGTTTATATGTATAGGTTATTTTACATGTAGACCATAAACTTTACTTTCACATCATGTTCAACTCTGATAATTACGTATTTACATCTGAGTTGAATTTCTAAAGAAACTTGCTCTTTAAAAGAAAAAAGCTTGTCGGGGAATATTTTTGAGAGCAGAATTTGCCATATAGGCAAACTTAGCAAATGACTTGGACAGCAAAGATTTTACTTAAAGTGCATCTACAGTAGTGATCAACCGATATCGTTTTTTAGTGCCGATACCGATATTTTGGTCATCGGATAACGGTATCAGCCGATATTGGCCGATATTTTCGGACATTTAAAAAAAAAAAGTATTTTTATTTTTTATTTTTCACAGGTACTATTGTGGAAGGATCTGGCTGTTTTGAATGCTCACATTTTTTTGAATTTGCCGCCGAGTACCCGGAAGTGATGTCATGACATCACTTCTGTTTTTCTTACATGGAGACCCGATCAGAGCCGAATGTGGCTTTGATCGGGTCTTCTCTTCAGCGGCCGTGCAGGTAGGATGCCCCCGTCTCCCGGTGGGACAGGAGACCCATGTGAGCCACGTAAGGCGGCAGGAGGGGGGGAGACGTCCCCTCTGGCTCCTTGTAATGACAGCCGAGTGGCTTCTCATTACAAGACAGCCGACCATCGGCTATGGACGCCAGTACCGGGATGATGCCTCTAGCTGCAGACATCACTTCGTTACATGCACTTTTTCCGAAATATCAGCAATATCAGTAACCTCAGGGGCTGATTCTGATATATCGGGGAAAGTGCATATCGGCCCCCGATTTATCGGCTTTGCCAATAATCGGTCGATCCCTAATCTACAGCCATAACATTTTTTCAGTTTTGGGTAGCCTAGGGAAGGGTTAGAACCTTCCAAGTTTTATTGCTGTTTTTGTCCCCACTATAAAGAGTATGGCTCTATATTGTTTTTGTGACAATTGTCACCAGGACAGTAAGCGATGAAAGATCCAAAATTTTGATGGAGAATTTGTCAATGAAGACACTTGTTTTTGTGAAAACTGTCTAAAATGGGTATTTTTCTTCAGTTTGTAGATAATTTCTTTAATTTCCTGTTGTGTCTCAAAGAGAAGAAGTGATCCCCAATGACACACAAAAAAAAAAACTAACTGGGTTTTTAATAATTCCCCTGACTAAAAAAAAAACAAAAGAGTTTGGACTAGACATATATTCTTTTTAAAGAAAAGGTGTGGATAGCGAAAAAAAAAAAACCTGCATTAAAACGGCATATGTACACTTCATTGTTGACCATTTCTTTTGAGTGTTTAGCTACAGTGCACGCCTCTAGAATAGAAATGAAAAAAAAAAAAAAAGGGTTTAAGGGATCCTTCCAGATATGCATTTTGCTTTCCTCAATTGGTAGTTTGGAATGGGTAGCACTTAGCTAAACATAGGCAGTGGCTATCTTCTTATAACTGTTTGTAATCTTCATTGTTTTTATATGGTCATTCCAACACAGAAATGATCATTTATGACTCCTGGGAAGGGAAGACCTTTAAAGAGAAGTGCAAAAAAACATACATACTCACCTGGTTGGCTGCAGCATCAATCCAGTACTGCAGCTGTCCCCCACTGGCTCTACAGAGAGAGCTGAAGGACTGCTGATCGCTCAGTTCTCTGTCTTTGGTGAGCAGAGAGCTGGTGACTGTCAGTCACTGGCTCTGTGCTCTGCCCCTCCAGCGTTCATTGGAGCGCTGGGCAGTGGAGGTGGCAGGAGCATTTGGCTCAGGCTCTCAGTAGCGTGCTGAAAGGCTGAGCCAGCTGCCGGCCAGGCATCTGGGCAAATCCTGACATTATTGTCGGGATCCCTGCAGAGCCTGGACTGGCTTTGTGACAGCAGAATAAAGCTGAATCTGGGACAAAGGAGTACAGAACTAAGTCTACTTCTGCGATCCCCAGGAGCCGTATGGCCAAAATGTTCAACATAGCTTTTAGCCATACTTCTCCTTTAAGGTTGATTTTAGAATGTTCACACAATAATTATCCAATCATGTACAGCTGAAATGAGTAAAAAGAAATGTTATTTTCATGTGACTGGATAATAAAATTGTGAACATTCTCAAATCCTTTAGTAAATCATCCTTACTGAATTAAGATGTTACATGCAGATGCCTTCTTTGTTCTCGCTCTTCTTGTCTGCAACTGTATTTAACTGCAGTGCCAATGCAGACAATCTGAATGAATACAGAAAAGAAAAGGCATGAGGTTATATATGCAAAGGTTGTTGGTATCCCTAGATACTCAAATACCTAATGGGGTTGATTTACAGAAGAATAAAATCTGTTAAATCACAAAGTTAATGCTTGCTTTAAAAATGAAAGCTTATTTACCATAGTGAATAAGGTAAAGTTGCGTTTTCTTCAATCATCCAACCATGACTGAGCAAAATCTATTTTTTAATTTTTCTTGAACATGACTGGGTATTCAAATATACACAATATTTACAACTAAGTGAACATTCACTTTGCAATGTGTAAGAAGAATATCTGGAATATATCTAATGCTTTTAGTCAACAGGATGGAAAGATTGTTTACATATAATTATCCCAAAAGAATGATAACATGGCTGATCTAGAAAGTAATTACTGTATGCATGATATACTTTCACACTTGAACTGAAGATTTCCTTAGCGTATTATTTAGCTCAGATTGCATCCCCCTTGTGTGCCACTGACCTACCACTTTTCCCTCTGATCACCTTTACTCAAGCATGGCTTTACAATTTACAAGAGCTGAGCTCTAACTAGTTAGCTACTATGCCCCATTAGATTCTACTCCACTGTATCAGTTTTCAAAGTGACTCTTAAACATCTCTTGTTATCCTTGCTCCCTCTGCACAACCTTCAAAAAGGGCCATTATTCCTATAGACCAAAAAAGGTCTTTACTGCCATGTCCTTGCTTTTCTCTATATTCTAAAGTTACTGAAAAAGCATTTATATTTGGGTACTTTCATAAATGCAGTTGGAAACTCTTCTGGCCAGTCCATACATTTTCTGCGCATGTGCAAACAAATCCTATTACTTTTACAGAAAGGTATTCTACCATTGGGTCTCATGATCAGGGCTGCTGTTAAAAACCACAGGGCCCCATACAGACAACCTGACACGGGGGCCCCATACAGTCAATGCATTAAGTTATGAATGAACACAGTGAGTGATTGGTACCAATCACTCAGTAACTTCATTCAGGAAAGGAAGGGGCTGGTAAATATAACACATTTACCTAACTCTTCCCCCACTCTCAATCTTGAAGGATTCTATTGTGTGCTTTCAGCTGCCGGTTGGAAGAAGAGGAAGGAAGGCAGCAATGCTGTGGAGGTAGGGGCACTCATGGGGGTCTGGGCAACAGGAGGAAATGTATGGTGTGCAGGGAGGTCAATCAGTGTGGCAGTGGGGCAATTACTGGAACCAATCTTTTTTATGGCTTTCTCTGCAGCAGCTAAAAGCCAACAGGAGGGAGAGTAGAAGTATCCAGGTTTCAGCTGCTGCAGAGAGAGCCATACAGGGGATTGGTTCCAGTAATTGCCGCCCTGCCACACTGATTACCCTCCCTGCCCACATCTGATTCACCCTGCTGCCTGAGCCCCCCCTGCTAGCCGGGCCTCGTACAGGAGGACTAGTGGTACCCCTTATCTACGGCCCTGCTCACGATAGACGGTAACAGTGGCGTGCATATTAGGAATCACCTGGAATTCTGTGTTACCTGCCATATTTAGATGGTGGGTTTCATTTGGGTACAATACTTGTTTTCTGAAAAGATCATTTTATCAGCAAAGTATTCTTTATAGTGCTATAGAGGAGTGGCGGTGATAACACCTACTCTGATCTTGTGAAAATGAAAGCAGCTTTCTGAAAGTATTCAAGGAGTCTGACTACCTGTACTGCTGTATTAAGCTGGGGTTCTCTGCTGATTTAAAAAAAAGAAAAAAACGAAAGGGGCTATTAAGTAATATGGTCAGAATAATGATCAGAATCAGGAAGAAATTACCTTACGTCTGTGGGTACCTTTAAGTAGAACTATAGGCAAAACATTTTTTATTTTTTTTGGCTAGAGCAAGGGAGGGTTATAACCCCGTTTAGATTTTCTTTCGCCATCTTTGTCCTATTGCGGAGATTTCCCTTTACCTGTCCCATAGCCAAACAGGACGTGAGAGAAAATCCTTGAAAATTAAGGGAATTCCTTGGAGACCCCCAGGTCACCATATTTAGTTTCCCCATTGGAAGATTTCCCCTCTATTACTTTTCTGGAGACAACCCAAAGTTTAGGATTTTCTGGTACTTTCACTTTCAATGACAATGGTAAACAGGACAAACAGAGAGGGTGAACCTCCCTAACGGGGGCACAGACAGCAATAAAACCCTGACAGGTGTTCCAATCCCTATCCACTGTTTCCAAAAAAAATGTTTTGCCTTTAGTTATACTTTAACTACATAAATGGAGGAATGATTACTGTACACTGGTTATAAAAAGGTAAGGTTTCCCTCCACAATATATTAGTGGAAGGCTTTGTGCCTGCCTCACCATAACAGAGCTGGTTGTATTGTTACATAAACTGTTTTGTAATTAATGTCTTGTGGCACTTTATTCAGATGCTAAATAATCTCTATTTGCGTACTAAACTGAATTAATATTCCTGCACTGGAAGTGTAAAGTTTGTTTGGCTGACTATAAGTAAAGTTATGTTTTGTAGTTTATTTTATGCTCTGGAGTCTGCAGAGGAATAATAGGAGACAGTGGTATATATTACTGGTGATTTACTCTGGAATGGCACAAGTTTACAAGTTGGGAACATTAATTACCATTACTATAAATTTCAAAATCCTTAAATTCTGTACTCACT